>NC_054491.1:9281000-9586333 GCF_017639515.1 Carcharodon carcharias | reverse complement strand
GTGGTATTGCAGAGCAGTCCTCTGCTGGAAGCCCTGGGCACTGACTGCGCTGGAGACTTCCTCCCGTGTCGGGTTCTTCTCTCTGTTCGGCCTCTATCTCCCATCCTATGGATAGAGGACGTCCTGCCTGGCCTCCACTTCGTCCTGCAGGACCCCTAGGGAGGCATCACTGAATTTAGGCGCCAGTCCTCTTTGGGCCATCTCCTCCCTCAACATTGTGTAGGTGTGGGCACCTTTTAAACATGGCACCTGGGTCTGATGGCAATCCAACCTGCCTCACTGTGCAAAACATCGGGAAATCCCCAGTTGCAAAGGATGAGGCTGGGGTCGTGCGATACCGTGCAAATTCCCAGCAGCCTCCATGGTGTGAAACACTCCCTGTCCCCACCCCCACCACAGGACCAGAAATTCCCACTCAAAGCCAACTGACTTTTGGATGGTTTCCAAATGTTCTGGCCCAGCCCGCACCGATTCCTGGTGTGGGTGGAATTGGGGAATCCCGGGCCATGATTAAATATGGCCAAGATATTTACCTACTAAATTGCTGTTGACATCTTGGCAAATGAGGAGAATGGAATTAAAAGTCCCCTTATCCTTAACTTCATTGTATACAGAACAATTATTCTGTAGTTAATGCTCTAAATGTGGCATTAACCACAGCCACCCTGAAAAGGAATAAGCAATAAATTAAATTGCAGGTGAAGAAATACTTTGTTAAATGCTTGCTGAGGGAGTTGCAAAGAGATAGTCTCACAGTAAATACTTGTTTTTAAAAATTTTACTTTAAGAAAAATTAATGTAATTCTATTTTTAAAAAATGAAACTTGTACGTGTTGATTACATCATTGGTGGGATTGGCTTGAAGTAGTTATGACACATTAGCAACACAAGAAGGATTAAGAGTTTTCATAACTATTTGTCCAACCCTTCGCTGACATCAAATAAATTCCCTAAAACTGAGGTCAGTAACTTCTCCGAGGCAATCCCATCAATGGTTTCTTCAGGACATTATTTAAATAGAGATACCAATTGGAAATAAGGGGAGAAGAAATGATGTGAATGTTAATAGTGCTTTGGAACTGTGATTCCAGTAATTCATTATAAAATGCTAATCTTTCAGGTGCTATTGACCTCTGGTTCCTCAACTGCGCTCGTGTTCCCTCTTTGTAGGAATAAGCAGTATTAATGGACATTCCCGTCCTTGAGGACATCACAACTTGAGCTTGATCCTATCTTGCCTCATGCCCACCCGTTTGCATTTTTCAGCAGAAGCCATTGTTTATTGATTGTGAGCAGACACACTGGCCAACTATATCGTTCCCTGGCCTGGGAGGTACTGAGGCTAATTGCAGTACCTCAATTGCTTCTTCAGATGGGAGGAGGTAAAACAGTACGGAACAGGCAGTGAGTGAATCTATAACTTCCATGGTCTGTGAGGCAGTTCACCTATTAACTGAGTTGCCATGGGAGCTTGCTTTTACTATTTTTAAAACAACATTTTCATTCAGAATAAAATACTTCGGTTATACAATATTGACTGCAGCTGTGAGTTAAGCTATTTTTTTAATGATCATTTCAACAAAAATGATTAATCCCCCCCTCCCCACTGTGGTCTGCCATTTCCATTATTTTAAGCATTCATTGTCAAATGTTGTGAGTGATGCCAGTACCTCGTAAAATCACGGACAAAATTGTCATTGTTTTACTTTGCTCCGTGGAGTGACCTCTGACACATTTAAAATCAATCACCTTATGGTTAACTGGACCCCTGTTTAATTCTGCACTATATAGTGCCCACAGGACATTTTCATTAACTGCCATGAATTCAGATTAAAACCATTCCAAAGAAGTGACATTTGCCCTATTTAATATTCATCATCTCGTACTCTACTATGTTACGATTTTAACTTGGGTTTCTGTGATCCATGCTGTGCAAGATAATGTAATATATTGCTGACTTAATTGAATATAAAATAGATTTGTACTTGTAGCACACATTAGTTCATAATTAATTATGTGTCTGCTGTGCTTTAACAGCTGCTTTCCTGTTCGGCATGCTGCAAACTCAAACTTGCCAGTGTAGCTTTTCACTTGTTATGGGTCTGACACCTTTATAAACAGAGATCAGAACATTTAAATTCCAGTACGATGCCCTCAAGTGTTTACATTATAAAATGACCATGATGTCAGAGTCACCTGTGGGCACTACCAGCAGGTGCAAATGACATAGATTCTGCTCCTTATGAAAACATTAGGAGAAATGTTGCCCACTGCATAGGGAAAATTGTTTCAGAGTAAATTACAAGGATTATGATTAACTTTATTGGGCGTGAGTTTTCTTTGTTTTTTTTTGTCACAAAATAAAGTTAATTAATACTTTGCTTTCTCGCTCTCCTTGCTCAGCTCTCAGTGCCACATATATAACAACAACTTGCAATAATGTAAGGCCCATAACAGAAAAAGTTGTATTTCACAGGAGTGCAATCAGTCAAAAGTTGATAACGAGACAAAGAAGACATTATTGACTTTGAGGAGTGGGTGGGCAGGTGGTATCTTCCCAAGTTCATGTTGATTTACAAGTAGCTGCTAGGAAGTGTGTAAAGCAATGGTTAGCTGGCTTTCCACTGCTGCACCCCTCCACTGCCCCCACCCAACCCCTGTTCTGTGTACCATACGAAATCTTGGCCTAAATTATCATTCTTTTACTGTTGTAATGTGGGAATCACTGGTTCATGCCCATGCTTTGCCATTCTCTGCTATTGTGCTTTGAAAATACCAACATACTATCACATTCCATCCCACCCAATTTTTCTGACTCTTCCTTCAAGCAGTCAATACTTATGTTTTTGCAGTGGGTACTGACTAGCAGCAGTTATTAAGCCTAACACTTTGAGGGCATCAAATGTAGATAAATCAAGTGAGTCAATAATTTAAATGAGAAAAATCATTGACGAGCCATTGGGTTAATTAATGTGCTTACTGATATTAATTCACTTTTTCACATTGGTGAACTTAGTAGCTATAGGATACAACAGTAACAACAACTTGCGTTTATATAGCACCTTTAACATAATAAAATGTCCCAAGACATTTCACAGGGCCATTATAAATGCAAATTTTGGCATTGAGCCACAATAGGCAGTCATGGGGCAGAAAACTTGGTCAACAGAAGTTCAGGAAGGTCTTAAAGATGGCAAGAGAGATAGAGAGGTTCAGTGAGGGAATTTTAGAGATTAGGACCTAGATAACTGAAAGCATGGATACCGATGGTGGAATGATTTAAGTCAGGGATTCTCAGGAGACCAGAATTAGATGAGTGCAGAGATTACAGAGATAGGGGTGTGGCTATGGAGGGATTTGAAAGCATGAATAAAGTGCTGCTTTTCACCAAGGCTCCTTTGATAGCACCTGTTGGCCTCATGATATCTTCCATCAAATATTATCTATCATTATCTGAGAAGGAAAAATTTGCAGGGTTAAGGGGAAAAGGCAGGAGAGTGGCACTGGGTGAAGTGTTCTTGCAAAGAACCAGCATGGAAATGGTAGCTCAAATTGCCCCCTTTTGTGCTGTAACCATTTGCTGACTCTATGATTGTAAGAGCAACAAGATCATGGGAAAACCATCATCATAATGTTTGCCTTCATGTCATACTTCCTTTGACTTGAATATATATCCATGTTCTTTCATTGTGTCTGGGTAAAAGTTGTGGAATTCTCTACCTAATACCATTGTGGGAGCTCTATCACCACAAGGTTGGCAGCAACTCAAGTTGAAGGTTCATCGCCATCTTCTGAGAGCAGCTAGTGATGGGTAAGAAATACAATCTCATCATTGTCAACCACATCACAAAATAAACTCTGTAATCCACAACAATGTGATGTGTTGAAAGAAAGAATAATGTAGTTAAAGCAATCCAAAAAATCAGAAGGTTGTAAAGCAACCTGTATAATTGTTTACTTTTTAAAAGAAACCTGGAAGCACAATTTCTTAAGGTTAAAAAAAAATCACTTAAGAGATTTTGGTATTTTGGCCCAGTAATTTCCCATTTGGATAAAGTCTTCTATGAAATTCTTTTCTATTTTCAAAATGGAATAATGATTTCCCTCCTGATGCCTTTTAAAAGAAATGGAATTCACAGTCCTTGAGTGGTTAGACCTAGTTAGGTAAAACCAACAATCTGGAATGTTTCTGGGCGCATTTCTATTATACCTTTAGTATTAGAAGTGAAGTGATTTGATTCTTTAGTTTTAAATCTTGAATCTGAGTTTAAGCCAATTCTGGAGACTGCAGTATGAGACTGCTTGGAGAGGGCAATCTCACATTATTTCAGATTCAAACCGCATGGAATGTAATGTGTCAAACTGGTTTCATTGGACACAAGGACACTTTGTAAACCTACCTGCAGTATGTTTAACTTTGTTATTGGGGACTTGCCACCTATACTTTTGTGGTAATTATGGTTTTATGTAATGTGCAGTATACCTTTAAGAAGGATGTTATAAAGGAAGATCACATGATCTTATGTAATCAATAGAGGAGCATCATTATCCACTCAAGAAGAACCAACATTGGTCTTGACAAAAAGCACGGAAAGAAACTTTCATAAAGGTGAAAAAATTGTTGCACTCATCCAACCTGTTAGTACATTATGACCAGAGGAAAGAACTGGTGTTGACATGTGACGCATCTCCCTACAGAGTGGGAGCAGTGCTCTCCCATCAAATGGACAATGGCTTGGAACAGCCTATAGGATATGTCTCAAGAATGCTCACCACAGCGGAAAAGGGATACTCACAGATAGAAAAAGAAGGCTTGTCGATCATCTTCGGTGAAATTTCACCAGTATGTATATAGCTGTCATTTTACTATCATTTCAGACCACAAGTCCTTGCTAGGATTATTCAATGAGGGCAAGGCTATACCACCCATAGCCGCAGTAAGGATGCAACGATGGGTATTGATCTTGGCAGCATACAAGTATACTTTCATTCATAGGCCTAGAAATCAAATTGCAAACTCTGATGCACTGAGTCATTTGCCGTTACAAGAAAAAGATGAGGATATCCCAGTTCCACAAGAACTAGTTTTGTTGTTGAATTTCTTAGATTCATCTCCACGTGCCAGACAGATAAGAGACTGGACAAGTCGAGACCCAGTCTTATCCAAAGTACGAAAACAAGTGCTTCACAAGAGCATGTATCTGATGAAATGAAACCGTACTTTAGTAGAAGACCTGAAGTAACCAGCCAGGATGGTATCTTATTGTGGGGAGCACGAGTAATTGTTCCTCCAAAAGGAAAAAAAGCCATTGTTGGTTGAACTACAAGCGCACATCCAGGAATTTGTTGAATGAAGACCATAGCATGCAACTATCTATGGTGGCCTGGGATGGATGGAGAAATAGAGAGCTTAGTGAAGAATTGTGCAGTGTCAGCAATCGCAAAAGTTACCTTCAACAGCTCTTTTACACCTTTGGGAGTGGCCAAATAAGCCATGGATATGATTAGACATTGACTATGTGGGACCTTTCATTGGAACAATGTTTCTGCTTAGTATTGATGCCCACTCAAACGGATGGACATGTATGAAGTAAAGTCACCAATGTCTTCTGCTCAAATTGAGAAGCTATGTCAAAGTTTTGTGATTCACGGACTACCAGAAGTGGTCGTATCTGATAATGGCATAACAGTTATGAGTGCTGAGTGGTTTATCAGCCTCAACAGTATCACTCATGCAAAAACTTCACGGTACCGCCTTCCTCAAATGGACTGGCCAAAAGGACGGTTCAAATATTCAAGGCTGGCATGAAGAAGTTAACTGGAGATACCATAGCAACCAAACTAGCACACTTTCATTTCCATTATAGGACCACCCCTCACACAACAACAGATGTCACACTGTGGAATTATTGATGAAACAACGTCTCAGGATGAGATTGAGCTTAATAATGCTGAATTTAGGGGGGAAGGTGGAAGTATATTCAAGGCTGAGGTAGACAGATTTTCAATCAGTAAGGGAGTCAAGGGTTATGGGGAAAAGGCAGGAAAGTGGAGTTGAGGATTATCAGATCAGCCATGATCTCATTGAATAGCGGAGTGAACTCGAGGGGTCGAATGGCCCACTTCTGCTCCTACATCTAAAAGGAGTCAGGGAAGTCAGAAAACTAGACACGATTGGTATAGTCACGACAGGAAGTTTACAGTAGGCGAGACGGTATATGTAAAGAACTTTGGAGAAGGGCCAAAGTGGTTACCAGGTGAAATAAATGCAGTGACTGGACCTTACCACATGAAGGTGGAAGGTCAAGTCATAAGGAGACATGTGGATCAGCTAAGGAAGAAGGAAATAAATCACCAAGAAATGATTCCACCAGTATTCACAACCAAGTCAATGTTTCCTATTGAGAGAACTCAACCCAGTACAGATGTGTCAGATGTGTCTGTTGTACCTGCAAGAGTTGAGGAAACAGATTTGCAGGTACCCACCGAAGAACCTGATGTTCAAGCAACTCCAGGAAAGGAGATTCCTGACAAAGCATCTGCAGTTGTAGAGCTGAGACATTCTACACGCATAAGGAAACCCCCAAAAAGACTGAATTTGTAAATTACTTACCTGTGTAAATAATTTGCCATTTTGAGAAAATTGTCCTTGTAAATGTAAAATGTGTTTCCGAGTAAAGGGGGAGGGATGTGGTAATTATGGTTTTATGTAATGTGTAGTGTACCTTTAAGAAGGATGTTATAAAGGAAGATCACATGATCTTATGTTATCAATAGAGGAGTAGCACGAGCTACCACTGTAGTCAATAGTCTGAGTTAGTAAGCAGAAGAATGGAGTCAGGCTTTGATGTGAAAACACCCAAGTGTAGCTGCTGAGTACCTTTGTAAACAAACAGAATGTGTTCTACCTAAGAAGTGTCCGCTGGTCAACAATGTCTATTGTACCAACTCGGCCATCCCAAAACAAGCTTGCAACCTGGATCCATAAGTCTCAACAAACTGGTGACCAGGATCCAACAACTATCTAAACGTTTAAAACTTATGCTGGGAGAGAGTCTCAAACTCTGGAGATGAGCATAAAAATCTCTTTGTAGCTATCTAACCGAAATAGAAGAAGTAAAACCTAATTGAGATGAGCTTGACCCCATGCTCCATTGAGTGATGATCTATCGACAAATGGTTTGAAATTGGTCAGACAATGTTTCCAAAGAAGCAGATCGTCTCAAACAGCAGCATCTAGAGATAAGCCAACCCTGAACTTCTGCCCTTCGCGATCAGTAAGATTAATTTTATTGGAGAGTCTTAGATTTTGAACTTGTCAGTGTTTTAAATGTTAATGCAAGCCAAAAATCCAGCTTGACTGTTGCCTAATGCCCTGGGCAATTGGTCTCATTGCAAAGCCTAAATGTGAAAATAATGGTGTATTTTTTTCTGCCCCAACCTCCCAAAGGAGAGTCGCGGTCAAAGGAGTGCATGTCAGGAAACCAGAGTTACTATGCTTACAGTCTCTAGTTCATGGGGCAGGATTCTCCCCTTGTCGGACGGGTTTGGTGGGGGGGGGCGGTCGGGAGTGGTTGGGAAGCAGACCGTCGCCTGCGATTGGGGTTGGATAGTTATTTCACGTTACCGGACCAATTAAGGCCCACCCAGCGTGAAACACATGCTTCAACGCTCAGCGCTGCCTATGCGTGAGGGGGTGCGGGGGTGGGGAGGGGGAGGAGAGCAAGAGTGCAAGTTTATGCATGTGCGCAGGTGTGCGTTGGAAAAGCTCCCTGAAGCACAGAGCTGCCTCAGGGAGATGAAGATATGAAAAATTAAAAATAAAGATTTTTAAAATGTTATAAAACATGTCCCTTCATATGACTCTGTCACATGAGCAGTGAACATGTTATTAATAAAATGTTAAAATTTTAATTTTATTTTAATTTTCTGTTGGAAACCTCATCCCGCCCGTGGATGAGGTTTCCTAAAAAATGCCAAGGCCGTTTGGCCTTTTCGCCCACCCGCCAACCGTAAGTTTGAACTGGCAGTGGACAATTGCTTTCAATTATTACTTTAAAGGCCCGAATAGGCCTTTTAATTGTTGGTGGGCCGCTGCCAACTCCCGCGTGTGCCCACTGACTGAAATATCGCGTGAGTGCGCGATGACATCGAGATGCTCGCCCGACATCATCGTGCATCATTTTATGCTCGATTGGGTTGGGCGCGCACCCGCCCGACAAGCGTTATATTCTGGCCATGGAATATAACTCTGATGCTGTGTCAAACTGGGTATAAAATTTACCTGTATTCACAAATCCTTCAAGGCTGCTGAAAATGTTGCTTTGGTAGCTGGGATCGGAACACAATGCATTTTTGGAATACCATCGCCTGGCAAGTAAAGTCTTTGTTTTTTTCATTTGACCAATTTATTTTTTTATTAGTTTTGCGTTTTTTGCAAGCGCAACAGGATGCAGCTGGAGGTGACTGTAATGTGGACAGATGTGCCCCAAAATTGATCTTGATGGTTACTGAGAGCGCAGACAGGTCTAACATGATTTTCAGCCAGATATAAATAGGCAAGCATCAAGCCTTTTCATGATCAAGTGTGTGCTACAACATTCCTTGTTCAGCAAGTGATGGGTAACTCTGTAGTTTAACAGCTACATATAAAGGACAAAGTCCTAGTCAATTATGGCGTATTGGAGGCACAAGAAATTGTGCGCAAAGTTCAGCAGTGGTACTCCTAGCACACATTTTAGATTGAGAAATAATGTTCCTAAGCAGCTGCAGAAGCTTTTCTGTCCCTGGCTGAAGTAAGTTTTGGCCTATGTGCTTAAAAAACTCTCCTGGTGCTGATCTGGCCATCATCTTGCAGAGAAATTATGGCCCAACCAATTTCAGTGATGTAGTAGAGAGTAGAACCTGGCATGGTGTGGTATATCCTCACGTAGTCCATTGATGCTGAACAAGCATCCCTTTATGAAAAATTGATTGACAAACTGCTCGTTTATGAATGCACAATGCAAGCACATAAATCTTGCTGAGAAACAGGATTGTGTTACCGCCATGGCTTCCTGCACTGTTTCAACTAAGCTCAACACAGGTTTCGGCAGCAGTGTCTTTCTCTTGAGTACTTAGCAGCACTCCCGAGCACCGACTCTAGTAAATGTAGACCTCACCTATATCCTCCATTTCCTTAGCAACGGCATGGCCTGGAAATGTGAGTTGGACCAGGTGGGATTCAGGGCTAGTTGGTGTTTGGGGGCAGAGGGGAGCATTCCATCAGAATCAGTGCTGCTGGGTTGGGATGTGGGTGATGGGGGAGATAGTGACCTGGAGTCTTTTTTGGAACTGACCAGCTCAGTATTTAGCCAACATTTTAGGTTTTAAATTTGGAATGCATTTGCAGACTGAGTGGCCCTGAAATTTTTTTTTAAATCATTCCTTCATGGGATGTGGGCATCACTAGCAAGGCCAGCATTTGTTGCCTGTCCCTAATTGCCCTTGCACTGAAGGGCTTGCTGGACCATTTCAGAGGACAGTTAAGAGTCAACCACATTGCTGTGGGTCTGGAATCACATGTAGGCCAGACCAGGTCAGGATGGGCAGGTTTCCTTTCTTCCCTAAAGGGATTACTGAACCTGTTGGGTCTTCACAGCAATCAATGATAGTTTCACGGTCATCATTAGTGAGACTAGTTTGTAATCCCAGATTTCATTAATTGAATTTAAATTCCACCATCTGCCATGGTGGGATTTGAACTGTGTCCCCCCACCAAGCTTTAGCCTGAGCCTTTAGACTACTAATCCAGTGATATTACTACTATGCCACCATCTCCTCTCTATAGAGGTCCTCCTAGTGCTATCAGTTCAGTGAGAGGCCTGTGGAATCTCCAAAGAAGTGGCATAGGGAGCCTTTTCTCTCTGACTGTCTTATTGTGACGATATTTTACATTATCTAACAATTTCTTTGGTATAGAGACCATTTAACCAACATTTCCCCTCTCTTATTACATTTGGTGTTATCTTTGGATTCACTGCCCACGAGCAGATTTTAGGAAGTAATCTTGGAACCAAGGACATTAAAGCCACCCATACTGCAAATTCAACAGATATTTTAAAAGATGCAGTCACATAGGATGTTATGAATTGAATGGAATGGCTGTATCCATTGAGTTGTTCAACTGATCAACCTGAAAGGGCAGTTGTCCAGTCCATTATCGAGGACACAGTTGGATATGATGGCACTAATCATTTGATACTTAACAGACATTAACATATTAAACTCCCTTTTCTTTGGCAGGCATTTGGCATATATTAATGGTTCAGCTTGCCAGACCATAATATATATTCTCTGCAGTTTTTAGAAACAGCTGGAGTTTAGTCACTCAAGTGTTTGCTGTGTCCTGCCAGAAAGAATGCAATAAATAATCAGTCATACATAAAAAAATACTTAATTTCTATTACAGCCATATAAATCTGAGACCAACACTGAAAGCATATTTTTAAGGCTTGAAACCACCAAACATTATGGTGTTGTTTTTCTTGCTCCTATATCTAAGTGTATGGATTGGCCTATCTCCTGCAAGCATAGGGATAATATCAGTGGGTAGGAGCGTACACATTTAAAAGAGCCATTCCAATTTATCATCTATTCATTTACATTGGGAAGGAATCAGGGCTGTCCTTCATGGCTGCACTGTTCCCAGCCTGATTTTCCAGAATTTGCTGTGCTCAGGTGATGAGTATGCCTGGGCAAAGGACCCAGAAAATTTATCTTTATATTCGGCTCCATTTCCAGCAGTTTCTGGGAGATTGATTACCTCCAACATTGAAGGAGAGAGGAGGTAAAATTCACCCCCACCCCCCCCCACCACCGCCTCCCATGTTCATTAGTCTGTGAACAATATATCTCAAAACCCAATGGACAGATTTCAACAGAACTTGCTACACAGATAGGATATGGCCTAAGGAAGAACTGATTGGCAAAGATGTAGATCCGAATCCAGATCCTGGGATTTTTTTTTTGAAGGATCTGGACATTGGAAGATAGGGCAAATTTACTATTTCTTGGGGGTATTTTACTTAGAATGTTACTGATTCTTTTACATTGTTGTGGAGCGTCCCAGTTGCTGTGTTGCAATTTGTCACTGCTGTCAAAGTATAAGCAGTGTTCTCAGAGCAGGTTGTTGGGTGTGGTTTGGCATGAAGCCTCCTCAGTGAGATGGAAGCTCTTAATAAAAATAATTCTTTTTTCAGCATTGTGGTTACAGAGCATCAATCAGGCAGGGAATATCATCAAGGAAGAGCTGCATAATTGCAATAATGTTGAGCTAACATGGCACAGTGAAGGAATGTGCTCTGCTGAATGCCTTCTTCACTTGTTTGAACTGTTTCAATTTTGTGGATTTGAAACTTCCTGTTCTGGTTTCTGCAATTAGAGTTTAGCTCTGTGTCCTAATTTGTCATTTAGCTTGTAACGCTAATCCTAACCTTGGATTATAACTGTTGTGGACAGATGAACAAAAACAACAATTTAAAAGGGGACATGTTCTTAATATTTATATTTCAGCCATTTAATATTTATATTTCAGGTTTCAACTGAAGGTGAATTTAAATACTTTACACTGCAATTTATTTTCTTGTAGAAGTTGACTTGGATGGTAATACTGAATATGCTGAAAAATACTATTAAAAAGTTACAAAGTGTTAGGGAGTTTTTCATACTTTGAGTCATTTAAAGTGTTATAATCAGACCAGCTGTGTGTTGGTTTAACAAATCTGCTTTTTTTGTTTGCAAATGTGTATACTGGTGCATTAAAACTAACACATAAAGGAAAAATCAGGCATTTATATAACATTAATAAACTCCCACTCCAGAAGGTGATGCATCACAGGTTAATATCAACTCTTTCTTTGGATCAAAGTGTATTAGTAGTGTAGAAGACTAACAACTCTTCATTTTTGTGAAAGCTTTTTCTTGTGGTGTTTGCCTTGACCATCTCTGGTTTTTCTTGATCAAGTAATACAGTGGTGCCAGCTCTGTCAATAAATTAGGCAAGAAGTGTCCATAATAATTGATCATCCCTAAAAATGATTTCAGTTCAGATGTATTCTTTGGTTCTGGGGCTTCTTTAATGGCTTTCACTTTTTCACTGGATGTAGGCCTTGTGAATCAACCTAGTGACCTACGTAAGTTTCCTCTTTTGCCTGCAATGTGCACTTCTCTTTTCTCAATCTCACTCCAACCTGCGAAAAACATTTCAGAACTTCTTCCAAGTTCATTAAATGCTTCTTTTCAGTGAGTTCAGGCATGAGAACGCCATCCCAATAAACTACAACATGGGGCAATCCCTGTAGTAAACTTTCCATGGTTCTTTGGCATATGGCGCAAGATATGCCAAATGGTAAATGGGTATATTGGTACAATCCCTTATGTGTATTTATGGTGACAAACTTCTGGGATGCCTTCTCTAATTCTAATTGTTGGTAGGTGTGACTCAAATCTAACTTCGTGTAAGCCATTCCTCCTGCCAATTTAGTGTATAAATCTTCAATTTTAGGTATTGGGTGTCTATCCAATTTTGCCACTTGATTGACTGTTGATTTATAGTCCCTGCACATTCTAATGCTTTGGTCAGGTTTGAGAACAGGTACAACTGGAGCTCCCAATCTGAAAATTGTACTGGTTGTATCACTCCCAGCTTTTCTGAACTGACCAGTTCAGCGTCTACTTTATCCTGCATTGCATAAGGTAATGGTCTTGCCTTCATGAATCTTGGTGTTACCTCTGGATCTACATGAATTTTTGCTTGTAGCCCTTCAATTTTTCTAAGTTCTTCCTTGAAAACTGAAACATATTTTTGTAGTAGGTGTGATAGCCCATTAGTTTTTAGATGGAAGATTTCAGTCCATTCCAATTTAATTTCTTTCAGCCAGTTTCATCTGAGGAAACTAGGCCTCTTGCCTGCTACTACATCAAGGGTAATCTCACTGTTTGACCTTCATAGTTTACAGTGACTTCACAGTTAAAAAGTCACTTGGCCTTGACATGTATGTCTTTTCCTGTGTAAGTTTTTAATTTTTCATCATTTTCTTCTAAATTCATCTTACGTTCTCCACGATGCAGGTATTGAAAAGTATGTTCTCTAAACACCGTAGTAGCTGCACCAGTATCCACCTCCATTCTGATAGGCTTCTCATTCACTCTCATAGTTACATAAATAGACTCCGCTTTTTCTACCTTTAAATTATGTAGTGAATAGTTATCAGCATTTATTGCTTCAGGCTTTTCAATGCTGTTTATCCCAGTTTTTGCCTTTGCCTGACAGTCTGCCTGATTCTATCGTTACAACTTCTCATGAGGTATCCATATCGATAGCAGAAGAAACATTCAATCTTTTTAAATTGTGTTTCGTTACAGGGCTGTCTATTTCCATCTCTGTTATTTTTATGCCATGTTTTTACTGCTAAGTTTTCCTTTTTAATTTGCCTGCTAGCAGTGGCTGCTTCCTGCTTCGGAACAAAGCTCTGCACTTTCACGCTCTTTTTGGTTGAATCTCCCCGCTCAACATGGAGGACAGCGCTATTTTGTGCTCCTCGAATGGCTTCTGAGTCTCATACCGCACCTTCCATTGCAGAGGGATTTCCAACACCTTCTGAAAATCTAGATTTGTTTCAGCCAGCAACCTCTTCTGAATCACATTTTCGTTTATACCGCACACCATCCAATCTCTGAGCACGTCATTAATAGATGTACCAAACTCGCAATATTCAGTTAATTGCTTTCAGACTTGCCACATAACAAGCAACTGTCTCCCCTGCAGCTCTGTTTCTTGAGTTAAATTTAAACTGTTGCATCGTCACTGACAGCTAGGACTGGTAATGATTCTTTACGAGGTTCACTAAATCATCAAAACGTTTCAAGTCTGGGGCACTGGACACCAACAAATTTCGAATTAGTCCATATGTCTTACTCCCACAGGTGGACAGAAGCCTGTTCTCCTCCCCTACAATGTTGTTTACCTGGAAGAAGAACGCAAGGCTTTCAACGTAGTGAGACCAGTCATCCAAGGCTGGATCGAATGGCTCCAATCTTCCAAATTGCAGCACGCTTTGAGGGGATGACTTTGACGCTCAGAAGGAAATTTTCTTTTATCTACAGCTACCAAGTGAGGTACAGCCCGATTTTGGTTCTTCTGATACTTTTCGTCTTATTCTCGCTTTTTACCTCATTTTTTTCCCATGGTTTTTTGCGCTTTTACTTACATCGCCAATTTGTTGATTCCAGTGCCCTTGGTTTGCTGGGGCTAAAAGATCCAGGTTGCATGCTTTGTTCAGGCTGACCGAGTCAGTACGGAGACAGAGAACGTCAGCAGATCATTGTTAGAATAAACACATGTTTATGCTGTTTATTTACAATCTAAACTCTGCAGCTACTCTTGTGTGCTCACAACATAAATCTCTGTCTTCACTCATCAGCGACTCACTCAAAACTCTCACACAGAGGTAGCCCGCACTACTCTGCTATTGGATATTAAGATCATGTGACCTTACATTACAATGCTTAGCTTAGGCCAGAATTTTACCTTTTACCTGTCTCGCGATATTTCGTTCAGCGGGCATATGCCAGAGTCGGCTGCGGACCCGCCAATAATTGAAAGGCCTATTAAGGCCATTAATGAACTAATTAACTTCAAATTTAAGCTGCCCATCCAACCTAATGGTTGGCGGTCAGGTGAAAAGGCCAAGCATTTTTTAGGAACCCTCATCCACAAGCAGGATGAAGCTTCCTAAAGCTAATCCAAATTAAATAAAAACTTTCTTTTGACATTAAAAACATGCCCCATCTCATGTGACATGTTTCATTAAAACTTTAATGTTATTATTTATTTTTTAAAAGAATACTTCAATCTTCCTTAAGCAGCTCAAACTGTGACCTAGAACCGACTCTCCTTCCTCCCCCCACCTGCACAGGTAGCGCTCACCGGCTCGTGATCCACAAGAAGTCACGGTGCGGAGCCAATCGTGGGCAGCGGTCAGCTCCCTGACTGCCCCGCCCCCTCCCACCGAGCTCACCCGCCATTGGGAAAATTCAGGCCTTAAAGGTATATTACATATCAGATTATTACAGTACTTCATTGGCTGTAAAAACACTTCAAAACACTTGGTGATCAGGAAAGGCACTATATAAATCCAAGTTTTTCTTAAATCCAATCTTTTATTCAATTGGGATAAAAACAGAAAATGCTGGAAATTCCCAGCAGGTCTGGCAGCATCTGTAGAGAGAGAAACAGGTCTCTCATCATCAGAACTGGGAAAAGTTACAAATGTAATAGATTTTGAATAAATGAGTAGTGGAGGGTGGAAAAAGTTCACAAGAAAAGATACTGGGAAAAGTTACAAATGTAATAGATTTTGAATAAATGAGTAGGGGAGGGTGGAAAAAGTTCACAAGAAAAGATCTGTTATAAGGTAGAGGAGAGAAATTAATTGACAAAAGGTTGTGTGATGCAAGGATAAAGGGAAAGGTAATGGGACAGGTAAAGAACAAAAGATGTCTAGAGGAGATATGAATTTGGGATTGTTTGTCTCTTTAATGTGCTGATCTCATACGGTGGGATAGTATTAGTGTTTGTTTAATACTCCAGGGCCAGAATTTTACGCTCAGGGGTCAGGCACAAACTCGACCCGACCGAACATAAAATATCTTTAAATGACGTCGGGTGTGCTTCCTGACGTCATCGCTCATGCACTCAATTTTGCGGACTGTGGGCGCGTGCGCGAATTGGGCCCGTGCCCGCCAGTATTTAAAGGGCCAATTAAGGCCATTAACATGCCAGTAGACAGTGATTTTACGCAGCCTGTGCAATTTTTAGCTCGTTGCACAGGCAAAACGCATGGGCCGAAATCACGTTTTTATCATTCTCCCATCCACGGGCAGGATAAAAGGTCCCTGGAGCAGCAGCACTTCCTCCGTCATTGCCAGTCCTTTGCTGTGTATGAACAGAGTTGTCCCAGAGTTTCTTTGCATCTCATTTGATTGTCAAGCCTGCCTTTCAGCATCTCAGACCCTCATCTTCCCTGGAAGATTCCTCTGAATATTGCAGCACAGCGCTCCCTCATTTTCAAGGCACTGCTCCTCTGCATCCCATCTAATAGGGATAGTGTATTCCACCAGTGGAACCTCCTCTGAAGGGGAAGAGAGGAGCAGGAGGGAGAGGAGGCCAGATGGGCGTGGGCAGCGTCCCAGGGAGGGGCTTAGCTGGCGCAGGGCCAGCAGGGAGGCCAAGGCAGGAGGGCACACCGAAGATGCCACTAACCAGCGTCTAGAGTGTTCAGGCAGCGCTCCAACTACCTTCAGATGTCCGAGGTCCAGTACCACAGGAAGTTCTGCTTCTCCAGAGACACAGTGACAGCAATATGTCACATGATAGGTCCGAAATTGCCTCCAACTGCGTTTGTGGATACCCCATGCTGGTGGCTTTGTAGGTCACCGTGGCCCTCAACTTCAAAGCCTTGGGTTCGTTTCAGGGCTCAGTGGGGGATCTGTGCAATGTTTCTCAATCAGCTGCACACAGTTGTGTCAAGGTCATGACTGTTGTTATCTTTACACAAGTCCGCACATTCATCCACTTCCGGACAGATAAGGCGAGCTAGGCGGAGAGAGCATGAAGCTTTGTTGCGATGGCTGGGCTCCCCTGTATCCAGGATGAAATAGATTGTACTCATGTGACCATTAAGGCACCAGCAGGTGAGCGGGGGGCTTTCGTAAGCAGAAAGGGGTTCCACTCACTGAATGTTCCGATTGCCTGTGACCACAGGACACAGATTCCGCAAGTTTGGGCCTGTTGTCTTGGAAGCTCACATGATGCTTACATCTTGCAGCACTCACAGGCATCAAAGCTGGTCATGGCTCCTGGGTGACGAAGGCTATCCCATGAAGATGATGACCCCACTCTGTCACCCAAGAACTGAGAAAACTACAGAATTTGTTATTTGATCTTCCTTCCTTATCTTTACAATCATTAACATGTGTCCTTCTTAGCAGTACCTCAGATCTTGTCTCTAAGTCCTGATCTCGTTACTTACAGTCTTGGTGAAATATTTAAATATTGCACTCAACATTATGATCCTTGACTGAACATGTCAATGACCTAATTTCCCAGCATTCTGATTTTGCTCAAGTAATCGAGGGTCTCAAGTCCATTCTTTTAGTCATGTTTAAAACAAGTATTACAAATCCATGAAAGTCCAAAATACTTAGGTTCCCTCTTCCCCTCCTTTTCTTCTGTAACCATTTGCACTCAACTTTGCTTTCTACACTTGTCTTATCATCTCATTTTACGTTACACCATCATCACTTTTGTCCTTTTACCTTGTCCACTATGTCATCACAGATCTCTCCCCTGTGTTCTTTTCTTGCCTCCTTTACTTAGCTCCACACTCAAAATAAAAGTAGTCCATCTCTAACATCTTCTAGTTCTGATGAAAGATCATTGACCTGAACTGTTAGGTGGGGTTCGCCATATAAATTGAGTTCTTTCTTTTCTATAAAGCACAATAAGGTGACAATTCTGCTGATAAATAGTCGGCCTGAATTGTGGAAAATTCATCCTATGCCCTTTTTAGTGGCTTTGCCACCAGTGGAATTACAATGTGTGCCGAATTGGAATAAACACGTGAAAATACAATTCTTCAATAGTTATGTAAAAACATTTGGTGAAAGAAAATTACATTATTTGTGGCGTTGGTTACATACTATAATTTGACGCCAACAGTGGCAATGTAATCCAATCTTATTGAATTGTATAAATAGAAATTCTTCCCTTCTCAAAATATCTATGATCAAATACCAGAAGAACATGCAATTATTAAAGCCTATTTCCAAAGGAGCTTCGATATCACATGATTTCTGTTCTCAAATTGATGAATGTTACTAGCATCTCTTATGCAAATGAGAGCCAGCCTCCTCACACTCGATGTGCACTTAGCTCACAAAACTGGGTTCAAAATAACATGGAGAGTGCCAGGTAGGTGTAATCAGCCTTATTTCGCCACCTTTGCTAGTGTACTGCAATCAGCAGCGAATCTATATTAACATCTTACACGATGCCCAAGGATTAGGGCCAGTAACATCCGTCTGCAATTTAATGTTTGCTACGACACTTTTTGAAAAGTTTGAACAGCCACATAGATGCCCTGGGAGATATGAGTAACCAGCTCATGCATTTCATGATCTCATCATGAATTATTACCACTTTATTGACACTATCGGCAATACATTTATCACATTTTGTGACCTATAAATCTTAAATTGGTGTAAAAATGCTAAGTTTAGTTACTGTTAGCTTTTCCTGTCAGATATTATTAGACTCACCTGTGGTTCTGGGGGTCTGTATGCCTCAGTGGAAGGCTTATTTTGGCACAAAGTGATCCTGGTGGAATAAAGTCTCAGCCAGACACTATTAAGGAACTTCTTGTTCCAGCTGACGTAACCAAGAGCCGAAGATTTAGGAATAATTGGCATAGGATCATGTTCTACGTAATACCAACCTGCTGAATGTTAATTGAAACTCAGCTTTTCCATTGATTCATAGACTTAGTATTACTATGAGGGCTGTTAGGCTTCTTCCTCCAGGTAGCCTGCAGCTTGCAAGGAATGTCCAGAGAGGTGGAGCTGTTAGCTAGGAACTTTAGTATTAAGCCCCCTACCTTATTGGCTCCCACACTCAAATGGAGAAAAGTAGACAAGAGTGAACAGTGCAGAGTCAAGAATATTTGCTGAATAGTGACATCATGATTTAGACCTTTAAGATGCCAAGTGCTATCTTCATGACTTGGGTTTTGTTAATTGTTTTTAAAAACACATATATCTGAACTCAAATTACATCTTGTTAAGCACTCCAGTGCAGGTGTTGCACAAACATTTTAATGAATTTTTTTGGCTACTTTCCAAACACATATTTGTGCCAATTGATGACGATGAAATATCAGTTGTGAATCGCTCAATTAAGCCTGGAGTTTTATGTAGATTGCTTATTATAAGTAGAACAGAGAAGTTACACATATCACAACATTCTATTAAGATTACTCATGGAATGACTGTTATAATAATTTTTTTTGAACAGAGCTTTATCAGTGATACTGTTATAAATCAAAATTGAACTGTGCTCCCTTGATGGATTGGTGAATTTATCCAAGGAATTATAGAGACCAGGAAGTCCCCAGGTTTGGCGTCTGATATTTATTGAGTTAGCTGATTTTGATTGTCCTAAAGAACTTTGGTTTAGTGAAAAAAAATCATTCAGGATTCCTGCTCCTCATCATTATACAGTGACTGTTGCATAGGGGTGGGGGGTGTGTGTGTGTGTGTGTGTGTGTGCGTGTGTGTGTGTATGTGAGTGATATTGACCCATGCCTTTATTACCTCCAGAATCGTCTCTCCTAGTTACCATCCAAAACTTGCTGCACATATCCTTACCTGTACCAAGTCCCTGTGCTCACTGAGTTACATTGGGCCCTTGTTCACCAATGCCTCAATTTGAAAAATATCATTCTTATGGCCAAATTCCCCCATGACCTCACCCCTCACTATCTCTGTAACACAATTCATCCTTGCAACCCTCTGAGAACTCTGTGTTCCACCAATTCCTGTCTATTCTGTATCCCCAGCTCCTTTTGCCCTAACATGGGTTGACTTGCCTTTAACCATCTAGGCCCTGAGCTCCAGGATTCCCTCCCAAATCGCTGAGCCTTTCCACCTTTGTCTTCTCCTTTAAGAAACTACTTATAACCTATCACTTTGACTATGTTTTCAGTCATCCATTCTAATATCCTTCTTTGGCTTCTGTGAAGCGCATTGGGATATTTTGTTATCAGGCATTGTATAAATGAAAGTTGTCTTTGTTGTTGTGTTTATGTTTATGTTGAGTCAGGACAGAATCAGGCCCTTGCCTTTGCATCTAAATAGACAGCTAGTACTTACTGTCAAAGCCCATAGATTTGTTGTTCATCAAGGAGTCAAGAACTTCAGGAGTGAGGGGAGTTGCTTATGTTGGATTTAAAGTAGAACATGGATCAAATTTCATGACTTGGAGCAAGTTGTGGTACAAAAATACTCTGTCATTTGGTGGGCTAAGAATGAGATCCAACACAGATTGGTAATTATTCCTTAGCTTTGTTCGGGTTAATTTTGAGTGTGAATACTTCAATTTTGATTGTCATGATCATTTTGATATGCATTGTCCCTTTGAAAATATAGGTGGTAATTTTTACCCTCAAAATGGGTTGGTTTGGGCTGGGTCACTGGTTAAAAAGTTAGAAGTGCAGAACATTAAACCAACACACCTTGAACTCAAACAAAAACAAAAATAGCTGGAAAAACTCAGCAGGTCTGACAGCATCTGTGGAGAGAAAGACAGAGTTAACGTTTCGAGTCCGTATGACTCTTCTTCAGAACTAAAGAGAAGTAAAAATGTGGTGAAATATATACTGTTTAAGGGGGCGGTGGGACAGGTGAAGCTGGATAGAAGGCCAGTGATAGGTGGAGGCAAAGGAGAGATTGCAAAAGATGTCATAAACAAAAGGTCAAAGGGGTGTTGATGGTGGTGATATTGGCTAAAGGAGGTGCTAATGGTGACACTAAGAGTAGAAAGCAGGATGAGCAAGTGACAAATGGCCCTAGTGGGGGTGGGGTTGGGGAAGGGGATGGTGGTAGGAAAATAGATCGAAAACAGACTAAAAGGTGGGGATAAAACAATGAATGGAAATAAATTTAGAAAAAATAATAATAATAACAACAATAGGTGGGGAAAAATATACAAAAACTAAAATATAAACATTTGAAAAAAAGGGGATCAAGAAGGGTTGAGGATGGAGGAGAGAGTTCATGATCTAAAGTTGTTGAACTCAATGTTAAGTCCAGAAGGCTGTAAAGTGCCTGAACACTTGAACGCATCCACTTCCACATCTGGAGATGGGACCGTGAACAAGCAATTTGCTCCCATGGGGCAGGTCGGTCACCAAAACCTTTTTAATGAGGCTGCAAGCCTCCATTTGAACAGTGTTTTTATTTTTAATCTATATTGGCTGGGTTTCCTGGACCTTGAAGGTAAAAGAATGCAAGAAGGGCTGGATCCACAAGATAAGTGCCTTTACAGCATTGCTTGTGGGCATGAAGGAGCAGGAATGTTTCCTCAAGGCCCAGCAAGCAAAGCTGCAAACTACCCCCATCCTGTTTCTGCTCACCAACCCACTCCCTTCCCTGCATTTGGAACTCTCGTCCATCTGACCATCATCTTATTCCCCCAGCAATGTCTTCTCTATGCCTCTTTCACAAGAACCCCTGTTAATTGCAATCTCTTCCTTACCAACTCCTCTATTTCATCCTTCTGCCATAGAAGTTCGGACCAGGCTGGTTAACTGGCAGGAAACTTGGAGAAAATATTTAGAATACAAGTTTCAAATGCAGGACATTTGGGAAACCCATCTTCTTGGGCTTCTAGACAGTATCTCTCTGAATACATGTTTCATAAATATTGGGATCATGATCCCTGGCTGATTAAAATCCAATACCAAAAACTGATTTTTTTTCAGGCAATTGTGCATAAGAACACTGACATTTGACCTGATTATTTCATTGATTGGAAAAAGGCCACCTTCAGCTGAACTTGGATGGAAACTAGACAGCATCCACCATCGAAAATGTAAGTGAATAATTTATTGTAACACTTCCATGGAGCCATGAGCAACAGGCGTCCACCTCCTGGGTCCATAGTGTTTCCAACAACCACTCCCCACCTCTTGCTGGCCTTCCACTCCCCATGTCCCATTCCCCGGACGTATCTGAGGACCTCTGTCAGGGAGCTAGGCGGCCAGAAATCATGTGCTTCCATCGGGTAAACTGTGGAGGCGCATCTCAACCTGAATATTTAGATGATACCTGAGAAATGATTTCTTGCAATCATCAGGGATTGGTGCTTTATAACTAGTCTAAAGGAATATCTAATATGGTTAATATTGTATGTAAGGAGAGTCTGTTTTATGTGAGAGTAATGATGGCTTAAGGGCTAGTCACCTTTTAGTCTTCAGCTTCTTTTGGCTTGCCCTTGGTTCCTTTTTATCATGAATTCTGAGTCCAAAGTTCAAAGTGCCGCAAGAGAAAATCCCAAATTAATCTTTTCACCCCTATTGTTTAGATATTGGCCTTTAAATCACTGTGCATGTCACTGTTTGTCACTCAACAGTTTTCCTGTGGTATTCCATAAGATAAGTGTGCACATTGTTTAGTAAAGTAGGGGTGAGGGAAATGGTTGAAGTGATAGTTGGGGGTGGGGGGGTTGCGGGCGGGGGTGAATGCAGACAGTGTGGACAGTTGGAGGACAAAATATTGTGCATCTCTTGGCCAGCACTTCAAAAAATAATTCGTTGGAATTCCCTCAGCTGCGTTAGCTATTCCCTCTTCCCTTTAAATCTTCTCAGAAAAATTTAGGGCAGGATTTTAGCTACAAGACAGTTAGCTCAGTCGAGGCAGGTCCGGCAAGTTGGGGCATTTCCTGACTTACTTGACCTGCCTCGGTAAAACGTTCCCCAAATTGTGAGATTTTAGCTCGGGGGGTGGGGTGGGGGGGGTGGGGGGGCGGGGGTGGTGGTGCGGGTGTCAGGTGTCAGGTGTGGGATAGAGTCAGGTCCATGGAAGCAGATCATAACCACCTCCCCCTCCCCCCACCAATGGCTCATTATACCTACCATGCCAACTCCATAGCCACTACCCAGTATCCACTATGAGCCGACCTCAGGGGCCATGTGAAGATGAAACAAAATACATGTTTAAAAATCTAATGCAGCTCTTACTTTACAGAATTGATATTGAAAACAAAACTCCTATTCATGAAAGCATCAATGCTTTTAACTCTCCTCAAGTGGTTAATCTCTTATAAAAACAGCTTCTGTTCATACCCCTAATCCTTTGAGTCTTTTTAATTTGTCACTCAAACTCTGAACTCAGAACCCCATGCTGAGATAGTTATAGATTTTGAAATTCAGCCAAGCATTTATGCTGAATAGCACTTTGGGAAATGCTAACAAAGAACTCAATTGAAAATGTTCAAACAGATGTGACACCAGCTGACCTATTGTTCAAAGCAGTCCAGCAGAAGCCTTTGCTTTATAACAATCACTGACAGCTGCAGCCAGGTTTTTTTTTTAACGGCTTAAAGAGCGGGGAATTTAAACAAACTTCAGATCATGACGGTCAAACAAACCTTATCCACCCTTCAAGAGCATTTACATCTACTCCATAAACCTGTGGCTGCCACGCTGTGGGTTAAGCCCCTTGCAACAGCCAAAATAGAGTCTGTTTGAACTCAGCACTAAGTTCAAAAGGCCCTGCTGAGTTTGGGTTTTCCTCCTATGTGAATCATGCTCTGCCCCTTTCCCCCTACTGGGATCTATCGGAAATGGGGTGGGACGTCCACATCTGTATTCAGCCGCCATTTTTAAAGGTCCACTGAGTCTTCCCAATTATACAAAAATCCAGCCCTTAGTCTCAATGCTGGGGGTGAAGGAGGAGAATCCCCTTTGATCAACTATGGCCGGAAATATGGGAGTCTTCCACATCATTCACTTGGGCAGTGTCGACGAGAATTATGTGATTGTACTTAACATTCAGACTGCATTAAGCTAGTTTGTGCTGACAGTCAGTATGTTCTACATCCTGCAGGTAGGATGAGTCACAATACTAATACAGGCCATTTAAAACCTTGGACCATTAGGTGACAAGTAGCCTTGGCCTTACCTATCTTACTGCTACCATTGGGTGTCTCATATAAGCTATGGCATTTCAAACTATGATCGATTATCAAAGGCATTGCAGCTTTACTTAAAGCATTAATTATTTGTTAAACTTACTTAAATACAAAGTTGATACAAACAGGCTAACATACAGAGAACAGTGCACCTAGGATTTTCAGCCCCAAACTGTACGGACACAGCACATGACACAATGCATTCCTGAAAAAGGGCCATTTTCCTCATGTTTAATCCTTTTTCCATTCATTCGAATGTAGAAATATCTTTCACTCATTTTCCCAAACTGGTGGCCAGTCTGTAGTGAGTAAACTTTAAAACCAGGGAGCCCCTGAGGTTCTGCTCATTCAACTGAACAGTTTGAAATGATCCAAAATTGCAAAATTGTTCCCTTAAATAATGAAATAACAGTTATTGTGTGGTTAAAATTTCCCTTTAATTCCACAGCAGCTGTGGAAACACATCTTGCAGAGAAAATGTAGTCACAAAACAAATTGGGAAACAATTTCTGGAAAATGCTGTCAAAGATGGAAAACCCAAGTGTGCAGATGTCTCTGGTCCGATTACACATGATTTAGAAGAATCGGAACATCCATTTTGCATTGCTCTAAGAGTGTTTGGCAGGGTGTGAATGATGACTGGTAGGTGAGTGATGCTTTTCCTTCATTTCTGGTGGTGTGCTAATTCACAGCTGGTTTTGTCCATGAAGAATTTGATTCTGAACTTGCTTCATGACGCAATGGAAGAGCATAATTTGAAACTGACCGTTCTTTGTTTTTGATGCAATCAATCGTGGGGAACAGTAGAACAGACAATCCCTGTGGGTCTTAGAGGATCTCAGCTAGTTTGTGAGACCACCTTACCAAGTGCTATATAATTCAAAAACGCATTTCTTTTTATTTCACAACACTCTAATACAGCTCTCAATCTTCTTTTTAGGCAGCCCCTTGGGTTCAAGGATGAATTGCTTCCACTCTCGTTCGATGGGTCCTGAGATGGTTGATAAGTCCAATGTGCGATCAGACTCTGCCATGGGTGGGGCAGATGGTGCTTGAAGGGTTGGGTAGATGGCTGTTCGGAGGTTTGTGTGCTCCCTTCCAATGCCTTGACTTCACCTCTGAGCATTCCCAAAGTCTCTCGATGTGTTTGGTGCCTTCCCAAGTCAGCCTTCTCCATTTTGGTCGGTCACAAACCAGGGACACCTATGTGTGTACGTTGACCTTTTCAAGGATGCTTTGAGGACATCCCTAAAGTGTTTCTGCTGTCCTTCTGGGACTCTCCTGCCCTGGCTGAGTTCTGAGTAGACCATTTGCTTTGGGAGCTTGATTGTCAGGCATACGGATGTCATGGTGCACCCAGCGGAGTTGGTTTTGAGTGTATGGCACCTTGATGCTGGGCAAGTTGGCTTGGGAGAAGATGCCGCTCTTCTTACCACCAGATTGAGGATTTTGTGAAGACACCACTGGTAGTGCTTCTCCAGTGCTTTGAGGTGTCTGCTGTAGCTTGTTCAAGTCTCTGAAGCATATAGGAGCACAGCCAGGGAGCATGTTTCAATATTTACGTGGCAGCACCACATAACCAAGCAGGAATCTCTGCATCCTGATTACTTCAGCAGCAATATTTCTGCTTTCCTCCTTCTCCACTCTTGGCTGCACCACTCAATAAGCTAATGCTGGCTCCAAGGCCATAGGAAAGCCTCTGGAAAAATTTATTTCCTGACGTGACAAAACTGTTGATGAGGAAGCAGATTTTTAGTTTTACCAGTAGTTAATTTTGTAATATGTTGAATAAAGTGGGCTTTTTGTTCTCAATATCTGGAATGCAATGTTGTTGGGACTGCCGTGTGGGATTGACCTGCTCTGTGGATGAAACCTCACCACTGTTACGGCACAAAAATGTTGTTGAAGTACTTGCGATTCACTTATTTCCCCCTCCCTTTCTTTCTGTGTCCTTCATCCCTTTTGTGTTGCACCTCAGTCCAGTCCCCTCACTCTTGTCCTGTCACGTGTAAAAATGAAATGATTGCCTCCTCCATGGAATCGAGGCAAAGCTGTGGCCATGTCCACTTGACTGCAGCGTGACATTGCAGTGACATGACATCAGCAGCTGATACAGTGCAGTTTCACACAGAATGAACATCGTTCTTTATTTGAAATATGCTTGAAATGACTGTGCACTGCCAAAATCAACAAACTAATTTACACGGCATTACCTGCACTGAGGTTGACATTTAAGGCAACCCTGCACTTAATATGCAAGTCATCTGAAATTACTGCAAGCATGTAGACAACTATACAGGGGCAGCTATCTACAGTCCTTTCAAACTGAGAATAATGCATGACTTGTCTGTACTTTGGCACCAAATACATATTTATTGAAAATAAATCAGCTCCTGCTTGAAAACAGCAAAAATCATAAGTCGATAAATGAACAAGGGAACAGGTACGTAATGCATCAAATCCTTCCTTTGGGGAGTTTGGAATTGGAATCCTCTTTTAAACAGCAACAATGAGGTGCATTTATATAGCACACGTCACACAGCAAAAGGCTTTAAGGTATGGGTAAGGGTTTCAGCAACAGCAGTAGAGACAGAAGTGAAGGTTTTACAGAGGCGAAAGGGACAGTCTTTGTAAGAGGCATGATTTGGAGTTGGAAGCTCAGCTCAGGGGTCAGCTGGGATGTCAGGTTTTTGAACAACCTGGTTCATCCTGAGACAATAGCTGGGGAGCGAAATGGTCTGAATTTTACCCTTGGTGGGCGTGTGCGATTGGCAGGCCCAGGAGGGTGCGGGAAACAGATCCCCAGCTGCGATCGGCCCCCAACCGTGATTTTACTCTGGCTGGCCAATTAACGGCCAGCCAGCGTGAAACCTGCGCTGAAAAGGTCACCGTAGCCGGGGTGGGGGGCAGAAAGAGGGTGGGCGATGACATCATCGTGTGCGCGGGTGAGCGCTGTGAGAGAGCTGCCCGAGGAAGCTGCAGACCCGCACATGATGAAATAAAGGTTTAAAAAGCTGCAAAAAAAAATGTCCATGCATCACAATCAAGCACCTGAAAGCGTGCCTTCTGAAAATGCTGTCCGCAGATATTTAGTTTTATGTCATTGCATAACGGAGATTTCATCCCGCCCTTGGATGAGGTTTGATGAAAAATGTGAAGGCCGCTCGGCCGATTGGCCCGTCTGCCAACTGTAAGGTTAGATGGCCCATGGAAAATTGGAGACAATTGCATCATTAATGGGCTTAATTGCCCGCTTAATTGTTGGTGGGCACGCTTCGACTTTTGCGCACACCCGTCGAGCAAAATATCGCATGAGTGCGTGATGACGTCGGGATGCTTGCCTGATGTCATCTCACACAATTGTAGGCTTGATCGGGTCAGGCACAAGCCTGCCCCCTGGGACATAAAATCTGGACCAATATCTCTACCCTACCCTGCGTCACACAGTTAACACAAATAGGTGCTACCCTCCCTGTACCTGAATGACGTCAAATACAGAGTGGATCAGGACATTTTTGTAGCTCCTCATTAGTTGGATCAAAGCCTCCTCGATTAGTTTCAGGCCGAAACTTTGCACCAGAGCTGCAGATTCCCTTTCCTGCTCAGGTGAACTGTTTCATTGAACCAGGAATGGGATTAGCCAGATAAATTTCAGTGAGTTTTTCTGGCTCTAGACATTGCTGTGTAAAGATGGAAGGAATTGAACTGTTTGAGGAATTGAACTTATGCGTGGGAGTTGAGTCATAGAGTCATAGAGGTCTACTGCATAGAAGAAGGCCCTTTGGCCCATCGAGTTTGCACCGGTCAAGCAAGCACCTAACTATTCTAATCCTATTTTCCAGCACTAGGCCCATAGCCTTGTATGCCTTGGCATCGCAAGTGCACATCCAAATACTTCTTAAATGTTATGAGGGTTTCTGTCTCTACCACCCTCTCAGGCAGTGAGTTCCAGATTCCCACCACCCTCTGGATGAAAAAATTCTCCCTCACATCCCCTCTAAACCTCCTGCCCCTTAACTTAAATCTATGCCCCCTGGTTATTGATCCCTCCACCAAGGGGAAAAGTTCCTTCCTGTCTACCCTATCTATGCCCCTCATAATTTTATACACCTCAATCATGTCCCCCTCAATCTCTTCAGCTCCAGGGAAAATAACCCCAGTCTATCCAATCTCTCCTCATAACTAAAACTCTCCAGCCCAGGCAACATCCTGGTAAATCTCCTCTGCACTCTCTCTTGTGCGATCACACCCTTCCTATAATGCGGATTCCAGAACTGCACGCAATAATCTAGTTGTGGCCTAACCAGCGTTTTATACAGTTCCAGCATAACCTCCCTGCTCTTGTATCCTATGCCTTGGCTAATAAAGGCAAGAATCCCATATGTCTTCTTAACCACCTTATCTACCTATCCCGCTACCTTAAGGGACCAGTGAACACGCACACCAAGGTCCCTCTGATCCTCGGCACTTCCCAGGGTACTACCATTCACCGTGTATTCCCGTGCCTCGTTTGTCCTGCCCAAGTGCATCACCTCACACTTATCCGAATTAAATTCCATTTGCCACTGATCAGCTCATCTGACCAGCCCGTCTATATCCTCCTGTAATCTAAGCTATCCTCCTCACTATTTACCACCCCACCAATGTTTGTGTCATCCGCGAACTTACTGATCAACCCGCCTACATTCAAGTCTTAATTGTTTATATATACCACAAACAACAAGGGACCCAACACCGATCCCTGTGGAACCCCACTGGACACAGGCATCACAAAAACACCCCTCAACCATCACCCTTTGATTCCTGCCATTCAGCCAATTCTGGATCCAATTTGCCAAATTGCCTTGGATCCCATGGGCTCTTACCTTCATTATCAGTCTCCCATGCGGGACCTTATCAAAAGCCTTGCTGAAGTCCAATTAGACCACATCAAATGCATTGCCCCCATCTATGCACCTGGTCACCTCTTCGAAAAATTCAATCAAATTGGTCAGACATGACCTCCCCTTAACAAAACCATGCTGACTGTCCTTGATTAATCCCTGCCTCTCCAAGTGTAGATTAATTCTATCCCTCAGAATTGCTTCCAATAGTTTCCCCAATGCTGAGGTTCGACTGACTGGCCTGCAGTTCCCTAGTTTATCCCTTCCTCCCTTCTTGAATAATGGTACCACATTGGCTGTCCTCCAGTCCTCTGGCACCTCTCCTGTGGACAGAAAGCTATTGAAAATTACTTCCAGCACCCCTGCTATCTCCTCCTTGCTGCATGCAACAGCTTGAGATACATTTCACCCAGGCCTGAAGATTTATCTACTTTTAAGCCTGCCAAAACACCTAGAACCTCCTGCCTTTCTATGCTAATTTCATTAATTATATCACAGTCCTTCTGCCTGATTTCCATACGCATGTTGTCCCTCTCACTTATGAACACTGGACGAAGTATTCATTTAGAACCCTACCTACATCTTTTGGCTCCACACAAATTACCATTATGTTCCTTAATGGGCCCTACTCTTTCCCTAGTTATCCTCTTACTCTTAGTGTACTTGTAAAATAACTTTGGATTTACCTATATTTTACCAGCCAATGTTTTTCATGCCCCCTTTTTGCTCTCCTAATTTCCTTTTTAAGTTCCCCCCCTACACATTCTATACTCCCTTGGGGCTTCTGTTGTTTTGAACCCTCGGTATCTGCCACAAGCCTCCCCTTTTCTCTTAATCCAATCCTGCATATCCCTCAACATCCAGGGTTCCCTGGATTTGTTGGTCCCACCCTTTATCTTTACTGGAATGTGTTGGCCCTGTAGCATCCCTATTTCTTTCTTGATGAGTCCCACTGCTCTGACGCAGGTTTACCTAAAAGTAGTTGCTCCCAGTCCACTTTGGCCATATCATATCTGGTCTTATTAAAATTGGCCTTCCCCCAATTTAGAACTCTGATGTCTGGCCCATCCTTGTCCTTTTCCATAACAACCTTGAATCTAACTGAGTTATGATCACTATCTGCAAATGATCCCCCACTGATACCTCTACCACTTGCCCGGCTTCATTCCCTAAAATTAAGTCCAGGACCGCCCCCTCTCTTGTAGGGCCTTCTATGTACTAACTTAAAAAGCTCTCCTGAATGCATTTTAAGAGTTCTGCTCCCTCTAAACCTATCACAATATGACTAACCAGTTAATGTTGGGGAAGTTGAAATCCCCCACTGTTACTACCCTATTATTTTTACAATTCTCTGAAGTTTGCCTACATATCTGCTCTTCTATTTCTCTCTGACTCTTCAGGGGCCTATAGAGCACTCCCAGCAATGTGATTGCTCCTTTTTTGTTTTTAAGTTCTACTCATATGGCTTCATTTGAGGAGCCTTCTAAAATGTCATCCCTGCTTACTGCTGTCATTGATTCCTTGATAAATATTGCGATAACCCCTCCTCTTTTACCTCTTTCCCTGTGTCACCTGAAGACCCTGTATCCTGGAATATTGAGCTGCCAATCCTGCTCCTCTCTCAGCCATGTCTCTGTGTCAGCAATGACAGCATACTTCCATGTGTTAATTTGTGCCCTCAACTCATCTGCCTTATTCATCAGACTCCTTGCATTAAAATAAATACCCCAATCTTGCCAAACTCCCTTGTGCCTTACCTGGCCTATAATTTCTATGCCTTCCAGACTCACTTGCTCTCTCTTCTAATTTTGGTCTCCCCAGCTGAACCTCCTCTTAGGATCCCATCCTCCTGCCAAGTTAGTTTAAACCCTCCCCGCAAGGATGTTGGTCCCATTCTGGTTCAGGTGCAACCCGTCCACCTTGTACAGGTCGCACCGCCCCCAGAAATGGTCCCAATATCCCAGAAATCTAAAGCCCTTCCTTCTGCACCATCTCTCTAACCATGCACTTATCTGGACTAACCTCCTATTTCTGTACTCACTAGCGTGTGGTACTGGAAGTAATCCAGAGATTACTGCTTTTGAGGTCCAGTTTTTTACTCTGCTTCCTAGCTCCCTAAATTCTACTTGCAGGACCTCATCCCTCTTTCTACCTATGTTGTTGGTAGCAGTATGTACCACGATCTCTGTTGAGATCGGGTTGAGCACAAGAGTTTGAAAAACGCATTAAAGAGCTTTAGAGAGGAACTTCAGAGAGCTTAGGAATTGGCACAAGTTTCCAAGACAGGTTGGGCCAAGGACTGGTAGTTGGATGGTAAGAGGCTGCTTAGAAGCATATCTACAAAGAAAGCTTGGGCCTCAGAGAGAAGATTAGTCTGACTGGAATTGAGGGGAGAAATTAAATTATCAAGTATGAAGGTTGAGGTCACGGGCGCAGTGGACTCGAGGAGGTGAGAGTGGAGGAGGTGGTTTGTATACAGAAAAGCTTCAAACTGTTCTTGCGTTCCTGGATGACCCTAGAGCAGCTGTTTCGGCTGTAGAGAGGGAGGCGTGTTACAGTCAAACTGGTTGTGACTCATGGGGCTTGACCCTGTAGCCCTCTAAATTTGGTCATGTGAAGCTGCCAGTCTACCACAGGGTAGTGGCAAGTATGGGAGGTTATTCAAGTTCTGGTGGCAGGAATGACATCGAACTAACTAATGATCAGGCCAGTGAAGGGACTGATGTCATGGTGGGCAGCTGATCAGGCTGTTAGGAGTTGCAGAGGATGCTAGTGAGAGAACTTCAGGCACAGGGTGAGGCTGAAAGGTTGGAGGCAGACAACGCATTGCAAGTTGTGAAGGACATGAGGATGTGGTCAGCAATAAGTGATCATGACTTTAAGTGTGGCGAGATTAAGGGATGGTCAGCAGGTAATATTGCATCATTTAGTTTTGGCTAAACTGTAGATGATTATCTTTAGCACAACAACATTTTCTTCATTTTGACACCTTGAATAGCTTACACTTTTAATGTCTTGTACATCTGAACACCTGAATCTCTCTATTCTTCCATATGACACAACTTTCCCCGGTCAAATCTGCTTTCATTTCCCCACCAAAAATATCCACTTCATATTTAGCAATATTGAATTCCATCACCCAATTTCTTTGCCTATTCTGCCATTTATCAATACTCTCTTGTGGTTTCCTTTCCAGAATTATTTACTGTGCCTCCCATTTCAGCATCTCCTGCATTACAGATCTCTCCAAAAGTCCAGTTAATGACACCCTACATCATTCACAAACAAAGAATGGTTGTTTGGGTAGAGTACTGGGAAGCAGCTAGTACCTCTGTAACTGTGCTCAAGCCTTGGTAAGTGTCCTCAGGAGAGATGGAGATAAAAGGGGAGAGAATAGACAAAACCAACTTTAGAACTGATACTTTTGTACACTTCTGGCTGTTGCACATATTGCAGTGAAGGCTGCCTATCACGACTTTTTTTTTGGCATTTTGTAAAGTGTATTCCCACCAGTGAAGAGAAGCAAAGCTGTCACTCTAAGAAGCTATTTCTGGATAAGTGGTCCAAATCACATTTTAATTATTACTTTGCAAAGGATTTGAATTGTCTGATGTTTAATCATTATGCAAACTCTGACATCGTGATTTATCACTGAAATAGCCAGTGACTCATGAGTGCATTGGAAATGTCTCACAAGTAAAGGAGGAGCAACTTGGGACTTCACCTGAAACCACAGCTTGGACTGGATTTACTGCACCACTTGAGTACAATTAAAAACAAATAGAAACGTAATACTTTAAAGAAAGTTTATTTATAAACTGTCATTTAAACATATGGAACTGTTTAGGATGGATGGTAAAACCCATAGTGCAGCAGCAGAAAGTTATTTAAGGCACCTGGTTTCAGGATTCTAAGGGTATCTTTTGCATGAATGATCTCAATCAGGGAGTCATCCAGCCAAGTAGCATATTTCTCAAACGATGTGCTGGGGAATTTACCTTATTCAATAAGTTCTGGGTTGCTGATCCTGGATCTGTCATTTTACTTTCTTCTGAATTCCTATCCCTTTGTTTTTTCTTCCGCAAAATTGTTTTTCAACTTATTACTAATTGTTGCTTGGTAGCATAGAACTTGAATGTTGCTGAAAGAAAGAGACACTCTGTCAAAGCTTTTCATGTTGCACTCATCAGGACAGATTTCAAGAATACCAAATTTCAAATGCAGCAACAATTTACACTGCATGAGAAAAGGGGGCGATTTCTTGGCGAATTGACTCTGACTGGTCAAGGCATTGCCATGGTGATTGCACCAGGAAGCTAGTATCCCCCATGCTTTTGTTTAATTCATAAAAGGCGCAATGCCTAGCACACTCTGGATTGTTCAGCAAGTGCAGTCCAGTTGCTGTCCAATTACTATTTGGGAGAGTAGGATAGTTGTACTGTAGATTTTTGTAGAAATCTAGTCACTGATACCCTATATTTGCTGATGGGTGAAGGGTATTGGAATGTGCACAATTAAATAGATGTATACTTGTTTTTGTAATATCTTGAGTGCTCCTTAATCAGAAGATTCATGGGCCAGAAGTGAGATTGTCAAAACTTTCCCATAGAAGGTGAATTGCTTCTAATGTGAGTTCAGGCTTGATTCAAAACCCATCCTGCTCTGTTAGCATTATTAGGCTGCTCTCCTTTTCTTTTTAAATTCTGAATAAGTTAGTGTAACTTGCACAGAAAATGCAAATATATAATGGGGCCCTAAATGTGAATCAGACCACCTTCTCTCTCCCTTTTAATAACAGTTCAAATTAGGATTAGGCAACAGACCGTTCTTAATTTGTACAAAATGTTTTAAGTGTGTTTGTGAAGCATTTCTCTGGCCTGTATTTCACTTTGAATAAATTTAGAGTTTCACTAAAAGGTGTAGGGAAATAGGAAAATAGCAGGAGGGAGTTGGACTGATTGGCTGGCTCTTTCACAGAGCTGGCACAGTCAGGCCGAATAGTTGTGTCCTGAGATACATGAGTTTAAATGCCAACTGGAGAAAAGCACCATTCAAGTGGCAAGTTGATCAGTCTTCCACTGATTCTCCAAACCCACCTTACTTCCCACCATTTCCCCAATCCTCCCCTTAATCCCGCTACACCTCTCCCATGCTTTCCCCAAGACCACCTTTACTCCCCCAACTCCTCCCCTTTGGCCCCATCCTCCCCACACCCTTACACCTGTCTCCTCCCCCTTACCCGCTTACTCCCCCTTACCCTGCTTACTCCCCCTCCACCCTTAATCTCCCTTCTTCCACCTTATTCCCCTACTCCCTCTTACTCGCCACCCTTATTCCACCCTCCTCCCATTACTGCCCCCACCTCTCCTCTCTCACCCTCCTCCTCCTCCCATCCTCCCCTCCTCCCATCCCCCCTCCTCACTTACCCCCAATTCCTCCCCTAACCCTCATTCCTCCCCATTACACCCCCAGTCCTTGCCTTAACTTCCCCTCCTTCCCCTTACTCCCCACCCTTACTCCTCCCTTCTCCCCAACCTCCCCCTCCTCTTCGTCCTGCCTCCTTCCTCCTTCTCCCCTACTTCTCCTTCCTCTCCACCCTTACTACCCCCTCCTCCCTCTCCCCTTCCTTCCTGCCTCCCCACCCTCCTCCCCCTCATCCCCCTCCTTCTCATCCCTCATTTGTCCTCGTCTCCCTCCTCACCCTCCCCTCCCCCCTCTTCCCTTTACTCCACCCAACATCTTCCACTTACTCCCCCTCCTCCTTCATTGGCTTGTCCCTCTTTCTCCTCAACTTCCCCTCCCCTCCTCAACTCCACTTCCCCTCCTCCCACTTCCCTCCCCTTCCTCCCCTCGAGTCATCCTCCTTACTCTTCCCACTCCTTCCCTTTACTCCCCCCACTCCCCAAACACCTCCTCCTTGATCCCTTATCCCCTTACTCCCCCAACTCCTGCCCCTTACAATAACCAATCCTCTCCTATACGCTCCACTTCTTCCCCCTACTCCACCACTTCCCCCTTATTCCTGACTCTCACCTCATTCTCCCCTGTACAGATGAAGCAAATTGGTATGTTTAAGAGCTTTCGCTCGTGTTAATCATCAGAGTTATTTATGGTTTGGTTATATTGAACCAGCAATGCCTGCCTCTGATTTAGTGACATGCAATCTGGCAGCATTGTACCGACTTTGCACCAGTCCTCTGGGCAGCCAAATTGGATCCAATGTCTTTGCATGTGTACAGAGCTCCTCTTAGCAGAGTCCAAGTGCCTAACAAATTTTTAACATTAGCAAAGAGTCTTGCTCAAAAGGCAGGTACCAAGCCATCTAAAGGCACACCACATGGGTACAAACATTGCATTATAACTGGACAATGACTGAGCTAAGACTAATGATAAGAGCTCAAATGATTCACAAAGCTTTTCTGAAAACAGGTAAGCCAGTAATTGTCCTGAAATTTTATTTCTTTTCAATCCCAGACAAAGCTTTAATATGACATAACTCTGTCTCCTCTATGTGGCAGGTGATATGTCCCAAATCCACAAGGGAAACCTCACCACACTATCAGAACAGTTTTGCAATTTGTATTTCTTACGAGAAGATTTGTGCACTGAATTCAGAAATAACGAGTCCACTGCCACCCTTTAAAAAATAAATTAAAACGTTACTTAACAGAAGAAAAGATTTCAAGCACATACATAAAATTACAGTTACTTAACATTATGACAAATCCCAAAATTCCTAACTAACCTGATTCCCAACTACATACCCCCTTTAAGGCAACTTAGATTTGAAATTCAAATAAGCAATCCAGCAAGGTTACCATACAAACTCAAATGAGAGTGGAATTCTAAAGGCTTTTTAGCACAACTTTAGTTATTGGTCACAGCAGATTTCTGCATAAGTGGCTAGAGGCTTCCTCCAAGCCTGTCACATGGTACCTTTCAGGATTTTACATGGTCATACCCCTCCATCCCTCTTTATATATGTTTTCTCTTGCTTTAATTTGTAAATTCCATTGTCCTACAGGTCTTTGGAAATTTGCTTTTCGCATAATATAAAAATATTTCATGTTGTCAATATGGCCTCTTTCCATTTGGGAAAAAATAAACATAATAACTTTGCCCTATTTATCTTGTTAGTTGGAAATATCCTACTGTCTATTTGAAACCCAAACACCTTTCCACGTATCTTAAAATTAAAATTTCCTTCACACCCGACATGCTAAACCCTCATCCATTAGCATTTCAAATACCCTTCGTACACCTAACATCTTTTGATAATTTCAAGCTTGCAATCTATCTGACTCTAATTCAATTAAATCACACAGAACCATACACGCTCACACTCATAAACTTACTGTACAATAAATGACAATAATATTATGGAAAAAAACTATGATAGTTTCATGATACCTCCAACCTTATGGAACAATGAACCATCATAATTTCATTAACTCAACCCATCTTACATTACTTACTTTACTTAGCTATATACCCATTACATTACCAGGTGCTTGCACTAACACAATATATATAAATCCTTTGCATCAGCAGAGGTCATTTCAGTCCAGTGTCCACTTTTAAATGTCCAGTTTCGTTTGAGCTTTAAATTCTCAACAATGCACCTGCAATTAGATTTTCTTGTCACGCCACATATATAACCTGTACATTAAATAGTTGCAGTAATAAACTCCATCTAAATAGTCTTCCACTTCAGTCTTGAAATTTGTCCAGAAATTTTAAAGGATTGTGGCCTGTATAAACAATTGCTTCTGATGAATTGCTTGCAACATAAACCTCGAAATGCTGTAACACTCACACCAAACCCAGAGCCTCCTATTCAATGGTTGAATATTTTCTCTGGTGTACATTCAGTTTTTGTGAAAAATACCCTATTGGTTTCTCAATTCCAGTTTCATCTTCTTGTAATAATCTAGCACTAATACCTACATCACTTGTGTCAACTGCCAACTTAAATTGCTTGGCATAATGGGCAAAACTGGTGTTGTAGTCAATACAGTTTTAAAACTGTCAAAGGTATTCTGACACTCCTGTGTCCATGGAAACTTCTTGTTCATTTTTAGTGGTTCAGTCAATGGAGCAACCACACGCTAAAATTCGGTACAAGCTTCCATTAAAATCCACTCATGTCCAGAAATATCAAAACTTCTTGTTTTGCTGTAGGAAAGGGGAAGTTCACAGTGGCTTTTACTTTTACATCTCTTGGAGCCACCTTACCATGTCCAACGGTATGGTCCAGATGTATAACTTGTGCTTTTTCAAACTCACTCTTAGCCAAGCTCACCAACAAATTAGCTTCTTGCAGTTGATTAAACACTCCTTTCAGACATTTTAAATTCTCCTCCCATGTTTGACTGAAAACTATCAAGTCATCAATATAAACAGCACAGATGCTCAGCCCTGCAATTACTTTGTCAGTCTTTGAAATGTTGCTAGTGCATTACTTTAAACTGATATAGTCCACCTGGTGTCACAAAAGCTGATATCTCCTTTACCCACTCTGATAATGGTACTTGCCAATATCCTCTCAGCAAGTCAATTTTTGTGGTAAACTTTCATTGTCCCACTTTCTCAATGCACTATTCCAACTGTGGAATAGGTTATGAATTTTGTCACTGCATTTACTTTTTGATAATCCACACATAGCCTTTGTGTTTCATCTGGTTTCAGTACCATCACAATAGACAAACTCCAGTTACTGGAACTAGACTCAATGATATCATTTTGAAGCATGAATTCAGTTTCTTTCTGTACTTGTGATAATTTTTCTGGCTTTAACCTATAAGGATGTTGTCTTATTGTAAATGAACCACCCACATTTACATCATGTATAGCTAAATTTTTCCTCCCCAGCTTATTCCCACAAATAGCTTTGTGTGACTGCAATAGCTTCTCCAAATCATATTCATACTTGTCTGGAAGGTAACTCAATATTACATTTAAAATTTTAGGTACCCTCATTATCCAATTTGATTAGAGGAATCAGAATCAGAATCCTTCATTTCCACCTCTTTGTATTTATCTACCACCACTAATATCTCCTTTTGGTCATCTTCCCTGTCAAACAACTTTTTAGGCATATTTGCATGACACACCCTCTGCTTCTTTCTTCTTTCTGGAGTATTTGTAAAATAATGTATTTCATTCAATTTATTTTCAATCCTTTAAGGCCTACTAAACCTTGCCTTTAATGGTTCACCTAATACTGGCAGTAAAACAATACTTTTCCCCAGCAATAAAACTATGAGCTGTGTCTCTCTTATCTGCCTTCTCCTTCACCACCTGCTGTGATATCTTTAAATGGCCCTTAGCTAACTCACATGCTCTGTTCAATCTTTCCCTGAAGTTTGTCACATAATCTAGGAGAGTAGTTTCCGAATTTTGATCCACTAATTTCTCCTGAATCAACTTACCTCATGAACATAGGCTAATTCAAAAGGACTAAACCCTGTCAATTCATTAGCAGCATCCCTAATTGCAAATAACAAGAATGGAATTCCCCTATCCCATTCCAGCAGATAGTCTTGACTATAAGCCCTTATCATGGTTGTCAAAGTTTGAAAGCACCAGGATGATAAGCTGTTGACTTAAACTGTTTTATCCCCAAGCTGTTCATTAATTCCTTAAACAGCTGTGACTTGAAATTTGAACGCTGATCCGATTATATTTCTTTTGGCAACCAGGTCTTGTAAAAAATTTAGTCAACTCTTCCACAATTCTCTTTGCTGTAATATTTCGCAAAGGTATCGCTTCCGTAAATCTTGTAGACACATTCATTATTGTCATTCAGTACTGAATTCCAATTTTAGTCTTAGGGTGGGGCCCTACACGATCAATCAGGACCCTGGTAAAAGGTTCCTCAAATGCTTGAATTGGAATTAAAGGTGCTGGTGTAATCACTGCTTGGGTTTTTCCTGTCACCTGACATATGTGACATGATATACAGAATTTGACTACATCCTTATGCAATCCAGGCCAACAGAAATGTTTTTGTATTTTTGCATGAGCCTTCCTAATTCCTAAATGTCCCCCTATTGGAATTTCATGAGCCACTGTCAATATCTCATTTCTGTATCCAGATGGTATAACTATTTGATGCACCACCATCCATTTTTAATCTGCTCAAACATAAGACTTCCTCATTAACACATTACCTTTAAGGTATAACATTCTGGAATACATTCTGCCTCTGTTCCTGATATAACTGCTTTATTTGTAATCCTTCTACTGTAACCCTACCAATTGAGCTACCAATTGAACTTCAGCTTTTCTCTCCTCCATTCTCTCTCCCAGAACAATCTTATCAAAGATAGTATCAGCTAATCGAATATCAGCATCTTTTCCCTGCCTTTTAAGTTCATCTTCTTCCTGCTGAACCTATGAGTTTGTGACCTTGTTACCATGCAATCTGGAAACAATCCAGGATGCTCTTTCTGCAACATCACTATTGAATGCACCTCTATAGGCTGCTTTACTACAGTAGGCATCAGCAACATCTGTAACCCAGCGATAACATTACCTAAAATAAATTGAACTCCTGCAATGGTCTATTTTTCCACGACGCCAACAATCACATCACCAGTTTTCCACTTACACTTTAAATTGACCTTTCACATTTCCATGAATCCTACTTATTCCTTCGATATTCCATCTGGACAACAAATAGCACTATCCCATAACATTAAGGATTGACAAGCCCATGTGTCTCTTAAAATTTCAATATCTTAGCCTGTTCCGCCCTGTACACATGGAAAGACTTTCCCTTTCACATGCAAAATCTTTAAGCATTTCTGTAACCTGCCCTTCAGAGCTCCCTTGGGTAAACTGTGAACACATTCCCACGTTACCCTTCACTTGTACACAAACCACTGTTTTTTCCTGTGCCTGGATTTCAGATCCCTCAGCCCTCTTATTTCCAGAACTTTTCTGCGTTCCCATTCCTGCAATGGATTTCCCTGTAACCTCCAACACATTGACTTTGAGTTCCTGACCTTATTACAATGTAAACACCTCCGTTTTTGAGTGTCACTTCTACCCTCAGCACCTTCCTTGTTGGTCTGAGAAAAAACTTACTGAGAATTTCCAACTACTCCTTCTCTTCCTTGACTACCCACCTTCCTACTTTCTATACTCCTCTGATTTAAAAGGGTGATGGAAAAAAAGGTTTAGATCTATGACCTAACTCATAATCATCAGCATTCTGATGGTCTCTCTAATATCAAGAGCTGGTTAGATGAGTCAAAACCTCTTCCAACTACCTAAACCAAAACCATCCTTTTTGGTCCCTGTAACCCCCTTGCTTGCCCACTAAGATTGGATCAGATGATCAGTAAGCTCATCATCAGCTTTAACCCTGAGCTGACCTTCGTACCCCAATCCAATCCAATGAGGCTTCATTTTTCCACCTGGAGAAAATTGTCCATGGGCAGAATTTGGCGTTTGACGGGCGGGCGGGCTCGACTGACTCAGTGGCATGCGGGCAGCCAATCCTTGCCACCGATACAGGCCGCGCTGCCATTTTGCACGTTCCAACTCCCGTGTTCATCGGGAAAGTTAAATTGGCGGTGGGCGTGTTCAGACTGTCGGTTCCAATGGGGAACCAGCAGTCTGTATAAAGAGCAGCCAGGCAGCCTCCTTTAGGCTGTACACCGTGGGCAGTCACCGGGCAGCACAAGAGGTGAGGGTAGAGGAGGAGGGGGGCAAGCTGCAGGATAGTCCAGTGGGGGGGGCCACTGTGCCCCTCGGTTATCAGGTGCCTGCCTTGCTGCCCTCCTCCAAGATGTGTCCAACCATCGGGAGGTCCCGTTTCTGGAGGATGAGAGGAAGAGGGCCCCCCCCCACGTCACCAGGCAGGCGTGGCAGGAGGTGGCAGAGGCTGTTAGCTCTCATGATGCTGTGCGGGGCACCGGAACACAGGGCCACAAGCACTTCAATGATTTGTTGCGCTCTGGAAGGGTGAGTCCCATGTTGGCCTTGGCCATTTTACCCAGCAGGTAGCCTTAGCCTTTGAGGGCACCCCCCACCCCTCAACGTCTTAGTGTCGTTACTGCATTGGGCATTTGGCACACGCTGGGTGGGCAAACAGATAGTGACCATGTTTACATCAGCCTTAGTTGTTGAGGAGAAGCTGGGTTCTCCCTGCAGCACATGTTGGTGTTTGTCACATTTGAGTAGTCTGGGGGCAACCTGCAGGGGAGGCCGCTAGACACATACTCAGAACTCCAACACATGTCTTATTGAGGGTGATGAGATGGTGGAAGGGGAGCCTTAAGGTGTCGTAGCCAAGAGCCATCTGCTGGCCTCAGTGCTACACCTAGTTGTGCCACCTTGCCATGGGCGCTAAGACCCGTGTGTTATTGAAAGTGACGGACGCCGAATGTGTCCAAGGTGTCTGTTGGGGGAGGGGGTTGGGAGCAGCCGTACTATCTTCTGGGGACTGATCACCAGTAGTGTGGACAGGAGCCGCTGGAGGCCTCAGATGGGCCACTGTGGTTGGGGTGCAGCGTGCGCGTGCAGAGTACATGAGCGATCAGCCCCAATAAATCCTCTTCTCTGTTCTGCAGGCAAAAACTGAGAGAAATATGTGGGAGCAGCAGTGGACTGGTGATGGGCACACGGTGCTGCAGCGCCTCACCATGTATGAGGAGCAGGCCATGGAGTTGGGGAGGAGGCAGGCGGCCAGGGCAGCCGGTCTCGGTGAGGCTGGGGGGCAGCGGCCAGGTATTTGAGGTCCACAGTCCCATTCACTCTGTCTCCCCACCATCCAAAGCACTGATGGTTGCTGCGATCGTTAATACAGCAACACTGCTCATTCACAGATTGATACAGCAGACGTGTTGGCCATACACAAAGGTCCCTCGGCCCCTTGAGGATGCGCATCTCTAGCACCTTCCAAAATCACCTTATCCCATTTGTGATCACTATCCCCATGGCCTAACATGCCATGGCATCGCTGCTGCACATCCAAAGACTTATATCATCTTAGGATGTTTGTACCTCCACCACCCTTTCAGCCAGTGCGTCCCACATTACTCTGTCCAAAAGGTCCTCACCACCTCACCTGTCAACCTCATGACACTCAACTTAGATGAATGCCACCACATTAGTCATTTCTACACCAAGGGGAAATGTTGCCTTCTGTCCACCCGGTCTATGCCCCTCATAACAGTTTGAAGGTCAATAATGTGACCTGTCAATCTCCTGTGCTCCACGGCAAATGTCACAAGTGTTTGCAATGTTTCCTCATCACTCCAACTCTCCAGGCCACATGCATCCAGGTCAGGAACCTCTGCACTCTCCCCACTCCAATACCATCCCTCCCATGAAGTGCAGGTCACAAATGAATGCAGAATGTGGCCTTGACAGCGTTTTCTGCACTTGCAACATGACCTCCCTTTTCTGACATTCTATTCCTCGGCTAATAAAGGCAAGTCTGGCTTTGACCTTGTTAAACGCCTTATGTTCCTGTTCTGCTACCTTAACGGGTCTGCCCAGCAAGGTCCCTGTAATCGTCGTGACTTCCCACAGTCCTACCATTAATCATGTATTCCCCTGCCTTGCTTGTCTTGCCCAAGTGCGTAACCAAACACTTATCCACATAACATTCCATGTGGCATTCCTTAGGCCATCTGACCAGCCTGTCTGTATGCGCATGTATTGTTTGTGCCTCCTCTTGACTATTTACCACTCCATCAATGTTCGTCTCCTTAGGTTCTTGAAGGGTGAGCGACTTATGAGGCTGAGGGGGAAAGGGATGAAAGATGTTACTGACTGAACGCTAACTGATGCACTGTCCTTGTTGTTAATTTCAGCATCACCACCACATGTCCGCCCCCAAAACGTCCAGAGCCCCCCCTCCACACCTGAGGGCCAAGACTTGCAACTTGTGGCACATCCTTTTAGCGAGCCAGGCACCAGCGCAGTGACTAACACTTCAGTGGGGAATATAACTTTGGCTTGTGTCCCAGGGCACAGTGGAGAGGGCACTTCACAATCGCTGGAGGAGGTGGCATGGACAGAGAGTGCCGATGGCACCAGCAGCCGGAGGACTGCAGGGGACCAGGCACATGCTGAGTCCGGCAGTGATGATGTGCCTCTGGAGACGTCAGCCACGCAACAGCTGCAGGAATAGCGGCCAGGTGCGCGGGAGCATCTGGCAGGGTTGCATGAGGGTGTGCTTCAGTTGGTCTCTGTGGTAGAGGCATGAACCTCAGGACAGAGCTTCAGGCTTCCTCCACTGAGAGATTGATGACTCTCATGGAGAGGGACTTCAATCGGATTGAGACTCCTCTGATTGGGTTACGCTCTGACCTGCAAACCCTCACAGTGCTAATGGCCACAGGTGGTCATTCCCAATGTGGGAGATGTTCTGGGCACCAAGTATCACCGCTTGGTGCCCATCCATCTGCGGTGAGCAGGGAGGTCCAATGTGACCTCACGTTGGCACAGCAGCTGCCTGTCGTCGCTGCGAGCTCCTCTCAGGGCGCTCCAGATGAGGGCAGCAGCTCCTCCGTCCCTCTGCCAGTGACCATTGCATCCGTTGAGGCTGCGATGACTGGGGAGGTGCCAGTTCTGGAACTGGCCACTCCTTCCCAGGCGGGGCCATCACAGGCTCCATGGGCCAGAGGATGTCTGCCAAGGTCATCAAGGCCAACAGGACAGCAGAGTCAGCAGGCTGTCTCACCAGCAACTCCGAGCGATGGGGCAGCACCTAGACGTAGCACCTGTAAACGTAAGCATAAGGCATGTTAGGCACTCCCCGGGTTTGTCTCTGGTGATTTTGTGTTGGCCCTAGATTAGGGAATATATCATTATGTTTGTCAGAATGATGTTTGTGCTTTACTTTGGTGGGAATAAAGTCCAATTTTCTGACCATGTCTGAGGGTGTTTCCTTTCTTTCTGCACTAAGCCCTTAGTTGCAGCTGATGAGGTGGGAGATGTAGCACCAAGTGCCACGTGTGGAAGCGCCAGGCAATGCTGCTCCTGCTGATCCATGTGTGTGGAGCCAGCTGAAGGTTCGTTGGATTAAATTGTCCCGGGTGTCCCTGCCTCCTTGGTGTAGTAGCGGGTCAGCGTGCTGCCCCTCATCATCGCCCTGTGCTTCCTCATCCTCTGAGCCACTGCTGGATTCATCATGTGCAGCCTCATCCACTGCGTCAAGGTCTTCATCGTCAACTGCATCCCCCTTTCCAGTGCAAGATTGTGCAGAGCGCAGCATGCTACCACTATCACAGAGACACGATCTGGGGGGTACTGGAATGCGCCTCCTGAGCAGCCCAGGCATCGGAAGCACATCTTAAGAAGATCGATGGCTCTCTCCACCACAGCCCTTGTGGTGCCGGGGCTCCTACTTTAGTGCTCCTCAGCTTCTGTTCTTGGATAGCGGAGAGACGTCATGAGCCACCTTCTGAGGGGATAGCCCTTGTCACCCACCAGCCAACCATCCAGTCAAGCCAGAGCACTGAAGAGCGCCGGCACCTGGGAGTGTCTGAGGATGTAGGCGTCGTGGGAGCTGCCTGAGTACCTTGCAGAAACTTGCAGAATAAGCATCCCTTGACATACGGAGCCTCCTTCGGCACTGCACCTCAGCCATATTGAGGTCGCTGCTTCGCTGCCTGTATACCCTGGCAGCAGGATAGTGGCATCTTCTGTGGTCCCTTCCACCTTGGACAACCTCTTGGCCCAGCGCCTCTTGTGCCTGCACCTGGCCTCCCAAAGGTGGCTCCCCTGGAGGCTGAATGTGTACTCCTGGCCTCCTCCTTATTCTATCCCTCCCTTCCTCCTCAGAGGAGCTGCCTCCAGTGGAGACGTCAGAGCCCATAGCCCCAGGCTAAATGGAGGCCCGATAAAGATTCCTGTCTGCAGAGAGCTGAGCTTAAGCTTCAAAGTAGAGAGAAAGCTATTGGAAATCGATCTGAACTGCTAACAATTCACACAGACAAGTTGAAAACACTTTCTGCATTAAATACTTCAGAAAAAACATTAACAACCCCTCTGATCCCACATATCCAGCCTGTGGATGAGGTTTGTTACAAAATCAGTTACCCACCTGCCCGTTGGGCCCATGCGCCAAGCTGATGATCCTCAAAATCGGCTTCTATTGCCGAGTTAAAGGCCTTAACAAGGCCCTTGGTTAATGGTGGGTGCACGTTGTACTTTATAGCGCACCCGCCAACCTAAATATCGTGATGCCGCACGCTGATGTTGGGATGCTTGCGCGACGTCTGCGCGCGATATTTGAAGCGCTGACATGTGGGCTCCACCACCCGCATGTCAGCCATAAAATTCTGCCCCATGTTTTCATTATTCATTCCTGGGATGTTGGCATCGCTGGCTGGGCCAGCATTTATTGCCCATCCCTAGTTACCCTTGAGAAGGTGGTGGTGAGCTGCCTTCTTCAACCTCTGCAGACTATGTGGTGTCGGTACACCCACAGTGCTGTTAAGGAGGGAGTTCCAGGATTTTGACCCAGCGACAGTGAAGGAACGGTGATATAGTTCCAAGCCAGGATGGTGTGTGACTTGGAGGGAAACATCCAGGTAGTAGTGTTCCTATCTATCTGCTGCTCTTGTCCTTCTAGATGATAGTGGTCATGGGTTTGCAAGCTGCTGTCAAAGGAGCCTTGGTGAATTCCTGCAGTGCATCTTGTAGATGGTACACACTGCTGCTACTGTGCGTCGGCGGTGGAGGGAGTGAATGTTTGTGGATGTGGTGCCAATCAAGCAGGCTGCTTTGTCCTGGATGGTGTCCAACTTCTTCAGTGTTGTAGGAGCTGCACTCATCCAGGCAAGTGGGGAGTATTCCATCACATTCCTGAATTGTGCCTTGTAGATGGTAGACAGGCTTTGGGGAGTCAGGAGGTGAGTTACTCATTGCAGGATTCCTAGCCACAAGATTCCTAGCCTCTGACCTGCTCTTGTAGTCACAGTATTTATATGTCTAGTCCAGTTCAGTTTCTGGCCAATGGTAACCCCCAGGATGTTGATAGTGGGGAATTCAGTGATGGTAATGCCATTGAACATCAAAAGGCGATGGTTGTTGGAAATGGTCATTCCCTGACGCTTGTTTGGTGTGAATGTTACTTGCCACTCGAGAGCCCAATCCTGGATATTGTCCAGCTCTTGCTGCATTTGGTCATGGACTGCTTCAGTACCTGAGGAGTCATGAATGGTGCTGAACATCATGCAATCATCAGCGAACATCCCCACATCTGACCTCATGATGGAAGGAGGTCATTGATGAAGCTGCTGAAGATGGTTGGGCCCAGGACACTACCCTGAGGAACTCCTTCAGTGATGTCCTGGAGCTGAGATGATTGACCTTCAACAACCACAACCATCTTCCTCTGTGCTAGCTATGACTCTAACCAGCGGAGATTTTTCCCCCTGATTCCTATTGACTCCAGTTTTGCTAGGGCTTCTTGATGCCACACTCAGTCAAATGCTGCCTTGATGTCAAGGGCAGTCACTCTCACCTCACCTTGGGAGTTCAGCTGTTTCATCCATGTTTGAACCAAGGCATAAATGAGGTCAGGAGCTGAGTGGCCCTGGCAGAACCCAAACTGGGCATCAGTGAGCAGGTTATTGCTAAGCAAGTGCTGCTTGATAGCACTGTTGATGACTCCTTCCATTACTTTACTGATGATCGAGAGTAGACTGATGGGGCGGTAAATGGGTGGGTTGGATTTGTCCTACTTTTTGTGTACAGGACATACCTGGGCAATTTTCCAAAAAGCCGGGTGGATGGCAGTTTTGTAGCTGTGCTGAAACAGCTTGTCTAGGGGAGCGGCAAGTTCTGGAGCACAAGTCTTCAGTTCTATTACTGGAATGATGTCAGGGCCCATTGCCTTTGCAGTGTCCAGTGCTTTCAGCCGTTTCTTGATATCACGTGGAGTTAATCGAACTGGCTGAAGACTGCCATCTGTGATGCTGGAAACCTCCAGAGGAGGTCAAGATGGATCATCCATTCGGCACTTCTGGCTGAAGATTGTTGCGAATGCTTCAGCCTTATCTTTTGCACTGCTGTGCTGGGCTCCTCCATCATTGAGGATGGGGATATTTGTGGAGCCTTCTCCTCCAGTGAGTTGTTTAATTGTCCACCACCATTCACAACTGGATGTGGCAGGACTGCAGAGCTTAGATCTGACCTGTTGATTATGGGATCGCTTAGCTCTGTCTATCACTTGCTACTTATGCTGTTTGGCACGTAAGTAGTCCGGTGTTATAGCTTCACCAGGTTGACATTTCATTTTTAGGTATGCTGGTGCTGCTCCTGGCATGCCCTCCTGCACTCTTCATTGAACCAGGGTTGATCCCCTGGCTTGATGGTAATGGTAGAGTAGGTAATGCTAGGCCATGAGGGTTACAGATTATGTTTGAATTCAATGCTGCTGTTGATGGCCCACAGCATCTCATGGATGCCCAGTCTTGAGTTGCTAGATGTGTTTGAAATCTCTCCCATTTAGCACGGTGGTAGAGCCACACAACACAATGGAGGGTATCCTTAATGTGAAGGTGGGACTTCGTCTCCACAATGACTCTGTAGTGGTCACTCCTACCAATACTGTCATGGACAGATGCATCTGAGGCAGGCAGGTTGGTGATGATGAGTTCTAGTATGTTTTTCCCTCTTGTTGGTTCCCTCACCACCTGCTGCAGACCCAGACTAGCAGCAATGTCATTTAGGACTCAGCCAGCTTGGTCAGTATTAGTGCTACTGAGCCACTCTTGGTGATGAACATTGAAGCCCCCACCAGAGTACATTCTGCGCCCTTGCCACCCAGGTTGTTCAACATGAAGGAGGACTGATTCATCAGCTGAGTGAAGCTGGTACATGGTAATCAGCAGGAGATTTCCTTGCCCATGTTTGACCTGATGCCATGAAACTTCATGGGGTCTGGAGTCAATATTCAGGACTCCCAGGGCAACTCCGTCCCGACTGACCACTGTGCCGCCACCCCTGCTGGGTCTGTCCTGCCAATGGGACAGGACATATTCAGGGATGGTGATGGTAGTGTCTGGGACATTATCTGTAATGCATGATCCCTTAAGGGTGACTCTGTCAGGCTGTTGCTTGACTAGCCTGTGAGACAGTTCTCCCAATTTTGGCACTAGCTTCCAGATGTTAGTAAGGAGGAACTTTCAGGGTTGACAGGGCTGCGATTGCCAATGTCGTTTCCTGTGCCTAGGTCGATGCCAGGTGGTCCGTCTGGTTTCATTCCTTTTTTCTGTCATTGTAGTGGTTTGTTACAACTGAGTGGCTTGCTAGGCCATCTCAGAGGGCATTTAAGAGTCAATCACATTGCTGTGGGTCTGGAGTCACATGTAGGCCAGACCAGGTAAGGAAAATAGATTTCCTCCCCCTAAAGGGCATTAATGAACCAGATGGGTCTTTACAACAATGGCTTCATGGTCACCATTAAACTTTTAATTTCAGATTTTTATTCAATTCAAATTCCGCCATCTGCCGTGGTGGGATTTGAACCATGGTCCCCAGAGCATTACCCTGGGTCACTAGATTACTGGTCCAGTGACAATACCGCTACACACCATGTGCAACCTTTAGCTCTTTTCATCAACTGACAAAGCTCTAATCCATACCTTAAGAATATTGAGAATCAACATCTCAAGAGGCTTCTTCACTATCTTCCTATTTCCATCCTTCATGAACTCCAGCTCTTTGATCAGAAGATTTTGAAGAAGCTTTCTATTTAATACACTGCCGCATTCAGTCATCAGGGTGTTAACTCTCTTCGATTCCCACCACCCCTCCTCCACCATTTACTTTGAATTATCTGATCATGTGCCAACATGTGCCACCTTGATAGAAGTAATGCAGAAAATGGGCCTCACAGAACTGTATAAATGGTGTCCGCAAGCATGACCCAGACCTCCCTGTCACTTGCCATTTCAACACTCCACCCTGCTCTCATGCCCACATGTCCATCCTTGGCTTGCTGCATTGTTCCAGTGAAGCTCAACACAAACTGGAGGAACAGCACCTCATCTTCCGACTAGGCACTTTACAGCCTTCTGGACTGAATATTGAGTTCAACAATTTTAGATCATGAACTCTCTCCTCCATCCCCAACCCCTTTTCCAATCCCCTTTTTTTCCAATAATTTATATAGATTTTTCTTTTCCCATCTATTTCCATCATTTTTAAATGTATTTCCATCCATTGTTTTATCTCTACCTTTTAGCCTATTTCGATCCCTCCCCCCACCCCACCCCCACTAGGGCTATCTGTACCTTGCTTGTCCTGCTTTCTACCCTTAATGTCACCTATTAGCGCATTCCTTAGATAATATCACCACCATCAACACCTCTTTGTCCTTTTGTCTATGACATCTTTTGGCTATCTCCACCTATCACTGGCCCTCTATCCAGCTCTACAAGTCCCACCCCAACCCCCACTACCCCCACCCTTAAACCAGCTTATATTTCACCTCTTTTCTATTTTTCCTTAGTTCTGTTGAAGAGTCATACACACTCAAAACGTTAAGTGTGTCCCTCTCCGCAGATGCTGTCAGACCTGCTGAGTTTTTCCCGGTATTTTTATTTTTGTTTTGTATAAATGCTGGCTTTTCTCAACTCTGTAATTATTGACCGCCTAAAACAAGGAAAGAAATTCATTCAAAGGTCTTAACTTGGCTGGATATTATTTAATATTCTGATTGTGCGTGTATTATATTTGCCACAGTCGGCAGTTTTGTTTCTATATCCTCCAGTTGAACAATGATTTAGAACAAATATATTTATCTTGGCTTCAATTTAACATTCATTTTCACAATATGGTGTCATTCTAAGAAAATATAAATATTGCTTTTTGCTTGATGTACCCATATTTCACCCTGATCCATGGGTAACACAAGGAATTTGAGCTATTTTCTTTTTGACCTTGTGAGAACTTGCATTGATTTGGATGAATATTAAAAGAAATTTAGCTGAAAGTTCAGAACTAGATAGAATTGATTTGAAAATCCCTGCCAAGATTCTTAATAAGAGGAAGGTAACATGCTGTTATTTATCAAATATTGTTAATGAGGTTAGAAACAGTCCCGGGCTATGCTTTTCTCAAAACATGGAATAAAACTGAAGCTATATGCATCACTTTAAACAAGACCACCAGACATTTCTGAAGTGATAAATTCAGTAACTAGTTTCATCTCACACAAGGTTTATTGGAAGTATGAGCAGTATGCAGCATTATGTACACTGCATTATTGCAACTGTGGATAACAAAGGGTCTGATCACTCACCAGTGTTGTGAGTAGGTTAACTTGATAGCTTATTTGATATACCACTTGACCAATCCAAATTGCATAATATGGGGTAGGATTTTGAGATCGTCGGGTGGGGTGTGGAGGGTGGACCTGGACCGCCGGGAAAGTGGTCTGCTGCCCGCGATCGGCCTGCCCAGCAGCACTGGCTGGGACGGACTGAGGGGGCACGAGGGCTTGTTGGCCGCCTGGTCCAATGGTGACCCAGCAGCCGGTTCAAAAATGTCCCAGGCAGCCGCGGAAGGATGTATGTTCAGCGTTCCCAATGGAGTCAAGTGCAGCTGGGCACGGCAGGTGGGAGAGCAGGTCGAGTGGGCTCTTGGCCCCTGCTTTTCTGGCGCGCACCTCGCCATCCTCCTGGAGGAGGCGGCTGCCAGGAGGGACACCCTTGTCCCCAGGGATGGGAGGAGGAGGCCACCGCACCTCACCAAGAGGGCATGGGAGGAGGTGGCACAGCAATGGTGAGCAGCCATGACGTGGTGCGTGCACATGTTTGCAGTGCCAGAAGCGCTTCAATGACCTGCTGCACTCAGGAAGGATGAGTACTGTGTTGGCATGGGTCAGTGTGCAGAAGTGTTAAGATGTGGCCATCCCCTCATGGACCTCAGGGCTGATAGAGTCTGAGTGTCAACTGTTGGTGACTCTGGAACTGGCCAAGGTGCTGAGGCCTGGCTGCTTGGACTGACTGCTTTATGGCTCGAGGGCCACAACCCAGATGTGCCCTGTGTGGTGTTCCTCAGCTGGGGTTGGCCAGTCTGCAATGGTGCTGCAGGTAGAGAATGGATTAATCAATGCTCCTTTATCCTTTCAGGTGAAGACAAGTCTTAACCAGCCAGAGAGATCACGTACAGGCAGAGGGCACCTCTTGCTGCTCTGCAGGTTCTAGCAAGACACCTTGAAGCTCGAGAGCTAGCACGGTCCCCATGCAACTGGGCGTGGAGAGGCGGGGGTGCCAGATGAATGTAAGAGCACAGTGCACAGAGGTGAGAGCTTTGGATTATGCAACCATTCTAGTGCAGTCTCTTCATGGATGTGAACCTCGAACCTAGAAGCCCATTGATCAGTGAAAGCCGATGTCACCGTGATGCAGACCTCCATGGTCTCACCGGGGTACCCGGCATGCACAGTGACAGGGTGGTGACTTTAACTAATGACATGTCCTTGTTCTCCTTTTCAGGTTCACCAGCAGGCATTTGCTCTGTGGAGCCCCAAGGCCCACCCCGATACCGAAGGGCCACCGGGCTTCAGTTGTACCTGCGCCACACCCGCTCTCTGAAGCAGGCACCAGCACAGATACCAGCACCTTGGTGGGCATTAGTTTGGCGGCTAGTATCTCGGTGCACGTTGATGAGGGCACTTCACACTCACTTGAGGTGCAGCTGAAGGCAGAGAGTGCCCAGGACGCCTACAGTCAGAGGGCTGCTGGGGACCAGGACGATGCTCAGTCGAAGGCTGATGATGAGCCTCTGGAGTCGTCCATTAGGTGGCAGATGCTGGATGTCCAGTGCGATGTGTGGAAGGATCTGGCGGAGATCCTGCATGCCATGTTGTCCGTTATGGAGGTGCCTATGCGGAGCGTTAGCACTGTGTTCACTCTTATGGCTGAGTGCATCTCCTCCTCCATTGACAGAGTGGCAACTCTCTTGGAGAGGCAGCTCCCGCAACAGAATGAGGGTTTCCTGGGGTTGCGCCCAGACCTGCGAGCCCTCACACAGGTAGTGACCTCAGGTGGTCAGTGCCAGTGTGGGAGATGGATGAGGCACCCAGTATGAGAACAAGGTGCTGGTCCATCAATGGTGAGCAGGGAGGTCCAGAGTGACCTCACGTTGGCGCACGAGCTGCTTGTTGTCTCTGCGGGCTCCTCTCAGGGCGCTCTGGATGATGGCAGCAGCTCCTCCACCCCTCTGCCAGTGACCGTGACATCTGATGAGGCTGCGATGACTTTGGAGATGCCAGCCAGGGCACTGGACGCTCCCTCCCAGGCAGGGCCAGCACAGGCTGCACTGGCCAGAGGATGACTGCCAAGGTCATCAAGGCCAACAAGACAGCAGAGTCAACAGGCTGTCTCCAATGTCGGTGCCAGCGATAGGGGAGCATCTAGATATAGCACTCGCAAATTAAAGGCACCATGAGCACATGAGGGTCAGGTCACGGGTGATTTTATGTTCATTTATGATTACTTTATCTTTTCTGGTCTGGGAATGAAGACCAGGGAAGTTTATATAAATAGTTTGAAATTGTCAAAATGAGATAAATTTTGTTTTGTCGTCAAGGTCTGTGTATGCTATACCTTTTCATTTTATTGATGCCGGGTACGCCAGTTTGTAATGCTGGATGAAAGTGACTCTGAACTTTATTGCACAGGCACTGAGTGTTCTTTGTGTTCAAATGAAGGGTCATTTCAGACATCCAGGATGGAGGCGGCAGCCCTGGCATGTGGTTGAAGCAGATCCTTGGCAGCCTAGCTGAAGGAGCGTTGGATGAAGGTGCCCCTGGTGTCCCTGTCTCCCTGGAGGTTAGCGAGGGCCTCCATGCTCTCAGCATTCTCCTCACTATGCTCCCCTCCTGAATCACTACTGAACTCATCATCTGTGGCTTGTGCAGCTGTGTCAAGAGTCTCTTCCTCCAGTGGGTCCCCCCTTGTCAGTGCCAGATTGTGGAGAGAGCAGCACACAACCACTATCAGTGCGGTGGGGGGGGGGGGAGCGGGTATTGTAGTGCACCCCCTGAACGGTCCAGGCATCGAGGGCGCATTTTGAGAAGACCTATGGTCCTCTCTACCACCGCCCTTGTGGAGGCATGACTCATATTGTAACACTGCTCTGCCTCTGTTCTTGGGTGGCAGAGAGGCATTATGAGCAACCTCTTGAAGGGATAGCCCTTGTCACCCAGCAGCAATCTATCCAGCCGGGCTGGAGCACTGAAGAGCCTCAGCACCTGGGAGTGTCTGAGGATGTAGGCGTCGTGGGAGCTGCCTGGGTCCCTTGCACAGACTCGCAGAATCTGCATGCCGTGATCACGCACTATCTGCATGTTCATGGAGTGGAATCCCTTCCTGTTGACAAAGGCACCCAGCTGATCCATTGGCGCCTTGATGGTCACATGTGTGCAGTCAAGGGCACCTTGGACAAGGGGGAATGCAGCAATCACTGACCCCTGGAAAGAACCAGAGGTATAGAAGTTGAGGACCACTGGGACTTTCAGTTGGAGCTGATCTCAGGCCCAATCATCTGGCAAATGGAGGTCATGCTCTCCCTTGAGAGGCGGAGCCTCCCTCGGCATTGCACCTCGGACATACTGGGGTACCTGTATCGCCGCCTGTAAACCCTGGCAGCAGGATAGTGTTGTCTTCTGTGGTCCCTTCCGCCTCAGGCTTCCTGCTGGCCCTGCGCCCCTTGTACCTGTGCCTCTGCTCCCACAGGTCCCTCCCCTGGAGGCTCCAAAGGGACACTTGGCCTCCTCCCCCTTCTGCCCCTCTCTTCCTCCTCAGAGGAGGCGCCTCCAGCGGAGACCACAATCCCCATTACCAGGGTAAGGGAACGCTGTCTCATACCTGAAAGGGTCCACGTGGCCTGAATCCTCTGCGGGCCTTGCAGACACCAATCCTGAAATGAACCCTGGAAATACTAAGAACGAAGCCCCAAACAGAAATGACGTGGCCAAGTGCCAATAAGCAGCCAGAGCAAACTATCTCCAAAACTCCTCACTACTTGGAATGCTGTTGACCCTTTTCAACCTGCCCTCGGATGGGGGTTTGTGAAAATGTCGGCTGGCCTCCTGCCCGTTCTGCCCGTGCAACAGGCAGGAAACCACACGGTGAAGGAAAAATTGCATTCCGTTGGACTCTTAAGGGCCTGAAGTGGCCACTTAATTGACGGTGCCCGCCGAGCGAAATATAGTGTGAGTGCGTGGCGGGGCTGAGACGCTCGCCCAACATCATCGCGCGCTACTTTATGCTCGAGCATGTCTGGGGCACGCCGGCATGCCAAGTGAAAAATCCTGCCAGTATCAGCATGTTGCTATTTGTCTGGATTTTATCAGATCACAGACTACCACTGGCACTTTGGAAAACCCAGTGAAGCAGTTGAATATTCTGGATTTGAGGGAGGAGCATTGAAATACTGACACTTGCCAGCGATGGCTGAGGTGTCCACTGCAAAACGTTGGTAGATCTCTTGGTCCACATAGAATTGTCAAAAAGACCAAGTGCCCTGTACAGATTCCATAATCCGGAAGATCTTTGAAGAAGTACATTAGGTAACAGCTTTAATTACCTTTCTGGTATCTATTTTTACTCAGAGATAAAAACAAAAAAACTGTGGATGCTGGAAATCCAAAACAAAAACAGAATTACCTGGAAAAACTCAGCAGGTCTGGCAGCATCGGCGGAGAAGAAAAGAGTTGACGTTTCGAGTCCTCATGACCCTTCGACCTTGGTCAATGTCAACTCTTTTCTTCTCCACCGATGCTGCCAGACCTGCTGAGTTTTTCCAGGTAATTCTGTTTTTGTTTTCTATTTTTACTCCTTGCAGAGCTTTGTAGACAATTATTCATTGGGGTGTTGCTGGGAACTTTGGACTGCCGTTGAGCATTCACATTCTAGTGTCAGAGTTTCAAATTCATGGCTGCGACTTGACCAGGCCAGGTTTAACATGCAGGTGATTGGCTGGATAAAAGATGATCAATTCTCGAGAAACGGAAGCCAAATTTTTGAAACTTGCTCTCACCCCGAAAATATATGAACTAAAAGGAGAACGCAAATGATATTATGATGTTTCGGCATAATATCAGCAGAAGTTTGGTGGAATGCCTGGAGAAATTGTATCGTTGGCTATTTTTACCGATCCACAGCAATTACCTGGAATTTCGCTGATCTTCCATTGGAATTGCAGCAGTGGATCGGGAAAATCCCATAGGAAATTCAGGTCCTGAACTTTCAGCGGGCGGGTGCGATCACCGGGCCAGAAGTGGTTGGAAAATGGATTGCCGACTGCGATCGGCCCCCGGTCGCGATTTCACGTTGGCTGGCCAATTAACAGCGTGGAATATGCGCTGAAATGCTCAGCGCTGCTGGGGTCGGAGCGGGAGGTGAGCAGGCGATGATATTTCTGCGGGTGTGGGCGAGCGCTGAGAGAAAGCTCCCAAAAGGCAGAGAGCCGCTTCAGGCTGGTGCTGACTCGAAAAGCATGAAATAAAGTTTAGGAAATCAGGAAAAAAATGTCCAAGCATCTCAATTAGGCACCTGAACACACAGATGATAAAAATGCTGTCCATAGATTTTTATTTTTATTTTATTTAATAATGGAAACCTCAGCCCGTCGTTGGATGAGGTTTGATGAGAAATGCAAAGTCCGCCCGGCCGATTTGCCCATCCACCAACTGTAAGGTTGGACAGACCACAAAAAGTCAGAATCAATTGCTCTGTTAATGGGCTTAATTGTCGGTAGGCGGGGTTCCGACTTTTGCACGTGCCCACCTAGTGAAATATCGTGCAAGTGCAGGATGATGTCGGGATGCTTGCCCGCCATCATCTCCAGCGGTTTCTTGTCCGATCTGGTCGGGCACACAACCGCCCAACCAGCGTAAAATTCTGCCCCAGGTGTTTACTTCTGTTATTTGGTAAGAGGTAATAAACATGTTGGAGAAAGATTACCTCTGAGATTCACGTGGAGGTTAACTTCTCTCTCTTTTCAGAACTGGACTTGACAATTCAGTGACATCTTGGAGAGCTGGTGAATTGATTATCCCATTTCAAGAAGGTATCCATGAGGTGGACCATCCACTTTAGCATGGATGCTGGCTTTCCCAAGGTTCAGGGTGTAATCAAGGGCACTTGCTTTGCTTTATCAGCTCCCACATGATGCACCCTATAGACTTCAGACTCAAAGTTATCCATTGCTGAAAACGCTGATCTCCAAGTCAATAAAGATACAAAGCTCAGTGTTCCTCAACAAACTTTTCAAACTAGAACTTAGAAGTTTTGTGTCCCAAAACTCCCAATGCCTTCTACTAGAAATGGATGAGAGGTTTAAAGAAGGAAAAATCACTTTCCACTGTGCCAATTTCTCTTGCAAGATAATAATGAGTGAATGTGAAGGAATGCAGCTATAAATACAAAGTTATAAGATAATTCAGCTATAAATAAGAAGTTATAAGATTAAAAAGAATGATTCTCCTATGAAGTAAGGATTGAAAATTAAAAGCAAAGTTAATATGGTGGACAAAGGTTTTAAATTTTATCAGCATGCCGAGGCATAATTGTGTGATCAAGGACAACAACTGTGGCATATCAAAAGCAGAATTACCTGGAAAAACTCAGCAGGTCTGGCTGCATCGGTGGAGAAGAAAAGAGTTGACGTTTCGAGTCCTCATGACTCTTCCACAGAACTGAGTGAATATAAGGAGAGGGGTGAAATATAAGCTGGTTTAAGGTTTGGAGGGGGGGTGGGGGGCGGGGGGTGGGGTGGGGGGAGAGAAGTGGTGGGGGTGGTGTGGTTGTAGGGACAAGCAAGCAGTGATAGGAGCAGTTAATCAAAAGATGTCAAAGACAAAAGAACAAAAGAACACAGAGGTGTTGAAGGTGGTGATATTATCTAAACAAATGTGCTAATTAAGAATGGAGTACCTGTACTCCAGGTACAGCTCTAGTGGCGGGTGGGGTGGAAAGACTAGCAGGGCATAAAAGATTTAAAAATAATCAAAATAGGTGAGAAAAGAAAAATCTATATAAATTATTGGAAAAAACAAAAGGAAGGGGGAAGAAACAGAAAGGGGGTGGGGATGGAGAAGGGAGTTCAAGATCTAAAGTTGTTGAATCCAATATTCAGTCCGGAAGGCTGTAAAGTGCCTAGTCGGAAGATGAGGTGTTGTTCCTCCAGTTTGCATTGGGCTTCACTGGAACAATGCAGCAAGCCAAGGACAAACATGTGGGCAAGAGAGCAGGGTGGAGTGTTAAAATGGCAAGCGACAGGAAGGTTTGGGTCATGCTTGCGGACAGACTGCAGTGGCATATCCTCTAATTGTGGCATATCCTCTAACACAAGGCAGTTTTGAAAAACAGGACCTGGCCTTTACATCACCTCAGCAAGGCATCGGTAAATTGTAAGATACTACAATTTAACAATAGATAGCCGTAAGAATGACCCTAAACAACTTGTTAACTGAAAATTGGGTGTTGCAAGGAAGTGACCACTACCTGCATGTCTCAGTATCCTGTTTAATTTGAAGGGTGTTAACGAAAAATGAGGGATGATGAGAAAAATGAGGCATTTTGTCCAGAATGAGTGCTCAACATGCTTCTTGCTGGTTTCACTCTTTTCAGGTATCAATTTTGGAACTACACAGTAGGAATTTTGGATTTGTTGGATTCACATCAGCATCTCTGAAGTGCCGCTATAGTGCTGTGATGATAGCTCCCCCCTTAATTGGGATAGAGGTATCTTGCTAAACACAGTATCTTTCTACTTGGAGATTTAAGTAAATACTACTTTAAATATTGATGAATATCATAAATACTTCTGTGTAACATTAATAAGACTTTCTATTAGACATAAGATTACACATACTTTTTCTAGAACTGTCAATGTTGTGATTGAAATATCATCAAAAGTAAATTGCCTGTTTGGTTCTTTGATAGTCTTTTATATAATTTAGAAAATATATTGTCTTATATAATCTTTTGTATCCAAACTCGAAAACCCATTTCCATAAACTCTTCAGCGTAGAGGTACATTGTTGAGGCGAGATGTCCGGACCCTTATAACATCTGGGTTGTTATAATCTAGCTAATACTACCTGGTGGTTCCTTTCCTTTGGGGAGAGTTAGACCAGTTCTGCAGACCCATTCAAGTGTCTGTGAGGCCTTCCTTACTCAACCTTACTTGAGAATGATCATCCGAGGAGAATGCCTGATTATTATCCACTTCAGGAAAAGCCAGCAATTGGGAAGCCTAGGCCTAGCGTCAGAGCTCAAATAAGATAAGTGGAGATCAGCACCTGTTAAAGTGGAGGAAGAGGTTTCAGGTAGCATGTGTAAGTAAGTTCTGTTAGCAGAGCTGAGTAGTCATAGTGGAAAATGCTGAGTTAGAGCCATCTTTAATCAGAGTGCATTGCAAAAGGTAGTGGAAAGGTTGCTTTAAGGTGAAGGGACTGCTGGTGGCCAGGTTGAACAAAGAAGAAAAGTAGAAAGAGCCCAGTTCGTTACCTTGCCAACTCCAGCAAGTCACTGAAATTTTTGCAGCACTCTTTCTCAGTCCTGATAGTGAGGGACTTGCTACTCAGTGCCAGAGACACCTCTCTCCATGCAGCAGAAGTCACATTCCTGGCAAGTGTTTTGGCACTCACACCTTGTAGCCTGTGCCTCTTGCATTCAATCCCCTCAAGGAGGGCTGGAACAGTAAAGTTGTGTTATTCTTCTCTGGATGGGGCCTTTGGGTGTAGATAATGTCTGAATAGTTGCAATTCTCTACAAATATAGTAATAATGCTAAGTGAAGTTATTTGAGAATGAAGTGAAAGAACCCAACCCTTCCTCACTTACCTGTTTGTCCACTGCTAAAGGTGGCACAGGAGTTTCCAGATAGTTCAGCTGGTTACATTCACCTTACACTGCGATTATGCCAACTGCACCAATAAGAATGCAAATAAGTTGACACAAGAACCCCATGCTTAACTCCTTAAGCAGAGCACCACCAGTCACCAATATCTTTACCAAAAACAATGGTGTAACTCATTTTGAGGAGATTCATTTTTAAATGCTTCTATGATTTCATTACATGGATAAAATGTTTCTCTTCCAGTTACCAGGTTTCACCAGACTCGTTTAATGATTAAAAGTTAATACCATTGAAAGCTAATAAATGAGTAATGAATTTGCTGAGAAGCTTTATTCTTGGATTTGATTTATGATTTAATTAATAATTCTAAATAACAGAATGAACATCAATAGTACATTAAAATTCATGCTGTGATCAACTTTCTGTTTGCCCAGATTTCACTCTTCCTGGAGCCACTTGCAAGTATTCTGTGAAGGGAGTCAGCCAGCGCTTCCAGAAGACCATTTTCCTCTCTCAGTCTAAACAACTGGCTAACTCTTGAGAACTGCTCATCAGATCATTATTCAACAGCTGTAAATGGCTGCATGCAAGGCTGCATCTTGAATGCTGTTCTGGCCACCAAAGCACACAAGGGGAAACATCGAAGTCCTGGGAGTGGTGCAGAGGGAACCTGATCCCTGTTATCAGAGGTGAATGCAGCAATACTTTAAGGAGGTGTTTAAGGTGGAATAGAAAAGATTAATCATGAGGACTATTTCAAGTTTATCTGTGACAGAAAGACTAAGGGGGCATGATGGAGTGATGTTACAAATAGATTGTCGAGGTATTCAAAAGTCTGTTAGGTTCTGCGCCTGAAGCATCGTAGATTCCTATGGAAGGATGAGCTGGAGGGACCAGCTGGTTTCCGTCAATCTTTTCTTACTGGTGTGCCTTTTTAGAGAGACATCACAAATTAGTTATGCAAGGTTCTTCACAATAAAAAAAGTAAAAACGAAAATGCGATGGTCAATATTATGCTGTGCTGAGAATTTTTGATGAATATTTGTACACATCTTTAGGACTGTAAGCACTAGGCAATTGTCTGTTGCCCTTTAACATGGGTTTAACTAAGTTAAACCTTCCCTTCTCTGCTCAAAAAATGTTTCTTAACCACATCTCCTGGGAGATAACCCACCATTGAAACAGTATGACAGCATAATTTCACTCACTAGCCCACCTTGCTGAATGATGCTGACAAGTTAATGCCAATTTGCATTGAATTATCGACAGTTTTCTGCTAGACCTTTGAGTCTTTGGAAGCTTGGATCAAGGTCAAGACTGAAGCTGCAAACTCACTACCACCCTTACAATGAAAGAAAGAAGACTTCTATCGCTTCAGTCTCAAATGGAGTCAAACCAAAATACCAACACAGAAAACACGCTGCACCTCCTAATCCCATATTTCAACATTTGTAAAGACACTTTTGATTTAATCTGAGTGAGGATTGTATTATAAGCCTGTAGTGCAGTTTAATTCTCACAACAGTCATGTGAGGCAGCTTTATCCTCTCCTGAGAGGTGTTTAACCGCCATATGGAAAATGCTTCAAGGAAGAATTTGAGTTGAACAACACGGCTGTAACCATAACAAAGAAAATATTATTTTATTATTCTGTTTACAAGTCTGAATTTCACTCCAAAATGTGGAACTCATTCGTAATCAAATGTTTCGGTTATTAATTAGTCGTGGAGCTAAACTTTCTCGCTAGCTCAATAACCAACAATTAAATGATCTTATCTAATGAGTTCCATATTTTGGAGTGAAACACAGACATTGTTCATGCCAATATTGAACAGAAATATATGCCCTTGCATATTGTTCCCAGTACAGCACCCTGTCAACGCATTTGTTTCTATAGCCACTAATGCCATATATACTGGATTATTTAACCCTGTAAGGATGAGCGATCTATTTCGTTTAGCTACAAAAGTGCCATGTACACTATTGTAGGTTGCTTGTGTAAAACTAACAGTACCACACAGCGGTCAGTGAGTCAAAGAGCTGGTTTCAATTAGAATCTATAATCGACGGGACTGTGTGTCACAGACACAGAGGGCTGAATTTAATTTAGGCACATTGGGTGCTCCCCCCTCAACATCCCCACACCTATGTAAAACATGGCATGATGACAACCTGATATCATCCTGCCAGTCCCTGTTAACACAGAAAGCAAGCGGGGTCCAAAATCAGAAGACCACCGACCTTCATGAATAACTCAATTAAGAGGCTTGTAAATTACCCAATAAGCTCAAATTTTCCAGGCCCACTTCATTTTACAGAAGTTGCATGGGGTAAACGTGATGAATGAGATATGCCAAGTATGCGAGTGTGGCACAAGAACATAGAAAGGCCTGAAAAAGGATTCATTATAGATGGTGCACGGAGCAGCAGAGTCTGCTGTAGAAGTTGGCAGTGTTTGGCTGAGTAAACTTGAACTTTTCTCAGGTTCTACAGGCTGATAGGACAATTAAGGAAAGCGTGAGCGTTCCGGGGCCCTGGAGACAGGGGTATCCGAGGGTGAGGGCTCCAGCGGAGGACCCGGAGCTCATGGTCCCCACAGGGATTGCTCCCACTGGGGATTGTGAGGAGAAAATGAGGGGAAGGGGAGAGAGAGGAGGGCGGCTGGCCAGAGACGGGTGTGCCCTGCAGTCCTGGTGTGTGAGGGACCTATTAGTGCACAAGGGCTATAGGAAGGTAGAAAACAACAGCAGTGAGTCTGTGGTAGGGGAAGGTATCCTACACAGAGAGTCTACAGGCAAAGGACAGGTTATCATCTTTTAGAGCACCAGCGTCTTCGTAGACTGTGTCTCTCCAGGGTGACAGTGATCTTCCTTTGTGAAATGCTGGCTGGGGAGATCAGTTTGAATTTCATCGGGGGCTACCTGATGCCTGTTTTTCTCAAAGTGACTGTGGCTTGAGCTTTTATGCATCGGGGTCATTCCAGGTACCAGGCGGAGATCTTTGTGCCATATCTCAAACTGCGGCTTACCATTGCATAAAGGTAGGGCAGGATTTTCCGGTCCGGTCAGCGGGGTGGCCGGGATGAGAAAATGTGGAGAAGGGTCAAAAGTCAGTTTATCGCTGGCGTAAAAGTAGATCGCAATATTCTGCTCTCGACTTTCATGGGGGATCGAGCAGCCCTGTCACACCAAGTCGGGCACCGCATTTGAATGCACTCGAATGTCACGAGTGCTCATTAAAGAGGCAGCTCACCAGAATCACACCCCCACCCCGCTCCAGATCAAATGGCCACACTGGCGTCTAATTAGACCGGCGTGAGTCACAACCCGATTTATGTGACATGACCCTGGCGAGCACCGCTTCACATGTGAGCTTAAGGTATGTTCGCCTACCTTTCATTGCGCCACGCTTGCGGCTGCTTCAACCAAGGCTGCCCAGGCAAGCCCAGCGGGAACTCAAGGGGGGATCGGAGCCAAGGCTTACCCAGTGAGACCAGTAGGGGGGACAGGGTGGGTGGGGTGAGGGGAGGGCATGGGGTGGGTGCTGGAAGGCGCTGGAGGGCAAAGGCTTGATTGGTGGGAGGTGTGGGGTGGCGCGGTGAGACAACACAGAATCAAGGGATGGGGCTGGAGTGCAAAGGCTTGGCTGGGTGGGGGGGGGTGATGGATGTTGACTGGTGACAAGAGCACACAGGCAAATGACTGATGGGCGGGGAGTTAGTTGGGGCCAGAAAGCGGACACAGTCCTGGGCAGTTGTGCCACAGTTTAGAGATCTGTGCTTGGCATGCCTGTCCTGGTCCCAGTGCAGGGAGAGTGAGGGCCTGTTAGTCCTGTGTCAGTTGTGCCTGGCATGGTGCGCAGGGTGTGCTCAGTCCCTCACACATGTTGGTCCTGGGGGTTGGTGGCTTGATACTGGGGCACAGTCACAGTCAGGGGAAGTACCTGTAGCCTGTAGATGGGGGGACAGGTAATGTAGGTGGGGGGAGGGCTGAGGGCACTCGATGACCTCCTGGGATGGCTCTCTGTAAGTCACAGTACATTGTGCCTCAAGCTGGGGAGGGGTCAGGTCTACATTCAGTTTCAGGGCTTCAGCATCTAACAGTTCATGGTGAGGACACAGATATCAACCACTATAATGATGGGATCAAGGATTAGAGGGGGAGGAAGGAGAGTGATTAGAGGGGGGGGGATACCTAAACATAATGCCCCTCCAGCACGATGGGAGGGATTTCAGGGTCACAGTGGCAGAACTTGAAGCTGTTCTGGTAGTAATATTTCAGCACCACCATTTTCCAAGCTGATCCAATGACCCAGTTGAAAAAGAAACTATGAAAAGTATTGCCAGGGGAGGGCTCTCAGTGTTTGTGAGAACACTTGGCAATTGCACTTGCGGGCCCATTTAAGGGGTACCCAACTAATTTCTGCTTAACCAAAATGGAGAGGAAGGCACAGCTTAGACACATTAGGTGATGTGGTGCCTTAGCTCATGTTGTGTATTCTTGCGAGAGTATGAACTTGATTGGGGCCATTGTAGGATTGGCTTCCAAAGACTCTTTGTCCCTCTCATGGGAAACCCTGAGTGTCAGAAAGAACCAACTAAAAATGCATATGCTCAATGGCCCTAAGACCTCTAACTCTTGCAGCTGGCAGTTTACAATCCCGAAGGCCCTCTCCCCCACAATACTCTCATAACATGAGTGTAAGTTGGGTCTGCTGTGTAACCCAAAGGAAAGAGTCTGACAGTGCCCTGACAGGCTTCTATCACCTGGCAACACTCAGTCAGATCCAAGCCCTGGTGTCAAAGCCCTGTCATGCCTGTGTCGTTTGGGGAGGGGCTGGGTGTGGGGGAGGGGTGTTGATAGGGTGGATCCCCTAGCTGTGGTCCAGAATGCTGTAATAACACTCCAAGGGATACAATGAGGATGAAATGGATGGGATAGAAGTGACCCATAGGCTCCACACTGACTCAATAGTTAGCGACTGGAAGCTGACCATTGCATCATGTTTCTGTTCAATGTTTCTGCAGGCATGAGCATGAGTGCCTCATGGATGGAGCAGGCAATGTTGTGTTCATTCTGGCAATCAAGCAACTAAGAAAGAGGAGAAAAAGGGCTCCTCGTGGCCAGGCTGGGTTAAGAGAAGAGCCTCACCCTGATGAACAAAGGTCAGCGGGGCCCCCTCAAAACCCAGAAGCTGAGGCTCACAGAGCCATTGAGTGAAGGCTTCTGGGTGTACAGCTCTTCATCCAGTGTCCTCAGGATCTTCATCCGCTATGTGTGCTTCACTGGCATTTATTGTCCATACCTAGTTGTACTATGAATTGGGTGCATTAGCAGTTTGGCACAACTGAATGGCTTGCTATACCACTTCACAGGACAGTTAGAATCAACCTCTGGTGTTGCCCGGGGCTGGACTCACACCAGACTAGTTAAGTATGACACGGTTCCTCCCCTAAAGGGTATAAGTAAACCACCTGGTTTGTATGACAATCCGACAGCTTCTTGGTCACTTTTATTGATATCAGGTTTCCCAGGTATTTTAAAAATTAATTTCATATCTCAAACTACTATAATGGGGTTTGATCCCATATTCTGTGGGTTACCTAGTCCACTAAAATATCCATACTCAATCTGTTGACAGGCAACAATGATTGTGAAATCTTGGTAACTTGCAAGCAATAACATTGACAATATGAGTTTTTTGCATTTGTTTTGTTAGCGAATTATGATGAACTCTTTTTTGATTTAATTGAAGAAAATCTTCCATTCTCTCAAATTTGTGTTCCCTTTTCTTTTCAGATCACCTGATCTTCCTTTGTCAGGTGGGAATAGTTCAAGTTTTCAACCTTTTAACTGACACTCTTATTGTAGCTGAATGATCATTTGACCAGAGAAATGTTCCTGTGAGGCAGAATAATTCTATCAGTTCTTTTCTTCCCTTGCTGTATAGAGATAGACTGATGTTTAATCAATAAAGAAATCAAGGGTTATGGGGAAGAGGCAAGAAAGTGGAGTTGAGGATTAGCAGATCAGCTATAATCTCATTGAATGTCGGAGCAGACTCAATGGGATGAATGGCCTACTTCTGCACCTACATCTTATGGTCTTATATGAGAAAATCATTGAGCAGTATTTCAGCTTTGCATTCTTCACTCTAGGACTGTCAAATATCCAATCAGTCTACATTTATTGTGCTTGGTGGTAGTTTATGTGTCACTTGTGACTCAGTTGGTAGCACTTTTACCGCACAAGGTGCCGCTTGCTGATGCATAAAATGTCGTGGGATAATGTCGGGTGGAACTCTCGATGTCACCCCGTGTCATTTCAATTTTCAGGTCAGCGGGGACGCAGCCAAGTCAGCTGCGCGCCCGCCGACCTGTCAACGGCCTATTGAGGCCTTTGAAAAATGAATTAGTGTCATTAATGGACCTGGCCATCCAACCTTAGGGTTGGCGGGCAGGCTGGGAACCCTGAAGGGCTTTGGAAAAAGCCTGAAACCTCATCCGTGGGCGGCATGAGGTTTCATGAGGGTATTTTAAATTTTTATTAAAGGTTTCAGTAAAAGTTATGGACATGTCTGAACTCATGTGATAGTGTTACATGAAGGGACATGTCAGGGAAATTTTTTTGTCATTTGTATTACAAATTTTAAATTGGAGCCAATCCCCCTGAGGCAGCACTTAGCCTCAGGGAGGTCTGCACACTCTTTTGCATGCATTTCCAGCTGAGGGACTTCTCCTACACCCCACCCCCCCTTCCTCCCACCGCCCGCACAGGGAGTGCATAGCACTTAATTAGCCTTAATTAGCCCGCCCATGTAAAATGGCGGCGCACCCCCGATCAGGGGCACCAATCGGAGGCGTGCCCGCCCCCGCACTTCCCCACCCCACCCCCGATGGGGGCAATTTTTTGCCCAAGTCTCCATTTAGTTCTGAGGGAATGCTAGAACGTTATAGTGTCTTTTGGACGAGATGTTAAACGAAAGACCCATCTGCCTGCTCTGGTGGATATAAAAATTCTCATGGCATTATTTTGAAGAAAAGCAAGGAGTTATTTTTGATGCCTTGGCCAATAATTATCCCTCAATCAACATCACAAAAAAACAGATTATCTGATCATTATCACATTGCTGTTTGTGGGAGTTTGCTGTGTGTAAGTTTGCTGTGTGTAAAATTGGCTGCCTTGTTTCTTGCACTAAACTTCAAAAGTACTTCATTGACTATAAAGCACTTTGAGACGTAGGTGGTCATGAAAAGAGCTATTTAAATGCAAGGCTTTTTCTATTTTATTCTGTAAATTTAAAGGCTCAATGGACAATGGAATTATTTCTTTAGATTCATGCAACTCAATGTTTCGCCTGCTTACAACCACACTCTCCAGTTTTATTTCTTTGGTTCAGCATAAAGTAGATCTCCACGTAATGTTTTCACATGCGTCTCTCCTTCATGATTGAACATAGCTTATTTTGATGCAGTGGTGAAGAGGTCAAGGATATGATTGGTGCCTTAGAGTTGTTGATAGAAAAAAATATGTATTTTTGTTTAAAAAAATAAATATGTCTCTGAAATTTGTTTTTGTTTCTGAATCGCCGATAGATGAATGGGCAACAGTGAGGGTGAGAAGAACTCAAGAGAATACAGGATAAAATAAGAACCAATGGTTAGGCAATGCCAAGTTTAGGTTTGAAAAGCCTGGAGGGTAAAGAAAGATATAAATAAATTTGTGGTGATTCTGGGGCACTACAGTTTCAACCCTTGGAAAAATGCAGTAGCATTTTGCCACATCAAAATAAATAATAACCATGAATTAAGACATATTCTATTAATTTCGTTCTGTATACAAATTCTGTTAATTTCTGGCGTTTTCATTCTTCTTCATTTTTTTTAATTAAAAATGAGATATGTTAGTACAAAGCTTCCTTAGACAGCACCTTCCAAACCCATCTAGGAGAACAAGGGAGCAGACACATGGGAACACCGCCAACTGCATGTACCCCTCCAAGCCACACACCACCTTGACTCGGAACTATATCGCCAATCCCTCTGGGTCAAAATCCTGGAACTCCCTCCCTAACAGCACTGCGGATGGTCTGACACCACATGGGCAGCAGCGGCTCAAGAAGGCAGCTCGCCACCACCTTCTCAAGGGCAATTAAGGACGGGCAATAAAAATGCTGGCCCAGTCAGTGATGCCCACATCCCATGAAAGAATTAAAAAAAGACAGAGGAACGGAATCATTCCTCAGTTGCTGGCTGCACCCAGCACTCATACCTTAGCCCAAATTTTCTGAACTGGCTCGGCCTATCTAGAGATGTGAATCGAGTAGGCCCAATTGGCAAATTGGGTAGAGATCCATAAACCTAGAACTTTATCATCCTTGTGGCACAAAGCCAATGCAATGGAAGCTCCTCAGTTAAATATCAATGGGAATGTCACTGAATATTAGTTCCTAACTTTTGTCCATACACAACACCCACTCATAATTATACCAGTAAAAAGTGGGTCACTTGGCAATGTGAAAAATGTGAAAGGTCATTGAAAAGCCCAATCAATGCCTCCAATGAGGATTTCCCTTTCCCTTCTATTTCAACTGTTACTGTTTTCTCCTTCCCCTTTCGACCGTGGCTACAAACTTATTCAATATCTTTATCAACTTTTCCTAATGCTGTAAATATTTCTGTTTCCTTGTTCTGAACTTCTGCTTTAATTGCCTGTACGTTTTAATTTTACTTGCATGCAATTTTCTGCTCCCTGCCTGCAATGGACACCTAAGGCTATGAATAATTTTGATAAGGAGCTGACCTTGGTAAACTAATTGCAGTTAAAACAATTCCCAGATTATATTATCCCAGCAAGATGTAAACTAAGATTGTCACTCAACTGATTCCTTCCCTGAAATCTGGTTAAGGTTAAGCAAAACCCAATTCCTATTCTGTATTTGCTGAGTAGCCAATATTTTCCACATTGAGAGTTTTCACAGTTGAATTCTCAATTGAAGGAAAAGCCATTCCTACAAGACCAGATATTACAAATACTTTTCATGTCATTTGCTCATCCCCAAGGGTTTTGCAGTGCCAACAGATGTGCATTAAGATGATTAAAATATCTTGAGTGAAACATTTCTTCTAATGAGCCAGTTTTTCCACATAAGGATCCTGCACAGAATGAGTCACAACACAACACAATTTAAGCGGACTTGTGCATGATTAATGATGTCGAAGCTCTCCATTTTTTGTCTGTTTTGTGGCTTTCTGATCAATCCAGTGTGTGCCCAGACGCGGTTCATCTCATTCTTTAAAAAAAAAGTGATGCACTAAAACTGGTGAAAGTATAATTTAGGACTGATGTCAAAAACTTGTTTAAACAATGAATGGTCAACATTTGGAATGGTCTTCTAAATTTGATAGTGAAAGTGAAAAGCTTAGATTCATTTAGGATCCACCAAGGTGAGGTGATGAGAGGGGTTGAAGCAATTATCATCTCAGACGAATGAGCTAAAAAAGATTAGATTTCCTTTCTCATCTAACTATTTAATGATTTTCCATTTTTTTGATTTTACTTTTATACTGATGTGGATGAGATAATATACTTGCATTAGTCATATTTAGTCCCTGCTCTGTGCTAGGCTGGAGGTCGTAATTGTGGTGCAGTGGATAGTGTCCCTGTCCCTGAGCAGGAAGCTCCGGGTTAGAGTCTCACCCGGGACTTAACGGCCAGGAAAGGTGTGTTAATAACACAGCCAACCTGCGAATCCTTCCCACACACACCAATGGCAAGCGGTAAGAGTGGGAGTGATTCCTAGTCAGCCATGTGACGGAAAGAATTCTGGAGCCTCTACCATCACTATCGATAGCTCCAGACTGCACCATGCACATTTTTAAAGTTGCCACAGCAACTTAGACTCCTTGAGTGAACTGTAGCACACTGCCACTATGCTAGATTAGCTAGCAAGACACGAGGCATGTCTTACATGTACGTGAGTCTCTGGTAAAGGAAGGAGTAAAACGTTTCCATTCTGAACACTACCCAGCAGCGACTGCTGGGAAATGTATGCTTGTGTGAGAAATGAAAGAGACAGTACTGGAGGCAGGTTGGAGTATTCTTCGCAGTGATTCCACCCTCAACGCTCCCACAATCTAGGCATGTGAAGAATTGGTGCTTGTATGAACTACCTGGAGGTGTTGGTGCGGTGAAAGCAGATGGCAGTAAATGTTAGTAACTTCATTACAGGGAAGCAGAAAATTAGGGCTGGGAAACCAAAGTACTGGCATCATATTGCGTATTCATTCACATATAGCAAACACTGCTATGTTTAGGAAATAATACAGAAATTAATCTGATAAGGAAAACTTGGTGTTTTGTCAAACAAGGGCAAAAAATTCTGATCTTGTTATTTTCTAAGATGAATAAAATGCTATGCAATGTTAAAAAGAACATTTTATATAATGCCAATTTAGAAATAGAGTACTTGGTGCACATTTCCATTGTAGGGTTTGTACAGTAATGGAAGCCCAAAGTTCTACAAAAGTGGCAGACATTGTGCTGGTTTAAATTTACAATTTCCTCTTTCATGTGCTGCAATACTGAGGGATACACAAGTTATCCTATTTCTCCGATCACTACAGTGGAAGCCAGATTTAGGCTTTAAACTCAGATCTGGCATGTCTGAGAATTTACATTATGGCCAGGATTTCTCAGATGGTGGAATTTCCCTTCCCACCATCTGAGGAGGCTGCTCCGCAGCCATTTAACACTCCAAGGAGCATTTAATTGGCTGCAGATGGCACTTCCACCTCTCAGTCAGGAGGAAGTACCACTTTAGAATACCGCCGGTCAACTGGATTAGACAGCAGCTTTTTATGCCCAGTAGCGCCAGAAGCTGCAGTGGACAGGACAGGTACTGCAGGCAGTCCCCAGAGTCTAAGTCCCAGGAGTCGAGGACCAGGTAAGTTTTGGGCATCTCAAGGCAGGTAGGGGAGGTAGGCCAGAGGAGGGGGCAGAAGTGCGGTGAGGGTGCTGGTGGAGAGGCCGGGAGAGGGTAAGAAACACCCACAGTGCCCAGACCTTTTTGGGGAGCACCCCAAGGAGGCTGTTGTTGGAGGTGCAACCCCTCTCCCCATCCTCCCCCAGCCCACCTCTCCTGCCCAAGGCCTGAGCAGGGTCACTTTTCAGGCTTCCCTGGTGCTCATGAACTCCTCCTGCCAGCCTGAAAATTGAGGCTGGGAGGGAAATGGCCCTTAAGTGTCATTATTTGGCCACTTAAGGATCTCAACTGGGGAAATAGTGTGAGGGCTGGTCCAGGCCTTGCCCATCTCACCGTAAAATAGCAGTAAGGCCAGGGTGGGCCGGATTTGACCGGAAGGCCATCCGATGAATTTTAAGGTCCCCTGAGTTGGTCCAAGTTGAGTAGAATGCCTGAGGTGGTGGCTGTGGCTGAGGGCGGTGCTGTAAGGGGTTGAAGCAGTCGCTGACTAAAGTCACCAAGAAGCCGCCCAAGAAGTGGAGGAAATTTTGCAAGCGGAGCTATTCCACTTAAACGTACAGGGGGCTAACCCAGGTCCACCCTTCCACCAGGATCTTGTCCAAGGCCATGAGTGTTATGAATTCTTTGGTTGTTGACATTTTCAAGCGCATTGCCTACGAGGCTTCTCACCTCATTCACTACAACAAGTGCCACACCATCTCCGCCAGGGAGATCCAGAGCACCGTCTGCCTCATGCTGCCAGGGGAACTGGCCAAACACCCTGTCTCCAAAGACACAAAAGCAGTCACTAAGTAAACCAACCCTCTGCCTACAACCCCCTGGAGAGTGGATGTAAAATTCTGCCCCACGTATTTAAGTGGCACCTTGTCTGGTTCATTAATAGTTCAAGGATATTGTCCATTGGGTTTAATTTGATCTGTCTAACAGCAATGAGTATGTTAAATGAAGAGCCTGTGTCTGTTATTTTATGAAAGATGTTAATCTTTATGCATCCAGTTCTGTTATTGCACAGCATGATGCCAATCCACCTGTCTTAAAGCTGCATCTTGTTCAGGTACTCCGAATAACTCAACTTTTCACTGAAAGATATAACGCATTTAGTAAAACCTAATCCTATTGATTATATTGATATTGTTTGATTCATACACGCCTCAGTGTAAGTTTCTACAAGTGCCGAGCGGATGATCCAGCTCGGCCTCCTCTGGAGGTCCCCAGCATCACAGATGCCAGTCTTCAGCCAATTCGATTCACTCCACATGATAAATCAAGAAACAACTGAAGGCACTGGATATTGCAAAGGCTATGGGCCCTGACAATATTCCAGCGATAGTATCGAAAACTTGTGCCCCAGAAATTGTCGTGCCCCTAGCCAAGCTGTTCTGGTACAGCTACAACACTGGCATCTACCCAAATATGTGGAAAATTGTCCAGCTATGTCTTGTACACAAAAAGCAGGACAAATCCAACCTGGGCAATTACAGTGCCATCAGTATAATCTTGTTCATCAGTAAGGTGAAGGAAGGGGTCATCAACAATGCATCAAGCGACATTTGCTTAGCAATAACCTGCTCACTGACTCCCAGTTTGGGTTCTGCCACTCAGCTCTTGACCTCATTACAGCCTTGGTTCAAACTTGAACAAAAGAGGAGTCATAACTTATATAGAGGAAGATGTTTGTAGTTGGAGGTTAATCATCTCAGCTCCAGGACATCACTGCAGGAGTTCCTCTGGGTAGTGCCCGAGGCCTAACCATGTTCAGCTGCTTCATTGGTGACCTTCCTTCCATCATAAGGTCAGAAGTGGGGATGTTCGTTGATGATTGCACAATGTTCAGCACCATTTGTGACCCCTCAGATACTGAAGCAGTCCATGTCCATATGCAGCAATAAAGTGGATAATATATAAATACTGTGGGTACAAGAGCAGGTCAGAGGCTAGGAGTCCTGTGATGGGTAACTCACCTTCTGACTCCCCAAAGCCTGTCCACCATCTACAATGCACAAGTCAGGGGTGTGATGGAATATTCTCCACTTGCCTGGTTGAGTAAAGCTCCTACAACACTCAGGAAGTTTGATCCATCAAGGATAAAGCAGCCCAGTTGATTAGCACCCCATCCAGAAACATTCACTCCCTCCATCACGGCGCACAGCAGCAACAGTGTGTATCATCTACAAGATGCACTGCAAGAACTCATCAAGCCTCCTTAGACAGCAGCTTCCAAACCCATGATCACTATCATCTAGAAGGACAAGGGCAGCAGATGCATGGGAACACCACCAACTGCAAGTCCCCCTTCAAGCCACTCACCATCCTGACTTGGAAATACATTGCCGTTCCTTCACTGTCACTGGGTCAAAATCCTGGAACTCTCCCTAACAGCACTGTGGGTGTGCCTGCACCACATGGACTACAGCAGCTTAAGAAGACACAACCTTCTCAAGGGCAATTAGGGATGAGCAATAAATGCTGGCTTAGCCAGTGATGCCCACATCCCATGAACAAATAAGAAAAAAGGTACATTCAAATGTGTTTCCAACAGAACATGGATGCTGATACTGAAGACCTGTGTTGATGCTGGAGGAGCCATCAATAAAAAGATAAAAGATTAATATTTTATACAATAAAAATGAATACTGTTGAAACACGAGCAGATCATTTGAAAGTGAATGACAGATTAATGTTTTGTTTAAAACCTTCCATTAGAGGACAGATGGTCCTCTGGATAATGGGAGGACTAATGTTCCTTTGGCTAGAACTTCAGATATAAGTCAGCATCTGTACAAACAGTGAAAACCACATGTACAAATGTGAGTTGGAATTGGCTACCACATGTTTCTAGCCTTGGTTTCAATTTTAATTTTAATTTTAATATGTTGCGTAAGTAGATACTGGTACAGAGATGGTCTGTTTAGGTTCTAGCTGATTTGTTTTGGTTTTATCATATTTGATATGTGAGTTTTTCTTGCTGTTCCAATCAGGAGAACAGAGTCAGAATGTACAGCAGAACAGCAGAAGGAAATTGCATTGCACTGAACTCCAGATGAATTGGGCGATATCAGGCCATCTGAGTTCCTGCTGTCAGGCGGGACAAAAATAGAATCTGTTAGCTGCCTATGGCCAATGCACCTCCTGCACAACAGCCTTTCAGCTGTTTCTTCTTGCACATGTGCAAGAACTGGAAAAATTAAATTGTGAGTGAAAATAATAGACAGGAAGGAAAAAGGAATATTTTTTGTAGGCAGTATTAAAACTAATCTGACATTCCCTGTGAATTGAAGGGAAGGGGTATCAATTCCAATTGTTTCTGACAATCTGGTATACAAAAGACCAAACATCCAGTATGACTGAATCAGTTAGTATAAAGCAAATCATTTACCAATTTTCTAACAAGTTTCCATTAAGGCACCAACATTGAATTTGATCCGTCAATAACATTTTATGAATCTGGGCTGGTGTTGCCAAAATACATCAGATATTGTGGGCACTGGTGATATCTTTGCCAAAGGTTCAAGCTCAGGAAATTTCACAAAGGGACTTGAGTAGGACACTCAATCCTTCATGACTGTTCCACTCTATTAGATTGTAGCAGCTCTATACCTCATATCCATTTGTCCATCTTTGATCAGTATCCACTTCTACCATTACCGAACACAAATCTTGGAAATTGCAATTGACCCAGCATCCATTGACTTCTGTTAGAGCAATTTCCAGGTTTCCTCTACCCTTTGTGTGACAAAATACTGCCTGATTTCATTCCCAACTGACCAAGCTCTAACTTTAAAATTATGTTCTTCCCTCACCAGAGGAAACCATTTTTCTGTGTCTACTCCTATCAAATCCTTTTATTACTTTGAATATCTCGATTAAAGCAAGCCTTAAATTTCTAAATTGAGGGAATACAAACTAACTGCTCTCTTAATTTCAAGGTATGGTTATTTTTTGATGAATCTGCACCCCTCCAAGACCACTATAATCTGAGCTTCAGTGCTCAAAGTTGAAACCAGCACTTGAGAGTAATCTGACCAAGGCTGTCTAATACTGAAGCATCATTTCTTCACTGTCTATTCCAGTCAGCTTGAGATAAAAGCTAATATCCCATTAGCCTTTTCGATTGCTGTCTGTATCTGCACTAGCTTTTAATAACTTGTGAACATAAACACTTGTGTTCCTTTGTTCCTCCACAACTCCTGGTCTCTCGCCATTATTAAATGCATCTAGATGAAAGGAACCCTTTGTTATAAAGCCATGCTTTATGTTGAAGATGACTTTATTTATTGAGTGGGCTGAAATGACTGGTTGAATTTTAAATGAACAACAGTGCTTCAGTGACTTAAAATAGCAGCTCTAAAACATGAACTGAGCTGTATCATGCAAATTTCAAAGTTGTAGTAACAGGGCCAGGTTGCCTAGAAGAACCCACCTTAGATGAGTGAGAATGACCCATCTCCTGACCCATTCACAAAACATCCAGACAACCTATGAATTCAGTTGCGTGTGGAGAAAGTCACCTGATGCAATAACTTTTGGGCTCTGGTTGAGAAGGGAACTCCTACAGCCATAACCTAATCCTGTCTAAACCATGGACCTGGAATCAACTTGCAATAACCATGCCTGGGTAACTGGTAAGTTTGTGAGGGGGGGATCATGTGATAAGCCAACTAATCCTCTTTTGTGTTTTAAGAAAGTGTTTTCTCCAGGCCAGTCAGAACTGAAGAAGAGGAGGCACAGAAGAGGAAGAACCGAGTGGACACTCTCTCTCTTTCCATCCAACCTGCAAGCTTGAGCCCTGCCTATTGTTTGACCAGCTTTACACCATAGGCAGCATCTAAAAATAAATTCAGCAGCTTCTCACCCCAAGAGACCAAATAAAAAAGGTTCATCAACATTTTTAAATCATCCTGTCGCAGAAAGGCCTTTAAGCCCAGTCTGAAACTTTTTTGGGACTTTTAAACTACTTAACCTATCATCAAGGGCAGAATTTTACATTCCACGGGCATGGGTGTAAAATCGCGTGAGCAGATGTCGGGCGAGCACTTGTGCACTTGCGCAATATTTCGCTCGGTGGGCGCGCACAGCAGTCGGAAGTGCATCCGCCAACAATTAAACGGGCAATTAAGCCCAACGGGCAATTGTCAGTGATTTCTTGTGGCACATCCAACCTTACGGTTGACGGACGGGCCAATCGGCCAGGCGGCCTTTACATTTTTCATGAAACCTCATCCAAAGTCAGGATGAAATCTCTTGTCAGGAAATAAAATAAAAATGAATATCTGCTGACAGCACTTTTATGAGATGTGCTTTCATGCGCTTGATTGTGTTGCGTGGACATTTTTTTGCCGTTTTTTTTGTGCTTTATTTTAATACTCGCATGCCTGCAGCTCCCAGGGGTAGCTGTCTGCCTTCAGGACGCTCTCTCGGGGTGCTCACCAGCACCTGTGGTGATGTTGTCGCTGGCCCTCTTCCCCCCACCCCCCACACCCCACCCCACCTTGGCAGCGCTGAGTTTTTCAGCACGTGTTTCACGCTGGCTGGCCGTTAATTGGAAATCGCGGTCGGGGGCTGATCATCGCAGTTGGGGGCCTGTTTCCTCACTGTTCCCAGGCCCACCGATCGCCCGTGCCCAGCGAGGGAAAAATTCGGGCCTACGTGTGCAGGTGTGAACTCTTGAATGCCTGTGTGTGTTTGTATAAGAGTCGGAGCATTTTTATCTCTTTTTTTTAGATTGGGTGTTAAGTACAATTAATTCTATTCTCTTTTCTTTTAAAAAAAAACTTACAAGAAAACCTGTCTGTGTGTGTCTTTTACAGCCACAGTACTTAAGCAGTTGAACACTCACCGAATAGGGAGGTCATGTTGGAGTTGTATAGAACCTTGGTGAGGCCACAGCTGGAGTACTGTGTGCAGTTCTGGTCACCACATTATAGGAAGGATGTGATTGCACTGGAGGGGGTGCAGAGGAGATTCACCAGGACGTTGCCTGGGATGAAACATTTAAGTTATGAAGAGAGGTTGGATAGACTTGGGTTGTTTTCGTTGGAGCCGAGAAGACTGAGGGGCAACCTGATCGAGGTGTACAAGATTATGAGGGGCATGGACAGGGTGGATAGGGAGCAGTTGCTCCCCTTAGTTGAAGGGTCAGTCACAAGGGGACATAAGTTCAAGGTGAGGGGCAGAAGGTTTAGGGGGGATGTGAGGAAAAACATTTTTACCCAGAGGGTGGTGACGGTCTGGAATGCGCTGCCTGGGAGGGTGATGGAGGCAGGTTGCCTCACATCCTTTAAAAAGTATATGGATGAGCACTTGGCACGTCATAACATTCAAGGCTATGGACCAAGTGCTGGTAAATGGGATTAGGTAGGTAGGTCAGGTGTTTCTCATGTGTCGGTGCAGACCCGATGGGCCGAAGGGCCTCTTCTGCACTGTGTGATTCTGTGATTGGCAAGCATATTCTTTTAAAACACATGTTGCAGTCAATCAAGGAGAGGGAAAAGAGGGGAGCCATTCTACCACTTTTCTCCCAGCTTTAGCATCATCTCCTGATTTATGATTGATAAACATGTGAGACATGGAAGTCCGATTGAAATAAAACTGCTGGAGGAAGAGGTGGCGAGGGGTGTTGAATGTAAAGTGAGGCAACACAAAGGAGTGCATCTTGTAATCTTTTCCAAGTCTCCAAAAAAGGCACGAACTTGACCAAGTTTGGTAAGAGGGCAACAAAGGGTCAGAGTCCAGAGGTTCATCTGAGACAAAAAAGAAAAGGTGAGAATAGAAAAATGTGAAGGCATAAATTGTAACAAGAAGAAAAAGGGTGAAGTTCTCATGTGTGGGCAGGTAGGGAGCAGGGGGGCTGGATAAAGAAGGGTAAATGGGCATGGCAGTCCTAAAGATAAAGGTAAAGTATGAAAAGAGATTAGTAAAACTTTCAACTGTGAACAGAAGAGAGGAATAAGAACGATTATTGGAATTGATGTAAGGTGTGCTAAGGAAATAATAGAAAGGAAAGGAGAATTTCACATGGAATGAAAGGACTTGTAAAAAAGGTTGAAAGTCCCTCGACAAATGAAACTCTGGCCAAAGGGATCCTAAACCAGGAACTTGGAGCAAACAAAGAAAGTAAATTGGAAAAAACTTAAACAAGGAAACTGAAGCAACTGCTGGAGAGACCAAGGAGTAGAGGAGAGGCCCAATAACTAATTCTTGAATTGATGATCTCTTCATACAAAGAAAATTGTTGGTGGAGCTGAAATTGGTTTTGACACAAGATTATAGGCTGAAGGCGAGGAATCCTATGGTGAGTAACTCACCTCCAGAATCCCCAAAGCCTGCCCACCATCTACAAGTCACAGGTCAGGAGTGTAGCGGAATATTCTCCACTTTCCAGCTCCAACAACACTTAAGAAGCTTGAAAGCATCCAGGAAAAAACAATCCGCTTGACTGGCACCCCATCCACAATCAATCTTAAATTTTGCTCTTAAAATCTAATCTAGTCCGTAATTAGCAGTAACTGGAAAGTATCGTGTAAGCAGGCGAAGTTCTTTCTTCCTTGCAGTTTAGACAGGGTAACTCTTTCAAGTTAAAACAATTAAACTAAATTAACAAAATTAGGATAAATCAAGCACAGCCCCTAAGTCAGGTCATCTGTAATACTAAGGACAAAGTTTAAAGGAACCTTACAAACTTTAACCAAAATGTGATTAAAGGGGTCAATAAAATACCCCAGTCCCTGCAGTGCCCACAGAGCACGGAAGGCCTCGAGAGTGTTTAGACAGGGTAAATGCACTCTCAGCTGTAGGAGCTGAATAGTTAATTTGCTAACTGGTTGAATCTGGTTACTGTAGCCCCAGTTCAGTTTACTATAAATTCAGGATTCTTTACTGCAGCCTTGGCAATTGATTAACTGAGTGAAGGCTTAGAGTTTGGTGAGAGGGGAATTCGGCGAAGGAGTTGTTCATTTCCTCTTTCTATTTTTCTCACCCCATAGAAATTGCAAGGAAAGGAGCTGGCTGTTTGGTGAGTGTCTGGTAAATGGGTAAGTTTAAAATAGTACAGAGGTTGGTGGTAAAGTTAATAAAATATATAAGAAAGCAACATAAATAAGTGATTAATATAATGAAGTAATTATTTAAAAAACATCAAGGCTGGCAGGACAGCTGATGTGTCAAGGCTGCAGCATATGGGAGCTCCTGGATTACATTGCGATCCAGGACAAACATGTCTGCAGTAAGTGTTTGCAGCTTGAGGAACTTTGGCCCAGAGTCATTGAGCTGGAGGCTGAGCTGCAGACTCTCTGACACATCCGGGAGGGGGAAAGTTTTATACCAGGAGGCATCTTAGGATAGGGTCTTCTGATTTGGTCAGTGGTCAGGGACAGGAGGGTGTGAGTGTGACTGAGGCAGGTAAGGGATGCAGGAACATGAGCCTCTGCAATTGTCTAACAGGTTTGAAGTTCCCTCAGCTTGTTTGCATGAGAATGGGGGCTGCAGAGTGGATGAGCAAACTGACCATGGCACCATGATACAGGAAGCCATTCAAGTGGGGTGCGCAAAAAGGAATGTGGTAGTAGAAGGGGGAAGTAGCGTAAGGGGGAATTGACACTGTTCTTTGTAGCAAGGAGTGAGAGTCCAGATAGCTTCGTTGCCTACATCTGCTCAGGGCTGGAGAGGAACTTGCAATGGGATGGGGAGGATCCAGTGGTTGTGGTCCATGTAGATACCTGTGACATAGGCAGGATGAAGAAGGAGGATCTACATAGTCAGTATGATGATCCACACACCAAATTAAGAAGCAGAACTTCAAAGGTAATAATTTCTGGATTATTACCTGAGCCATATACAAATTGGAATGGGACAAATAAGATTAGGGAAAAGAATGCGTGGCTCAAAAACTGGTGTGGGAGAAGTGGATTCTGGTTTGTGGGGCACTGGCACCAGTATTGCGGCAAGTGGGATCTATACCATTGGGGTGGTTTTCACCTGAACCATGCTGGGGCTGGTGTCCTCATGAGCTGCCTAACTAGAGAAGTAGAGAGGGTTTTAAACTGAATGTGGCTGGGGGAGGGGGGGTGGGGGGGGATGTTGGGGGATGGGACAAGGGATCAAATTTGGGAGGATGGTGAACTAAAGATCAGAGGCAAGGCAACAGAGACAGACATTAATATGGGAAATGATAAAAAGACTCTGACAGGAAGGGACAGAGAGCACAAATCTCAGAATAAATCAGCAGCTAAGGCTAGACTTTACAAAAATACTAAAAAGATAAAACTAAAGGCTTTGTATCTAAATGCATATAGCATTTGAAACAAAACTGATGAACTGGTAGTGCAAATAGAAATAAATATAGCACATTAGAGAGGGATGACCTAAGTTCAGTAAACCAGGATGTAGAAGCAGTTTGGGTTGAGGTGAGAAATGATAAAGCCAAGAAGTTACTTATGGGAATGGTGTACAGGCTTCCTAATTGTAACTACATGGTAGAACAGAGTATAAAATAAAGGCACAGCAATAATCATGAGGGATTTCAATCTACATATAGAATGGAAAAATCAGATGGGCAAAGGTAGCCTAGATGAGGAGCTCATAGAATACTTTCAGGATAATTTCTTAGAACTACACATTCTGGAGCCAACCAGAAAGCAGGCTAAACTAGACCAGGTATTGAGTAACGAGATTAATTGATAACCTCCTAGTGAAGGCACCCCTACGTAGCAGCGATCATAATATGATTGAATTTTGCAATCATTTTGAGGGAGAAACGAGTGTGTCCAAGCCTAATATTTTAAACTAAAATAAAGGCAATTTATGAGGGCATGAAAGCAGAGCTAGCTAAAGTGAACTTGCAATTAAGGCTAAGGGATATGTCAATAGACGCTCAGTGGCAGGCATTTAAAGAGATATTTCAGAATACCTAGAATATAAACATTCCAATGAGAGAGAAATTCCAAGGGGAGGGCCCACCATCCATGGTTAACTAAAAAAGTTAAAGACTGTGTCAAACTTAAAGAAAAAGCATATAATTACGCAAAGACGAGTGGCAGGTCAGAAGATTGGAAAGAATATAAAGAACAGCAGAGAATGACAAAAAGATTAATAAGGAGGGAAAAAGAGAGAAATAAGGAGAGAGAAAGCTAGCGAGTAAAATAAAGGCAGATAGTAAGAGTTTCTATAGATATTTAAATAAGAGAAGAGTTAACAAAGTGAGCGTTGGTCCTATAGGGAATGCGTCTGGGGAATTGATAATGGAAAATAGGGAGATGGCGGATGAAATAACAGCTATTTTGCTTCAGTCTTCACTACAGAGGACATACGTAATATCCTGGAAATAGCTGTAAATCAGGAAATTGAAGGGAGGGAGGAACTTGGGAAAATTATGATCAGTGGTATTGAGCAAATTGTTGGGCTGAGGGCTGACAAATCCCCAGGTCCGGATGGACTTCACTCTAAGGTCTTGAAAGAAGTGGCCAGTGAGATAGTTGATGTAGTGGTTTTAATTTTCCAAAATTCCCTAGGTTTGGGGAAGGTTTCATTGGATTGAAAAGTAGCAAATATAACTCCTTTACTCAAAAAAGGGAGGGAGACAGATAACAGGAAACTATAAGCCAGTTAGTTGAACATCTGTCATAGGGAAAATGCTAGAAGCTTTCATTAAAGATGTTATAGCAGGGAACTTAGAAAACTTCAAGGCAATCAGGCAGAGTCAACATGGTTTTGTAAAACGGAAATCATGTTTAACCAATTTATTGGAGTTCTTTGAAGAGTCACTTGTGCTGTGGATAAAGGGGAACTGGTGGATGTACTGTACTTAGATTTCAGAAGGCATTTGATAAAGTGCCATGTCAAAGGTTATTGCAGAAAATAAAACCTCATGGTATAGCTTGAATGAATTTATGTTATTGCTGTTTAAACCTTGCTGTGTGCAAATTAGTTGCCCTATGATCCAAAGTTACAAGAGTGACTACACTTCAAAAGTATTGGCTGCAAAGTGATTTGCGATGTTCTAAGGTTGTTAATGGCACTGTGAATGCAAATTTATCAATTTTCCTTTTTATGCGTGTCCTTGGCTCTTATCTATTATTTCAACATTTTAAAAGATATTTCTTTAGGGTTGTGGCCTTGCACACTCGGTTGTGCATTTCTTTAAGATACTTTCCCTAATGTTTTTACAGGCTTATATTAAAACTGTAACAAGATGCCAATAACCTTTGTCATACAAATTCCTGTCACTTCGGCATGATGTTCCTTACTATCTAAGATGAGAATCCTCTTAAATATACACAGATCACTTGATAGTTGAATGTGTCAAAACTTCTACACAGCTTTAACTATCAGCAGTGCTGTGATTAGCTGTCATTGTTCTTGCTGTATTAACACGCCGCTTCAGGACAAAGCAACTGCATAAAAATAGCTTCTGAAAGGTGAAGTCCATCCACTAAATCATTGTGGAGAAGTTACACAAAAAACCCCTTTCTTGAGGACAGTACTGCTTAACTAACCTTTCTCCATGCCAGGTCAGACCAGCCTTTGAGCTACCTGATCCTGTGATGGCCCAAGGCCTGGAGAATACCCTGGGGTGCCGGTTTCCAGCCTGTGATATACCAGAGGTATGGCAATGAGGCCTGGTGCATAAAATGAGCCTGGGATTCCCATTGGCACTGTTGGCCAGCTGGTTATTGCATTCTGCTGGCACCGTCACTCAATAATCAAAATGATCAAAGACTCATTCCTGCAATTCAAGCCCTTCATACGCACATTCTCTGCAGCCTTCCTTCTATGAAGAGTTAAGATTACAGCTCAAATAGCCTATCTCTTCTCTGCACTAACGACACTGTGCACACCGTGTGTGACGGTCTATCATCTTATGTGAATGTGACAACATGCAGTAGATAGCTGTGTGGTGTGGATAACATTTGTTATTTTTTTACATCACAGGATAAATACCTTATCTTACTGATAATGACAAATGTTCTTGATGAGAAAGTACTTGAGAAGTTGACAGGGTTGTGTGCATTGTGTGTGTGTGATACAGAAAAAGGCTCAGAGTGAAGTTCTAATGAGATACTTCGGAACAAAACAAATAGAAATAGCATTTTCCTCAGGCACCTTTCTCAGGGCACAACATTTCTTTCTAACGCAATGTGCTGTGGTCAGCTGAGGCATCACCAGGCTCTTCTCTAAAGCTTCCATCCAACCAGCTCTGACAGCACTCTTGAATAGAGGACAAACCTCTGTCCCCAAAAGGTCTACCCTTTACCGGGCCAGAAGTGGCCTCATTAATTATTTCAACCATTTCAGCAGCCATTCGATAACAAAATGAGCAATGGCCATTTAACAGCTTCCGTTGTGAAAATTCCCTCACCTCATCCTTGTACACACTCACTGTACATCAGGAACATCACACTGAAATGTCAATTGGTTGACCTCCTGTTATTCGGCGAGATGTCATGGGCAAGCCTGATGAGCAGCAGTTCTAATATCGTCAACAGGATCACATTCTTGGCCCAGTTATTTCATTGGCCAAAGGTAATTAACGTTGTCCTATATCAGGGGTTTTGACATCCTAATGTCTGTTCCAATTTCCTGTCTCCCAAAGCAAGCATGAATGAAAATAAAACTCTCAGATAGAGAAGCTGCCTTGCCCATAATTGCTTAAGTAGACATTGCTTTCCCTCAGATCTCCAGTTTAATTTTGCAGTAGTTCAGGAATGTCTAGTACTTGTACCATAACTTGGTTCCAGTTATTGTACATTTTTGACAATCTGTGAGGACATGTAAAAGTACAACAAATCTCTACCTGCAATTTGAGCCAAATCCTTCTAAAAGGAAATACATGTTTAACTTACTACCAAACATACCTGTGATATGACTGACATAACCATATCTAAAGCCCCAGGAAATTGTGCAATGCTGTTCTTGTTGTGTACTTTGCCAAGACAATATCCTTTTTGTTTAATTATACAGACATCAACTCAATAACTGACTATACAAAATTCTCTTAAATATCAGGTCCTCTGCAAAGATACTGTGATGGAATTTATTTAATAAAACTAAAGTAGGTAATCACAGTGTGACTAATTATTTATGCTATGTGATTAGCCTACCAGCAGAGAATAATTTTTTAAAAATGCTTTGGAAAAAGATATGGATATGATATTGCATGGCACAAAATCACCATTTTAATTAAAGAGACATTCTGCTTACAGCACAATTCCTAATCATGACATCTTGAATCATTATTGTAGAAATCAAACATATTTTGGTATGAAAGGAGGCCATTTGATCCACTGTGCCCCTCCCGGACTGGAGCAACCTATTCTACTGTAATGCTTAAAAGTCACTGGGAGTCCATTTTGCAACAGGGAATCAACATATCCATATTTAGAAATTGTGCCATTTCCATCACATAATCCTACATTGTTTACATCAAATACTAAGCAGTATTTTTCAAAGCTCCTCTTTCAAATTTTTCAATCTGTCTCCACTTATTTTGCTTCTTTCCATTTTTGCAAATTAGGGTTATTTTATGCTGTCACCATACTTTTACCACTTATTTTAGTATCCCTGCTTCAGCATTGCAATCTGGTCTTTCACAGACACATGCTTTTGTTGCTCTTTTAGTTGGTAACTGGAAAAGTTCACCAAAACAATGCAAATTGACTTGGCCTCTGCTTGGCTTATCCTCTGAGGATGCACTTCTTCTGTGTACAATTCCATCCCCAGTTAGCACAGCTGAAAAGAGTCTCACTGCGCAGTGGTTACCATTGAGAAACCACATTGCTGCCTCATTTCATATTGACTGAGATCTCCGAAAACCACAGTTAGAAAGTTTCCTAGAGCAGGAAAAAAGAACACGTTGTGCATATTCTTAAATCTGTTCATTTAAAAAAAACATTTCTTTGTTTCCACCAGGTGCTCTTTGCCACTGCGTGTTGTCCAACATCAGAAGGCTACAAATGTTATTTCATAGAATATGACGGGACTCTCAAAGCTGCAAAGGATATTCAATACTCAATTGATTGCAACAAAATTATTAACATTTTCTATTTACCCTGGCTTGGGCTTCCTTGCAGCTGCATATTGGAATAACAAGTCTCCCGTGTTTGCTTTTCATGCAGCCCTTCTTTATTAGCAGTCATAAATACGATGCACTTGGAATTTTTAAGTTACTTGAGCTTCAAGGCATTTTCAAACGGATAAGATGAAAAACAGAACGGCAGCTGCAACTGCACTATGGGCGGAATCATCCCAGACTTGCACTAAGTGCGGTAGCGGGTGGGGAAAGGAACGTTTTACCCACAGGACATAATGGCGGCTTCTGACACCGTATGGTCCCGATCCAGTCTCATTAATCATGCATTCCCGGCAAACACACTGCCGCGATGGCGGGCGGCCTCCAATTTGCTCGCTACGCTGTCACATCGTCGCTTCCTCACGCTGGGCGCCATATTTCAAGTGCAGCCCCGCGCACACCTCTCAATGCTTCCAGCCCAGCACTTCTGCGCAGAAGACATGGCCCTGAATGGCAAGAAGACACCCCCCCCACCCCCACCATTCAGCGATGTGTCCCTGGAACCCCTTTTAGACGCTGTGGAGGCCTGCCCCGATGCCCTCTACCCCCGCTTTGGCAGGAGGCACAGCAACATCACCAATCCGGCTTGGGAGGTGATGGCAGCAGTGATCAGTGCCAATGTCCTGCAAAAGAGGACAGCCACCCAGTGTTGAAAGATGATGAATGATCTCCTCTGTTCCACCAGGGTAAGTCACTCTTCTCATCACTCTCAACTCACAAACCCATCACACATCCACAGAGATCTCACTTAATGTCAGTTCAAGGGACATCACCATTCACTCTACTACACACACCTTCATCCATGGGACCACTCACCATCCACATGTGCCAGGCATACTTATCAGCTGGCTAAGCAAGTGTGCTGCTTACATTCTCTCCATCTCTATTCATGCTGGACAAGCTGGCACATAACGAGAGGGAGAGGTCGCAGACTGGTGGAGGAATGCCTGATATCAAGGTGCTAACAGACTTTGAAAATAGAGTCATCCAGCTGGCCGGAGGGGATCTGGACCATTCCTGCGCTGACGGTGAAGTTGGCGGTGCTGAACGAAGTGAGGATCCAGCAAGTGCAACATCCATCAGAAAACTATCCTGTGAGTGATGTGCCCTGTTTCACAGGCCACTGCCATGCACTAATTATCTCTTTGCTTTCATAGGCACATCTGGGAAACAGTTGAGGGAGTGCACGAGCCAGTTCCTCGACTCAAGCCCCGAAGAAACCTCAGAAGAGGAATTGGCTGAAACCCCAAATGAAATCCTATCACAGCGCTCATCCATACCCACCACCAGTGCAGAGACACAAGCCTCAGTAGGACCTAGCTTTACAGTAGCCTTGGGGTCACAATCTGGACAGTGCATCGCACTGTCTGGTCCACAGCAGGCAGTGGCAGGGACTTCCAGGAGGTTTCCAGCAACCGTGGGACCGCTGGAGGCCAGAAATCTGCTGAGTCCGAGTCAGATAACGAGCCTCTGGACTCAGTCATACCTCAGTTGCTGGAGCTGCAAAGGCAAGCTCAGGAACATCTGGGAGTTATGTCCACTGCACTCCTCAGATTGCAAGGCACGATGGAGGAGTCCGTCTGCCTTCAGGCTGAGGTGATGGCGCTGGCATTACAATGCACTGAAGTCAACACAGGTAAGATGGCTTCCGCAATAGAGACCTTGTTCCTGGACATCTGTCCTGCAATGCGGAGAGGGTTGAACTCCATCGCTGATGCCATGGTTGGCTCCAACAGTGTGTACTTGAGAGGCGTGTGGGGCAGCTCGATCTCACCCCAGCTACCCCTTCTCCTCAAGGACTCCTCCATCGTGCCTTGCAATCTGAGGAGTGCAGTGGACATAACTCCCAGATGTTCCTGAGCTTGCCTTTGCAGCTCCAGCAACTGAGGTATGACTGAGTCCAGAGGCTCGTTATCTGACTCGGACTCAGCAGATTTCTGGCCTCCAGCGGTCCCACGGTTGCTGGAAACCTCCTGGAAGTCCCTGCCACTGCCTGCTGTGGACCAGACAGTGCGATGCACTGTCCAGATTGTGACCCCAAGGCTACTGTAAAGCTAGGTCCTACTGAGGCTTGTGTCTCTGCACTGGTGGTGGGTATGGATGAGCGCTGTGATAGGATTTCATTTGGGGTTTCAGCCAATTCCTCTTCTGAGGTTTCTTCGGGGCTTGAGTCGAGGAACTGGCTCGTGCACTCCCTCAGCTGTTTCCCAGATGTGCCTATGAAAGCAAAGAGATAATTAGTGCATGGCAGTGGCCTGTGAAACAGGGCACATCACTCACAGGATAGTTTTCTGATGGATGTTGCACTTGCTGGATCCTCACTTCGTTCAGCACCGCCAACTTCACCGTCAGCGCAGGAATGGTCCAGATCCCCTCCGGCCAGCTGGATGACTCTATTTTCAAAGTCTGTTAGCACCTTGATATCAGGCATTCCTCCACCAGTCTGCGACCTCTCCCTCTCGTTATGTGCCAGCTTGTCCAGCATGAATAGAGATGGAGAGAATGTAAGCAGCACACTGATCTTCTGGTCCCCTTGAAGATCAGAGTGGTCATCTATGTGTGGAGCCTCACGAGATGGGGGAGATATTAAACAGTTTTTTTTTGTATCAGTATTTACTCAGGAAACTGGCATAGTGTATAAGGAAGGCAGTAGTATTATGGAACATATAGGCCAGGGACCTTCGGGCACCCATAGGGAGGAGAATCAGCAGGTCCACAACCAAGAGCCATCTACCCAGATGACCCTGGCAGTGTCCAGCCCATTTGATCCCCTCTTCCTGTGACCTCAGCAGCTCCAGCTCCACAGGTTGAGGAGGCTGCCACTGCCACACAGCAGGACCCCAAAAGCATGCGGGGACTCTCCAGGTTTTGGCCCACCAGGGGATGCCTGTCAAGGTCATCACAGACAGGGTGTAGCAGTTAGCTGGCTGCCTTCATTTCTGCTGTGGATATAGCAGCAGGGTTAGGAAGGTTAAGAAGATATAATTGCACAGCCTGGGCATGGGTGTTAATCACTTGTACATAAAAGTTCACTATTGTAAATAAACTCCCAAGAATGTCTCCTTGCCTATGGCTCCTTTAAAAGGGCAAAGTTAACAGGCATTGGGAACCTTGGTTTTCAAAGGATATTGGCGATCTGGCTAAGAAGAAGAGAGAGGTGTATAGCAGGTAAAGGCAACAAGGAACAAATGAGGTACTTGTAGAGTATAGAAACTGTAAGAAAATACTAAGGAAGGAAATCAGGAAGGCAAAAAGAAGACATGAGGTTGCTTTGGCAGACAATGTGAAGGTAAACCCGAAGGGTTTCTACAAGTATATTAAGAGTAAAAGGATAGTAAGGGACACAATTGGTCCCCTTGAAGATCAGAGTGGTCATCTATGTGTGGAGCCTCACGAGATGGGGGAGATATTAAACAGTTTTTTTTTGTATCAGTATTTACTCAGGAAACTGGCATAGTGTATAAGGAAGGCAGTAGTATTATGGAACATATAGAGATTAAAGAGGAGGAGGTACACGCTGCCTTACAGCGAATAAAGGTAGATAAATCCCCCGGGCCTGACATGATATTCCCTCGGACCTTGAGGGAGACTAGTGTAGAAATTGTAGGGGCCCTGGCAGAAATATTTAAAATGTCCTTAGCCACAGGTGAGGTGCCGGAGGATTGGAGGGTAGCTCATGTTGTTCCGTTGTTTAAAAAAGGCTCCTAAAGTAAACCTGGTAAGTACAGACCAGTGAGCCTGACGTCAGTAGTAGGTAAATTATTGGAAGGTGTTCTGAGAGATCGGATATACAATTATTTGGACAGCCAAGAGCTGATTAAGGATAGTCAGCATGGCTTTGTGTGTGGTAGGTCATGTTTAACGAACCTTGTAGAGTTTTTCGAGGAGGTTACCAAGAAAGTAGATGAAGGAAAGTCTGTGGATGTTGTCTACATGGACTTTAGTAAGGCCTTTGACAAGGTTCCACATGGGAGGTTAGTTCAGAAGGTTCAGACACTTGGTATCCATGGAGAGGTTGTAAACTGGATTTGAAATTGGCTGTGTGGGAGAAGACAGAGTGGTAGTGGATGATTGCTTCTCAGACTGGAGGTCTGTGACTAGTGGTGTGCCTCAGGGTCTGTGCTGGGACCATTGTTGTTTTTGTCTATATCAATGATCTGGATGATAATGTGGTAAATTGGATCAGCAAGTTTGCTGATGACAGTAAGATTGGAGGCAGCGAGGAAGGCTTTCAAAGCTTGCCGAGGGATCTGGACCAACTGGAAAAATGGACCAGAAAATGGCAGATGGAATTTAATGTGGAAAACAAAAACAGAATTAAACAGAATTACCTGGAAAAACTCAGCAGGTCTGGCAGCATCGGCGGAGAAGAAAAGAGTTGACATTTCGAGTCCTCATGACCCTTTGACAGAACTTGAGTGAATCCAAGAAAGGGGTGAAATATAAGCTGGTTTAAGGTGTGGTGGGGGGGTGGGTTTGGGTGGGGGGAGAGAAGGAGAGAAGTGGAGGGGGTTGGTTTGGTTGTAGGGACAAACAAGCAGTGATAGAAGCAGATGATCAAAAGATGTCACAGACAAGAACAAAAGAACACATAGGTGTTAAAGTTGGTGATATTATCTAATAAGGGACTAGCGGAATAATATTTTGGCACAGACTAGAAGTGCCAAATGGCCTGTTTTTCTGTGCTGTAGTGTTCTATGGTCCTTGTTACAATGAACAGTATTCATGTCACTCAGATGTGAAACCTTGGTTCCTGCACAAGATAAAGCCAGGTATCTCAGTCCAGGGCCTCTTCCCTTTAGTGATGTCTGTACCTCGATGGTGCGTGTCATTGCTGTAGGCGTCACAGAGTTCCCTCATTCTCTCTGTGCGCTCTCAGCACCTTTGAGGTGGGGCTGGCTTCCCCATCTCTTCAGCAGCTGTCAACGTGACGCTGTGTTCCTGAATGGGACAGGTGCTGAAGGCAGACAAAGGATCGGGTGCATTTAAAGTTTCATGGCAGTGTCTCCATGATATGACCCTGATTACAGAGCACAAGTGCCTTCAGCCTGACAGGAGTCAGACATTCACAGAGGCTATGTGAAGACCTATGGAGTGTGCTCACTGCATGTTGTCGTCATCATCCTCCTGGAATCCACTGACTATTAGGGCATCTTCTTCGACTCCATGACAGGAACCTTATCACAGAGTGTATGTGCACTGCCATCAGCCAGACTGGAGTCAAACGTTCACAAATGCAACGTGGGGATCTATGGTACCTCCTCACTGCATATTGTCATCATCCTCCATGAATCTAGCAGCTATGAGGGCTTCCCGAGTGTGCCTCCCTCTTCTGGCCAGTGTGATGGCCTCACACTGACCTTCGAGGACCTCCTCACCCTCATCCCTGTCGATGTCCTCCTCATCGGAGGAGACGTGCAGCTCCTTCATCGCCGCTTCAGCCAGCTCCTCTCTCGGTTGCAGTGTCAGGTTGTAAAGGGCGCAGCAGATGGCGACAATGTGTCACACCCTCTGTGGACTATATTTCAGGGCTCCACCAGACTGGTCCAGGCACCGGAACCTCATTTTCAGCATCCCGATGGTTTGCTCCACCAAGCTGAGTGTTGCAGCATGATCCTTGTTGTACCTTTTCTCTGCTGCAGCCTGAGGTCTCCACACAGGTGTCATCAGCCACATCCTCTGTAGGTAGGCCTTGTCCCCGAGGAGACAACCCTGCAGCCTCTGTGGATTCTGAAAGACATCAGGGATTGATACCTACTGAGAATGTAGGAATCGTGGACACTCCCTGGGAACTGAGCACAGACCTGAAGGATGCAATTGTGGTTGTCACACACCAGCTGAACATTCAGCGAGTGGAAGTTCTTGCGGTTGACAGAGTAGACTACTTGTTGCCACAGAGATCTAAGCACCAGCTGAGTGCAGTCAACAGCACTCTGCACCTGTGGGGAAACCTGAGATCCCAGCACTCTGCACCTGTGGGGAAACCTGAGATCCCAGCACTCTGCACCTGTGGGGAAACCTGAGATCCCAGCACTCTGCACCTGTGGGGAAACCTGAGATCCCAGCACTCTTGCATCCTGGCTCTCCTGAGCTTGGGCAAAATAACCAAAGTTGTGTGCCTTTGCAAAGATGATCTCATGGATGCATTTGTACATTAAGGCTTGTGATATCCTATCGGGATCACCTGTGGAGCCCCGAAAGGAGACAATGCCGTAAAAATTGAACATCGCAGTCACTTCCATGGCCACTGGCAGTGGATGCCCTCCACGCCCTCGTGGCACCAAATCCTGTGGCAGATGTGACTGACCAGTTCCCTGGATATGCGCAGTCTTTGGCGACACTGCTTCTTAGTCACCTGAAGGAATGACAAGCACCATTTGGAGACCCGGGGTCTTGATGGCGCTAACCAGCGATGACTCGCTGTGGTTCTTCAACAGCATCCACAGGAGCCCCAGCTGCTCATTTTTGCTGAGGGTGCTGCTCCTCTCTCTGACCAGTTAGGTGCCTCCGTTGCTCTCTTCCCCTTCATGTCTGCTCTCTAAGCCATGAAGCGTACAGCTAGGTCACCAGGCTCCATGCTCCTAATGTACTCCTCCTGCAGGATGAAAGAAAGGGGCACATAGGTTAGCTTGACTGTTCTCAGAACCTCACTTTGTTAAGTCTGAAAGCCTCTTAATACACCCGAGAGAGTGCTGGCCACCACTCTGGATTGCCAGAGTTTAGTCCGCCCCATGGCTGCCTAAATTCCCTTCCACCTCCAAACCACTCCACCTGACCGATTGGTGGCAGCTTCACCCTCTGGACTGCATGCTGTGCTCTCAGCTCAGGAGCAGGCATTCTCCTAACCCGCACTGTAAGGCTGCGCTGTTAGCTTAAACCATGGGGGAGACTGGTCCAAACCTGAATGAAGACATTGCAAGGGGCTGTGAGCACCTCCACCAGTGACTGTGCCATGGCCAGCTTTCGCAAAATGATTGTACAACGTGTGCAGGCGTCTAATTTTTCTGCAGTCCACTAAACCGCTCATTATTTCGAAGCCGGTACCCGAGAGATGAAAAGCTCTGGAGTGTTTGGTGGCACTTTTGTGCTCTGCATTGTTTGAGTGGGCAGATAAGCTAAAGGCACGACTTCAAGCATGTCAACGCGGCTGTGCCTGAACTGCCTCAGCTGTGGAGGGATGGTCACCTTTTTAGACAAGGTTTCCCTAATGTGTGACTGCTTCCTTCCACCCCTCCCCTGCAAGTATTTGTGGAATACCATCAACCGGAGCACGGCCCTTGCCCTGGCTTTGCACTGTCAGCTAGCCGGGAAAAAGTGACTTGCCTGTGCCGTCACCTGAATGCACGGCGCCTGACCCTTGAGGTCGAAGATGTGACCCTCGCAAACGCTGTGTAACGTTAATGTGCTTCTGAGTTTCCCTCAAAGTGCAGCTTGCCTTATAAATGCTGTTGGGAAGCATGGGTGGGGGGGGAGTGGGCATGATCCCAGCGAATTGGGCTTATAATGATATACAGATGTATTATAATGACATTCCCGAGACCTGATGGCATTCATTGTGGCCTGCCATTGACGGGTGGAGCAGACAACCGCAAGCTGTTTTCACAAAGGTGTGAAACCAATTTTTGGCCTTCCCACCATATTGTCCACTCACGCCTGACACCAACGGGCACGGAAAATTCCACCCTATATGTTTTCTGTTAACCTGGTTGATGGAATCCAACACAGTTTGATCATCATAAACAGTTGCTCTTTGTTTGCCTAAATGCTTCCCATTTAAAGATCCAGCTTCACAAGTTAATCCAGAATTTAATCGCTCCACCATTGGTGGCTATGTCTTCATCTGCCAAGGCCCTGAGCTATGGAATTCCCCCCCCAAACCCCTTCATCTCCCTACTTTTCTCCTCACAAGATGCTCCTTAAAACTAACCTTTCAGACCAAGCTTTTGCTGACTTGTTCTTCAGTGTCAAATTTCATTTAATAAGCACTCTCGTGGAGCCCCTTGGGATCATTGACTACATTAAAGATGCGATATAAATGCAAGTTGTTGTTGATGGCTTGAGCATATTTTCCTTTAAAGGTTGGGATCAATCTTTGAGTTTAGCCCAGGTTGTTAGTGTGTCTCTTTATTCTGTTCATTGTATGGGCCCACCATCAATTTTGCCACTCGGAACAAAGTTCATAGCGGCTGTACGTCCTCAAAACTGAGGTATCTATGGTTCAAGAGGAATTAGTGCAAACATAGCAATGTTATTTGTATGGAAAGGTGACAGGGACTAAAAGGGTGCTGCAAGTGACACCTCTTCTAAGTTTTTGTATTTAAAGCACTTTATTGCGGCAGAGAAGCAGGAACTTTACTCTGAATCTGACCCATAGTGAACTTGACCTGGGGACACTTGACACTAATTCTGGTTTGCACAAAGGCATGCTTCAGTCTTGCTGGTATAGGGCCACATTAATTAACTGGCAAGTAATAAAGGGCTGCCTGATTACAAAAAGAAATGGGAGAAATGGGTTACTGAGGAGAATGGGCATTGATTCTTGAATCCCTTTAGAGCTTTCACAGTGATTTAATATGGTTTCATTTTTAAGTATGAGATTTCTCAAAATATGAGCTTGTGGTAGTAACGATGAAGATAATCTGTGGAATTTATCCAACTGAGGCTTACATGAGTGATGTGTTATTGTCAGAGGGTTCCATTATGTTCTGGCATTTCTGACAAGAGGAAGATAAAAGATAATGATGAGTAATAGAATTGGGTGGATTTAGGAGTAAATCTGCTTGATGGATACTAATTAATTAAAATTACATTCTTCAATCAAAAGAAAGGTATGACTCATGGACTCTCTAGATTTTTTGTTTCAATGGAGTGTTGTTGATTCCTGGCACTGGTTAATGATCTATTAGCTTCACTTATTCCTTTGTTGTGCAGCTACATAAGTACCGGAACAGGCCATTCAGCCCCTTGACTTTGTTCTACCACTCAGTTGGCTCATAGTTGATCTTAACTTCATCTAACTGTCTTGGTTCCGTACCCCTGAATACCCTCAGCTAACGAAAATCTATAGCCCAAAGTTTCCAGCTCCACCGTGGTGGATCTCCCTGCGGTGGGGCAAGCGAACGATTGAAATCTCCTTTCACATCGGCGGAAGATCCCGCCGGCGTAAGGAGCTGGAAAATTCTTGGTCTATGAGTCTAAGTTTTGAAATGTTCAAATGGACCCCTGTTCTCAAACAGGCTTTTGGGGAAGAGAGTTTCCATTTTCGACTGTCCTTTGGTGTGAGGAAGTGCTGCCTGACATCACTGCTGAATGGTCTGGCTCTAATTCAGTTGTTTATTATGCACAGGGTTAAATTCTGGAGCAGAGCTTCCCTCAGCAGGCTGTGTAATTGGACAATCCAGAAGGCAACACACCCAATTCTTGCCACTCCAAACTTCCAATGATTTTACCAGGGGAAGCAGTTCTCCCATTTATTTAGTTTTTCAATCCATGCTCCTGTCAATTGAGACTGTACACCAGTAGAGCAGGATTACCTCACAAAATTCTGTATCAGCATAAAATTCCCTTTCTGGTAAAAGACTTTAAATCATTATAGTTGCTTTAGTGGAATAGTTGTCTTTTGCTGCTGTGCACTGAGATGGTTTTAATAAGTTGGACGGTGAGCTGGCTTTGAGAAAGATAGAGAAAGAGAAATGGAAGTCAGAAATTGTGAGAAAGCTGTGGGAGCTAATATTGTGTGAGAGAGGAGTGTGAAGCAGGAGTTATAAGGGACTATTGTGAACCAGGAGTTGAGAGAGAGTGAAATAGCTGGGAGTTCTGGGGGGTTTTGTTGCCAGGAGTTGAGAGAGAGCCATAAGAGTTAGCATTCAGGGAAGACTAGGATCTGAAGCAATGGGCCGTATCTTCTGGTTTCCAGATTGTCGGAGGCTGGACGGACACCCCAAGACCTCGGGAAAGTCCTGACTCGGACTCTGTGGGAATTGCCTGGGAAGTTTGAGCTTCCAATGGGCAATTCCCCTGTTCCCCAGGACCCTCCAAAAAGGTCTCTGCCTTCAGTTAGAGTCGGAGATTTCAGACAGTTCCAATTTAGTTACCTGAATAGCTACCCAGGAAATGTTGGTCATTAAAATCCTAGTCTATCTCCTGGGTAACTATACAGTGACCCCCTCCACCACCAACCCCCCCCCACCCCCCCCAAATCACACTGATCTCCCCAACTGCCCACATGAGCCCCTCTGATTACTCCTTTGACCCATGTGACAACACTCCCTGAACCCACCCAATTGGGCACTAACCACCCGACTTCCCCCGCTGACCCAACCTGACCTGACTACATCTCCTGACCCGGCCTGACTAGCCTCCACAATCCAACTACCCCTTGACCAACTTACCCCTCACCTACCTACCCACCTCACCCACCTGTCTCCCTATAACTACCCTACCTACCTGCTACCCTATCCCCTCATTCATCTGCCGTCTTGCCATCCTACCCATTATCAACCACCTACCTGCCATCCTACACACCTGCTTCCCTACCCACCTTCCATCCCTACCACTTCACCCACCTGTCACCATGTATACCTGAAACCCTACACACCTGCCACCCTTGCTACTCACCCACTTACCTCACCCATCCTATCCACTCACCCACTTACCTCACCCACCTACCCACTTAGACACTCACCCATTCATTCATTCATTAACACATTGAAAAGCTTTGGGACCTTTAAACCCAATTAGCTTTCTGAAAAGGGACCGTACCTTCTGGACTGATTCTCTTTGTTGCTCTCCTGCACTGAGGGAGTTCTTCTGCATCATTGATCAGGAGTTTAGCCAGAAAAATTGCATCCAGGTAACTGGGTAGTTTTCTGTCTGATCAGCGGGGGACAACACAGTCCTGATGTTGCTTGGAAGGTTTGGGCCTAAGTAAGCCAAGCTACAGATTTTAGAGGAAGGATACCATTGGTGAGGCCCTGCCTGATTTTTAACTTTAATTCCTGTGGAGAGGACCAAGCTGATCTGGGGAAGTGTTAGAAGTGCATTAGCCTTCATGTAACTGTCAGCAGCAGAGTAATTCAAATTACTAAACAACACCCAAACTAAGGCCGGGATTTTCCAGCCCTGTCATGAGTGGGATCCGCTGTGGGCGAGACTGCGCCCCAGCTAGAAGCCCCTTGACTTGCGGTGAGACCGGAAGATCATGGCGGGCGGAGAGGTGTAGAAAATCCCGCCGTAAGAGTGGAAGAGTTTCTGCAGAACTATTCCTGGGTTGTATTAATCCTTACTCTTCTGAACAGTGGCTGAAAGGGAGATTTAGTATATATAACATTAAGGCCTGTAAATATTTATGCGTGACATTTGCTAGTGAAAATTTGACAGATTTGTATGACAATTCTGCATTTAATACTTTAACAGGACTGTTACCAGTTTACAATCAATGGCTTTTCACCTCTGTTAAAGTAGCATCAAGAGGAATGTGTTACAACCAGGTGAGGAAAGGGTCAAATACCTCCCCTCTCATCATTTTGATTGCAACGGGTTTTTTTGTTTGAATAGAGTGTACTTGCCGATTCAGTGAGTACTTAATTGTTTATGTGGTATGAACGTAAAAGAACAATAGGGCAGATTTTCTTAGTTTAATAAAGAAAGAGGTTAGCTTTATTACACTTAAGCTTGTCTAATTAAAGGAATAAAATATGCATCGACTTTTGAACACACACACTTGAAGTCCCCACACACACAAATACAGATTACAGATTGGGGAAGGATAGGTTGGTCAAGTTAGAGTCTATAAGAGTTAAAATGAACACACTGTCTGTAGTTTGGTGACTCGGCTGGCTTTAGGATGAATGCAGCAGTCTTGTTGCTTTCACTCGGTGGTCTTCTGCTTTCAGCATCAAGGTGGCTTAAAACTGCAGGTGGATGATCTTCTGGAGACACAACTGTGGAGTTCAGTCTTTCTTTAAAATCTCTGTCTGCTGCATATGGAGAGAGAATCAAACAATAGCAGACAGGGCCCAAACACTTGCAACTTGGGTGGAGAGGGGGAGGAAGGATCTCTCTCAGCTTCTCAGTTCTGCTGAGAAAACATGTGCTTAAAGAGCTGGATTGTCATGTGACCAACCTCTCCAACTGACCAGTAATTCAAGCATGATTGCATATTCTGATTTTAACTTGATTAGGTCAGGTCTGGAAATTTCCCCTCATAGCTAGGGTCCCATTGTTCAAGTGATTAGGTTTTATGGGCGGCTTATCTCCACCCAGTTAACTATCTGGACTTTGTGCTAATGGAATAGGAAATATGATTCATTCACATTCCTCTGATGTCATTACCTTGGATTATCTTTTGCAGACAGTGTCTGCATCTCAATGGGGTGAAATATACGGTAATGTAAATTAAGTAACCATCTTGGCTGTGAGTTCAAGTCAATTTAGTCTCTGTTTTTGAAAAGTCTGTTTTTTAAAAGTTTGATTAATGTTTCAAGCTGATGGATTAAAACCATTATTTGGCATAAAACATATCTTCATGACAAATTAAGTATAAATGCATTTGTGTACGTATTTTGCCAACAGTAATTTCTGAACTTAAATAGCAGACCTTAAGAGAATTGTGAAATTTTCTCCTCAAGTCTCACAAATTGGCCATTTCAGTCACGAATTGTGCAGAAATGCTAGAGTTTGTTTTTAAAATGTGTATGAATGGTTCGAAGTACAAAGGGTAGATTTCAAGTTTCTACTTGGGCTTAGAACTCTCACTGGATTGGCTGCCCATTTTAGAAATCACCCAATTTCCACTTCCATTGATTTCCTTCAAATATCACCCACAGGTGAGTTGAAAGCTTTGGTATCTTGTATCATCAGCAGTATACACAGACTAATATTTCAGTGTAGAAAGTACATTACGTTCTATATTACACTGCCTATTACTGTAGTTAAAAAAAAACTGCTTTTGTTCATTGTAAAGCACTTGCGTTGCATTCCAACCGAACACAATGAAGAAAGAGTTAATGTGATGTAAACCTGCTTGAGAGTCACATTCTATCTCTGCCAGAATTTTAACAAAATCAATAAATGCTGCTTTAGAATACAGTGGGAAAAGGTTTTGAGGCTATGAGCAGAGCTTGTGTTTTACATGATATCAGGTAAATGTTATTTTCTTGCCATTTTGTGAAGGTTGCAAGCTGTATTGATACTGTCTGTTTAGGCTGACATGAAAGCATTGTTGAGCTCTCACCTGTCTAACTTTTCAATGTAAACCACATTGTGCTGCCATGGAAATGGCAAAATACAGATCTGCATGTGCCAAGAAATTATGATATCACACAGTTGCTGTGTTGGTTCAAACATGTCAGCATTTCTGATCGACCTATTGTTTTATCCCAATGTGGGATGAAAGGATGCTATTGGAATGAGCAAACCATGATGTATACAAATATCATTCAACAGGGTGACACTTTGAACAACAACAACAACAACAAAAGAATTGCGACACAAATGTGGGGACATAGATTTAAACAGAGGTTGGGTGGATTGGTTTCATTGAAAGGTCAGTACTCAGGGAAGGGAAATGGGGCATCTGTGTGAGTCACTGTAGTGATAAATGACATGGAGAGTAGGGCATTACACTATTCTGTGATTTTTACCAGATTACAGGAATATTCCGCCAAGAGCAAATTGAGCAGAGCACGGGACAGACTGTACACCATGGTCTTGGCTGAGTTGTGGACATTGTAGACCCAAGATTTAATTGATTTTGTCTATACAGTTAAAGCACCGGAGGCGTATTTTAAATTAATAGCCTATTTTATTCAGTGTGACTTAGAGTAGTGTTAGTAAAGGCGCCAAGTTTGTGGATAAGTTTAGTATGTATAGCTGTGTTGCTATGGGTACCAAATTTTAGGAAACAGAAGTTTAACTTCTGAGCTGTAACAGAGGAGCAACACGTTTCACATCATAAGGAAACAAAGACAATTGTTATATGGCTATTTGGCTTTCTTTATTGGTTTACATATCTATTAATGAAATATTCTTCAATGGTACTTTCACCAGAAGCCCAAAGAATTTAAATTGTTGTCATTACTGCCCACTACACAATGGCTAAAGATTTCCATCTGCTCTCTACCACTGCAATCAGATTGGGTAAATGATTTATATATTTAGACAAAATACATCATAATTGTGAAGAAACAGCTGGATTGTTGGTTTTGGCATCTGTACTTGGGGGGCACTACCCTGTAGATCTGAGGCTGCTGGCAATGATGTGTTATGCCAGCTGGCTTAGGCTAAGAAAATTCATAACACCTGTAAGCAAGCTGTTTTTGTGAGATGAAACTTCATTGGGAACAATGTAGAATTTGGGTTAAATATATTGCGTTATTTCAAATTGACAGTCGGATATTAATTTCATAAGCAGCTGGAGCTCTGTTTTGTGTCTTAAGAGTAATCAATGTCTGTGGAGCAATTTTACCACAAAGACTAGTGTAGATTTAATATATCCATGTTAGAAATGTATAAGGCTGTTTGACAAAATAAACAAGCTGAACAAAGGTACTGGTTTCCGAGCCGAGTTTCTGATATGCATCTGGAACTATTTTTCATCTATATTACTCATTCTAGTCATCAACAATAATCACTGGTCTGTCATCATATTCTAGGAAATCCTGTTTCTCAGTGATAATTCTCACAACAAGTCACACTGATGTGACTACTAGATGAATATACTCTGGATCAGGGATCAGAGACTAATTGCTCTACTTGCTTTACTCCACTTCAAATGTCTTGACCTCAGCATTCTACTTTACCAAGATTAGGTGACTGGAGAGTGATATTCCAGCTATTAATAGATGGATGCCAAGTCATTGAATGAGTAGATACCTACTCCTCTTTACTTAAATCTGTTGAATGCTGAGCACCTCTAGTCCTGATTTGTTGTCATTCCTAATTGTGAGCAATCACTGGGAACAGGATTTATCATAAATCAAAGATAGTTTATATATTAGCAACATTCTCTCTACTACCTCCTTTGCGCATATATCTATGTTTATATTTACAGAATGACCTGTTTCAAATTATTGAATGGATGAAGCACATCCTCACCAAGGAAAGTGTGCTAATGCAGACGAGCAAACACCAACTTTGAAAACCACATAAGTATTTCCTTCAGTGAATCGAACAGACAGCAATGGACTATGAAACAGAGTACTAATTAGTAAAACTATTATATTACTATATTAAATTCTCACAAGATCAGTGGAATTGGGCAAAACAAAGCCATAGGATAAATTGCAATGCTCAAGCTCTCATGAGATCTCAAGTGGAGAACTGTCCTAAACATTTAATTGTCAGCAATGACAATTTGGGTATGAATGATTAAAAAGAATGCATTTGAAACAGTTTAGAATTCCACAACAAAACTGTTATTTAATCTATTCTACTTTTTTTCCTATTCTGCTAATATTCTCCCATCCCTTTTATCTCCAAGCAATGTTGACTACTTAACTGAATACAGTTCCAAAAGTGCCTCACCCAAGTGGCTATGTATGAGTCAAAATAGTAAGTTGTCAACAGACTTTTCACTGACTTGGGTTGGCCTTATCCTGCCCTTACAGAATGTTCACAAAGTTACAATGGGGTCATGAATGTCATGCTACCTGATACCATCTAACTTAGCACAAACTGGACATCAAACTTCTGACCTTCCTGACCTGTAATACATAAATAAATAAAGAAAGACCTGCATTTATATAGCACCTTTCACAACTTCAGGATGCCTCACGGCACTTTACAACTGATTCAGCAGCCTAAACATCAATGTGATAAATGAAGTCCATTTTAAAAAATAACTTAATGGTATCCATAAAATTGGAAATCAAATGATGCAATTTCAAGAAAATATTTAAGCTTAAATTTGTTATAAATCAGTTTGGGACAAAGGAGATTTATCTTAACTTTCACCATGACTTGGTTTGAGGTTGATGCAATTGAGTAATTAATATTATTACATATCATTGTTCTTGGAAGAGCTTACAGTGAGGCTGTGGTAGTAATGACATGACAAAGTGGGATACCCACAAATGATATAATGCCCATTTTGTCATTCTACATTGGTGAAATTTGAAAATTATGAAAATCAAACTGCTCACCCTATTCATAAATTAACATATGTGTCTGGATCGGGACCAGCAATTGTAGGGTCAATGATTTACTGTAAAAATACTACTATAATACTAGCAGAAAATACTAAACTGAAACATTGACCTTCATTTTAACAGAGTGGTTGTGAGGTAGGGGGAGGTGGGGGAAGAGGGTGCAGGAGTGAATGTGGGTGAACCCCTAAAGCAGGCAAGGACATGGAATCAACAGAAATTTCAAGGCAGTCCGATTTTAATGGCTGGACCCCATTTCCACAAATTTTGATTGACTTCTGCCCAACCCTGGTGAGAGAATTGGGGCAGAAGGAGGTCAATGCTGGTGACCTGTGTGTATCATCCCCAGCAGTGCTGTAAATAGTGAAAGGGCGGGGGGGTATGGAGAAATGCAGGGGCAGTGGGCGTGAAGTAGGGTGTGGAGTAACAGAGTCTAAGGTTTTCATGCTTCAGGTTCACTCAACTGGACCCCTTTCACCCCACAATTCACCCAGCAGGTTTGGCCATCAAACTTAACTATGCTATCAATAGGGAAAGCCATCATTTTTCCCCACCTTTGCTCTTTGGCTTAAATCGCAGTTGTGTCCTGATGATGTATCAGGAGTCAAGCTGCATATTTAGAAAAGGACCTCGAAGCAACACTGAAGATACCCTGGCAGGAAGGCAGTAGCAGCACATCAGTCACTGCTCTTATTTTAACTACCACTCAGTCAGAACCAGGCAGGGTGAGTTAAAATTGGAGCCAGTGATCAGATTAAAAATCTCAATTCCTTCTATTCTCCACTTGAATTGCTTAGCCAAGTTTCTTTTTTGCCAGACAGCACAGGTTTATAATGGTGCTGAAGAGCTTTTTGCCTCAACAGTGGGAAAGACCTAGGACACCGTGCATCCAAAGTTGCTGAGTATGAAATACTTCAGTAATCTATCCTGTATTATTGTTATTCCTGCTTTTGACCAGTGGTTGTGAATAGTTAATATGTATCATGGGGATACCACAGATGCTCAACATACTATTACGTATCATGTGCTCCAGGTCCACACTTCAACCCTCTACCATTATCTTTGAGAAGCAATTAAAAATAAGCACCAAGTCTGTTTTCATATTGCTGAATAGTGCACATAGGCCCCAAATCTGCAGGAATCCAGATCGATGGGGCATACCTTTAAAATCAGATCTAGGTCATTTAGGGGTGATGTCAGGAAGCAGTTCTTTGAGCAAAGGGTGGTGAAACCTGAAAAACTCTCCTCCAAAAGCTGCTGAGTCTAGGCCAATAGAAAATTTTACAACTGCAATTGATGGGGCAAGTTTTTTACCTCGGTGGGCAGGTGGGCGCAAGGGACTGCTACCTGCGATGGGGCCCTGACTGCGATTTCACGCTGGCCGGCCAATTAATGGCCAGACAGCATGAAAAGCGCACTGCAACGATCAACGCTGCCAGAGTGGAGGTGGGGAGGAGGAGGAGGAGGAGGAGGGCAAGTGTGAAAGTCAATATATGTGCATGGGTGAACTCAGTGATAGCTCCCTGAAGACACAGACTTGCCTCAGGGAGCTGAAGATTTTTCACATGAAAAAAAAAGTTTTCCAAAAAATAAGAAAACATGTCCCCTCATGTGACTCTGACACATGAGCCAGGGGATGTTGAAAATGAGTTCCAAAAATTTTTTATTCTATTTTTAATTACCATCGGAAACCTCATCCCATTCATGGATGAGGTTTCCTCAAAAATCCGAAGGCCGCTTAGTCTATTCGCCCACCTGCCAGCCATAAGGTTGGACGGGCAGGGAAAAATTCTATTCAATTTATTAGTTAATGGGCTTAACAGCCCTCTTTATTTTCGATGGGAGCGCTGCCAACTCACAAGTGCGCCTGCCGACCGAAATATCACGCGAGTGCACGATGACTTCGGGATGCTTGCCAACATCATCAGGCACTATTTTTCTCGCGTTCGGGTCGGGTGCATGCCCATCCGATGAGGGAAACATTCTGCCCATAGATTTTTGTTAGAATAGGGTACTAAGGATTATGGAACCAAGTTGGATAGAAGGAGTTAAGATACAGATCATCATCATCCAATTGAATGGTCTACTCCTTTCTCATCAAAAGTGCCTGCAAAATGTAACCTCAAAGCTTTTGGAATGTCGTAATACCCAACTGGTTCATTAATGTTCTTTAGGGAAGGAAACCTGGGATATTTGTGTCTCCAGTTATACACAAACAGGGCACTTAACTGTGCTTTGAAGTCGCCTAGCAAATCATTCACTTGTATCAGCACCTTCCCAGGGTAAATTGGGGTGGGTCAAAAATTTTAGCCCTTCCAATGATGCCCAAATCTTGAAAATTAATTTAAGTTGTTTATTCAAACTCAACAAATATAGTGGCAATAGAAAAGATGTGGAAGCAACAATAAACTGTTTAATTAAAAAAAAGTCAATTAATTCCTCACTTGAAGATTTGCTTCACTCAAATCCTTGTGTAAGCTCAGTTATCTATGCTGAATAGTAGCTGCTTGGCTAAGCAAGCAGCCTAAGGAAAAGAATGAGAAATACTTCAGGTATTTAGAACAAAAACCTGTGGAGATGTTTCATTAATGTATTCTTAAAATTAACAAGTTTATTTCTGAGATTTTTATCTCCCAAATATATACTGTGCTCATAAAATTTGTGAAGATATATTATGTAATGTCAAATTTGAAATGTTACATGAAGTGCAAAAATGATCAGTTTCTTTCAATACAGCACATGAGGTGCCTCACTACACTTGTCATTGCAGGTTATATTTACAATATACACGTCAAGCATTCTCTGATGAATACAGCCCGAGGGCTTTTGCACAGTTTCCAGCCTCTCTGTATACTATGGTGAGAGGGCACTAGATAGCTATCTTTCCCTATTGAGCTATTGTGACAGCTGCTCCAAGCTTTATTACATCCCTCAGGAAGTAGTCCTGGACCTTGGAATGTGCCAATCTGCAACATTCGGTCATTGATAGCTCTTTGGACTGGAAGACCAGTAAGCTTTGGGCAGACCAAAGTGCATCTTTCACCAAGTTGCTCGGTCAGCACCAATTGTTGATTACCTTGGTGTGCATCCCTGGGAACAGCCCGTAAAGCACTGAGACCTGATTAACTAAAACCACTGCACCTCTTTCCAGATCTTCTCTGCAAAGATACATTCCAGATGGAGGTGGATGACAGTCTCTCCCCCACCACGGCTGCATCAAGGGCAACCTCCTAATAGGGAGGGTTCTTCTCACCACCAGCCAGGCTACGTCTTGGTGCTTGTTTGAAAGTTCTGGCGATGAGGAAATTCTGCCATTGACTTTGTCATTCTGCTCCGGGAACCTTCAAACTGGATTCATCATCTCCTTTTCCAAAAGTGCCTCGAGGATGTTGCATGTGGACCACTGCCAGATGGACTTGTGGTCAAAGGCGATTTTCTGCACAAACTTTTCCCCCAGGGATTTGTGTTGTGGCATGCTCCAACTGAATGAGTGTTCAGCGGCAACATGGCCAAACCAATCCTTGACAACACTGGGGGCAGGTAGAACCTCAGCATGTGGTGATGCTTGGTTTGCATAGGTGAGGATCTACCCACAACTTGATGCAACCTCACACATGGTCATCAGGATGAGGGTGATGTTGGGTACATTTTTTCCCCCTTTATTTAGAAATTTGTACATCATGTTCCTGCAGACAGGGTCCATTTTCAACCTCCAGATAAAGTGGAAGATGGCTCGGATGAATGCCACAGTGCAGGAGTGGGATATGGGCTAGACTCCTGGTCCACCTAGAGCAATGCTGGGAGCGCCTCACACCTGATGATCACTTACCCATAATGAAGAGCAAGCGTTGCTGACCCACGGTCCCAGAACCTTCAGGTAATCTGTTTTGCGTAGATTACCCTTACAGTATGATCATGTAATGGTGAGTAAGCAAATACTTTCTAACACTGGCTAATGCAATTTTCTGGACTAGGCTGTTGTCAAAAAATGCGAAGCCAAATGTTGCACAAAGACACAGATGTTTTCTGGGAATTTCAAGCCAGAGTAAGGCACAGAATTGTGTTGGATTAGATTGCGACATGGCACGTACAATCTCCTTGGGATTGGAACTTCTGTGAGATGGCTGGCATTTTGGCCTGATTTTTAGCGTAGTTTTTGCCTCGCTTTGTGCTGAACATTCCCTCCTGCCAGTGGGGTGCCCTAGGGTTGGTTAACTGGCATAGTCTTAGTCACGCAACTGTGTTGCTGTGTATCCTCAAATGCATCTTCTCACGGAAATCTGCAAAGCAAGTTTAGGATCATTTGGAAATTTTACACAGTATCAACTAGAAGTATAAATCATCTCATAGTTTCCAGAATTTGTTACTGTTTGATTTTGTTTCAATTGTATTGTGGGATATGTTAATTTCCTCACCAGTTCTGGCCCAGTTTCAGGTTTATATCCTACAGTGTTTCTTAGGTTACATCATTAGTGTTTGGGGGATATTAGTGCGCATGTTTATGTATCAAAGAAGTACCTACGCTAGAAAAATAACAGTATGTGGTAACCACAAAATGACACAATATCCCTGTTGCCTCCATCTGCTGAATTTGAAGTAAATTGAAAACAAGTCTTACGCAGTCAAGCTTACAACCTGAAATTCATCCAGGAAATGTTTCTATTGGACTGAATTATTCAGTCTTTACCAGTGGTCCTGTGGGTTGTGACTTTCTTTTAGAATGTTATTTTTGACAATCATAAGATTCGAAAACATTGCTGAGTGTGGTGGGCCAATTAAGCTGGAAAGAAGAAAGTAAAAATGGATCAGAAAGAATCACAATTTTTACCCAATCTTATTAAAATCCGGGCTGTTGCCTAGCAACAGTGGTGAAGTGATAGAAAGAAGTTCAGATTGTGTATGTCAGAGAGTGAAGACATGACTTCTAAGCTCTCTGATAAGAAATACTAAAGGGTTACTGGGGGGTGACAGTTTAGGGAACTCATGTTTGCTCTGCGATTGTAGCAATAGTGAGTTTAGAGTGCTCTTTTGGCTGTCTCGGAAAGACATAGCAGTTGGGTGAAAAGCATTGAATGAATGCTCAGGAATTCATTGGAACAAAACCGTTTGCAATTAAGCCAGCTCAAACAAGAAGCCTTGATGCCAAAATAGTGGTAAATCTTCACTGGGTTTGTGTCTATGGATGGACTATTCCCCCCCCTCGGGTGGGTTATGTGGGGCCGGGCGCAGGTGGGCGCGGACCCGATTGGTGCCTCTAATTGGGTCTGCACCATCATTTTACATGGGCAGACCAATTAAGGCCCGCCCAGCATGATGCACGTCTGGAAACACTGAGCGCTCCCTGTTCGAGCGGGGGAAGATTCCCTGAGTCGGGACCTGCACTCTTACGTGCATCCGTGTGAGAGAGAGCAGGAATCTCCCTGAGGCACGGAGTTACCTCCGGGAGATTAGTTTAAGTTGCAAAAATTTTAATAAAGGAAAAAAAAAATTTAAGACATGTCCCTTCATGTGACAGTGTCACATGAGCTGGGACATGTCAATGAACTTTAATGAAAAAATTTATTTATTTTATAAATCCTTCATGAAACCTCATTCCGCCCGTGGATGAGGTTCCATGAAAAATGCAAAGGCCGCCTGGGCTCTTCACCTGCCCGACAACCTTAAGGTTGGATGGGCAGCTTTCTCAATAGGCTCAATTAGTTCATTAATGGCCTTAACAGGCCTTTGACAGTTCAGTGGGCCACGGTCCGCTTGCTGAGCTGAAGATTCAGCCCTATGGGGATATTGCTGAGTAAAGGAATATTGGGAAATTGAATCACCGTCTTGAGTTTGTACTGAGATCTTTTCAACCTTTTTGTCTTGAGCAATATAGTTCATTTTTCTTGTTTAATTAATGTTTTATTCTTTGTGTTATAAGTTCTTCAGAATTTGTTCTACTGAATTTGTTGAGTAACTTGCCTCCCCGGTTTAAAAAAAAAGTTAGGATTTATCAAGCCAGGTTTCACTCTAGGATCTGACTTGTCCATTATTAACATCAGCTGGGATCATAACAAAATCAACACTACGAAAATGGTGTGAATGATAATTGATGTTTTTAGGTGAAGTCTGATCCTTGTTATTTCAGTGAAATCTTACAGATTGTTGAAAGAATCTTAGGCTAGCAGTGAGTAAAACCTTACCTACATCTGCCATTTTGATAGACTTATCAATTTGTTCCAAGGAATAGAGTTATTCCCCTAAATTCTTGTAAAGTCTCTAGTAATAGATCACATCCAAAGCAAGTATCACAACTGATGATTCGACTGTCAGTTGCAGAAATTCACAAATTTTTAAAAGTAAATTATAAATAAAACACTGCATGTCACTGTAACTAACAAAACTAATGTTGAACATGCTTAAAGTATGAAACTCTCTGTATATCCTTCCATGTTCTACATGTGAATATATCTGAGAATAGTACAACTGAGATAAACCAACGCACATTCATCTATTTTGGAGCCTTCAATGCTACTTTTTTTATTTATTCTTTCATGGCATGTGGGTGTCACTAGCAATGCCAACATATGTTGCCCATCCCTAATTGCCCTTGAAGCAAACATTTCAGAGGGCAGTTAAGAGTCAATCACATTGCTGTGGGTCTGGAGTCACATGTAGGCCAGACCAGGCCAGGTAAGATTGGCAGATTCTTTTCTCTGAAGGACATTGGTGAATCAGATGTATTTTTATGACAATTGTTGATAGTTTCATGGTCACCGATACTGAGTCAACCTTTATATACCAGATTTATTAATTGAATTTTAATTTCCACCAGTTGCATGGTGGGGTTTGAACCCATGTCCCCAAGACATTAGCCTGGGCTTCTGGAATAATAGTTTAGTGACATTACCACTACACCACCATCTCCCCCTCAGTACTGACCTTCCATTGCTTTGCTGATGGTTGATATTAGACCGATGGGGTAATTGGCTTGATTGGACTTGCCCTGTTTTTTGTGGACAGGATGCATCTGAACTCTACCTGCTTTCAGGGCCATGCCTTCACTGGAGCAGACCTGGGCTGCTAGCATTAAGAACTGTCTGCCTGACTGCAGTTTAGATATGGCACACAGAGTGGGGAAACGGTGAGGTAACAGCGTGGTGGGTGATTCAGAGGCTGTCTGCCAACGAGATGGCGTGTTTTCTGTGGCTGCATAATTTATGAGACAGAAAGTGAATGATATGGTTTGAAAACACGCCATTGTGGCCAGCGGGTAAAACATCTTTCTGGGATGATTCCGCCCTATCATGCGTTTGCGTCTATTTTGCAATAGGACTTGTGTCTCATTCCACTGATTAATAAGGGTTGTCTTGAAGAATTATAGTCTTAATGTGGAAAATGTGCTTATGCTAATACAATGCTTTACTCCCATTCAGACGGCTTAAGCCTTTAAGTTCAAAAAAGACCAGATCAGTTTTCAAAGGATGTTTTTATTGTTAACCCCCAGAATTGTTGAGTGCTCTTTTAATGTATAGCAATCAGAGGATATTTATACGTTGGTCTGCTCTTTCGTTAATGTGTTCAATTCCAAATTTGACATTAGGGAGTGGTGTTGCAACTAACAGGATCCCATAGTGTCTACCCCCCTTTTCAATCTTTATTGCACTGGATCAGGAGGAACAAAATGGTGTGTATTTTTGTGGGAAGCTTAGCTCCCTCAGAGAATTGGGCATGGAGGTTAGCGCTCCCAATGTGCAGCACTCCCAATGGATAAATTATATATAATTTAACTAAATTAGGGTACATTCATACATCCCCAGGTGAACTGGTGGCGATCCAACATAGAGTTCACAATGGATTTCGAGGTCTGATTTACAGTGGCTCTCCCAAACTCCATTTTGTGTACTGACCTTGAAATTAGCTTGAACCCTTTTCTCCTTCCAGTATCATGATGGTGCAATGTTTTAGTGATACCCCTGGTTGTATTGTACACTTTTGAACCTGGACCGCAGAGTTTATTTTGCTATCAGGGATTTTCAGTTTGTGTGTGAAACTCAAGCAACTGCGAATTTCACTTTCAGTGAGCTGGACAATCCATACTCAGGTCATTTCTGAGAATTACTGTTTACTGAGTAACTTTAAAATTGTATTTTGTATTGACTTGATGGAACGGACGGGTCTCAACAAGGAACAGCTTTATTACAGAGAGCTTCTCAGGTGCGAGATGCTCGATCAGGGCTTTTGTCGGGATGCCTCACACTGCAGATTGTTCGCACTTGTGGCTCATTGGTTGGAGCCTACCAGAACATCATGTGACCCCTGGTAGACAGCAGGAGAGATTTTACCCTCAGTTACTACATATTTCATGTAAAATTGATGCAAACATGCATTCTTACACTGTCACAGCTAATTGTTTTGAAACTGGAATGTTGGACCACATGTGTTCTCTGATACTTTTCTCTTAGCCAGACCCCTAGTACTTTTTTGCCAATGTGTGGTTCAGACATGTCTGATGGCCTCCTAATCCTCACAATTATTTTGTCAAAGTGATCTGAAATGGTGCTTTCACTTGTGCTTATTTGGCTGTTTTCTGTCTCAAGACCATCCTGAACTCATTCTAACATGCTGAAAGGCAGAGTCTTAAGGCAAGCTGGCGTATCTCCACTACATTCCTGGCAGGGATCATGCATCAAGCCTGAAATATTCAGGTCTGCAAGGATCAATACTATACGAGGTGGGCATACACCTAGTTGGCCATGAGGGAGAGATGGTGGCATAGTGGTAATGTCATTGAGCGAGTAATCCAGAGGTGCAGACTGAGGGTGGAATCATGGCAGAATTGCACTAAGTGCAGTAGCGGGCGTGTCAGCTGCAATGGTGGGTTTTCACACTGTATTGTCTGCTTCCCGCCTCATTTATTATGCAGCCACAGGAAACACGCTGAGTTGCCGCTGGACAGCCTCTGAATTGCTCATCACACCGTAACCTCACCGTTTCCTCACTTTGGGTGCCATGTCTAAACTGCAGCCGCGCACACAGTTCTCAATGCTTGCAGCCCAGGACTGCTGCAGTGAAGACAAGGCCCTGAACTCAAGAAGAGTTCAGTGACTGGACACTAGAATGCCTTTTGAAAGCCCTCCTGTGGTGTCCTCCACCCCCACTCTGACCACAGGAGACCCAGGAATCTCACCGCTCCAGCTTGGGAGGCGGTGGCAGTGGTGGTCAGTGCCAATGCTGCACAGAAGAGGTTGGCCATCCAGTTTGGAAAGAGGATGAATGATCTCACCCACACCACCAGAGTAAGGCAACCATCTCATCACTTTGAACTCTCACACTCACGAGACCATCACACATTCACTGGCTTCTCACTCACTGCCAGCTAATAGGACATCACCACTCATTTTCTCACACATACCCTCACATCTCCATCTGACCTCATTTCCTCTGGAAATGTGCCCCAACACACACCCTGGGATACTCCCCCTTCCCCAGTAATGTCCTAGCTCTGCAGTCTCTTCCCTTGCCTAAGGCCACTTCCCCCAACTTCCTCAAGCAAACGCTAGTCCTGCGGCCATTGGCCGGTCTGGTAGAGACCTGCCCGTGAGTCCCCCTAAAAGTGATGTGGTGCTGCCTGCGAAGCCTGGCGCTGATGACCCCGAGTGCTGCCTGAAGCAAGGTGGGCAAACAAACATCAAAGTCCTGAGGGAAGTGCAGCTCGCCAGGTGCACGTCGCTTATGTACAATTGTGAAGCATGTCAGCGTGTAATCACGCCAATGTGCCCGGACAATCCAGCATGGGATGATGATGATTCCGGTATGCGGGGCTTATAATGAGATGGGAAAGTATTGAAATTAGTTTCCTGACGTGACACAGTGGGGAACACAGCCTGCCATTGACAGGTGGAGCGGATGATGGTAAACTGGTTTCATGATAGCGTAAAACCAATTTTTGGCCTTCTTGCCTTGTTGCCTGCTCAGGTCGCCAAAGACGCCTGCCACCAACTGGAGCGGAGAATTCCTCCCTCATGCTCTGGGGACATGGGTTTGAATCCCACCACGGCAGCTGGTGGAATTTAAATTCAATTTATAAAAATAAATTCTATAATTAAAAAGCTAGTCACGGTAATAGTGACCATTGCCCGAAATATCCCCCACTATCATTACCATCAAATCGGGGGAGGGGGGGCTCAACTCTGGCTCAGTGAGGAGTGCAAGAGGGCATGCCAAGAGCAGCACCAGGCAAACCTAAAGATGAGGGGTCAACCTGATGGAGCGACAGCACAGGACTACTTGCACACCAAACTGTGAAAGCAGCATGTGATTGACAGAGCTATGTGAAGCCATAACCAGCAGACCAGGTCTAAACTCTGCAGTCCTGGCACATCCAGTCATTCATGGTGGTGTCAAGTTAAACAATGTGGAGGAGGAGGAGGAGGAGGAGGATCCACAAACATGCCCAGCCTCAATGATGGTGGAGGATAGCATTTCAGAGCAAAAGACAAGGCATTTGCAGCCATCTTCAGCCAGAAGTGCTGAGATAATGATGCATCTCAGCCTCCTCCTGAGGTCCCCAGTGTCACAGATGTCGGTCTTCAGCCAATTTAATTCACTCCACATGATATCAAGAAACATCTGAAGGTGCTGGATACTGCAAAGGCTATGGGCCCTGACAACATTTCAGCAATAATACTGAAGACTTGTGCTTCAGAACTAGCCACTTCATCAATGACCTTCCCTCCATCTTAAGAAGTGGGGATGTTTGCTGATGAGTGCACAATGTTCAGCACCATTCTTGACTCCTCAGATACTGAAGCAGTCCATGCCCATAGGCAGCAAGACCTGGACAACATTCAGGCTTGGGCTGATAAGTGCCAAATAACATTCACGTCACACAATTGCCAGGCAATGACCATCTCCAACAAGAGAGGATCTAACTATTGCCCTTGACATTCAATAGCATTACCATCGCTGAATCCTCTATTATCAATGGGGGATACCATTGACTAGAATCTGAACTGGACTAGCCATATAAATACAGTGGCTACAAGTGCAGGTCAGAGGCTGGGAATTCTGCACTGGGTAATTCATCTCCTGACTCCCCAAAGCCTGTCCACCATCTACAAGACACAGGTCAGGAGTGTGATAGAATACTCTCCACTCGCCTGGATGAGTGCAGCTCCAACAACACTAAAGGAGCTCAGCACTATCCAGGACATAGAAGACCCCTTGATTGGCACCCCATCTAGCACCTTCAATGTCCACTCCCTCCACCACCAAAGCACATTGACAGCAGTGTGTACCATCTACAAGATGCACTGCAGATACTCACCAAGGCTTCTTCAACAGCTCTTCCAAACCCTCAACCACCTAGAAGGACAAGGAAATGGGGACACCAACATCTGCAAGTACCCCTGTAAACCACACACCATTCTGACTGGAACTATATCGCTATCCCTTCACTGTCGCTGGGTCAAAATCCTGGAACTCCCTTTCTAACAGCACCGAGGGTGCGCTTATACCACATGACTGCAGCGGTTCAAGAAAGTGACTCCCCACTACCTTCTCAAGCGCAATTAGAGATGGGCAATAAAAAAATATGCTGGCCTAGCCAGTGATGCCCATGCCCCACGAAGAGTTTTTTAAAAAGGGTATCACGTGTCATCTTTAAGTGAAATTCTGAAAGTTACATATGGAAAATGCAAGATATCATGTAAGCAATGTATGGCCAGAGGTTTTACCAAGGCCAGAATCTTCTGCTTGGCGTACGGAGGTGGGCCCCACACACCAACGTGTAAAATGACGTGCGGTGAGGTTGGGTGTGCGTCCCGACATCACTGCACGTCATTCTGATCTCCCATTCGACAGGCATGTGCCGGAGTTGGCTGCGCGCCTGCCGAACTGTCAAAGGCCTGTTAAGGCCATTAATTATAAAACTAACCCGATTGAGAAAGCTGCCCGTCCAACCTTAAGGTTGTGGGGCAGGCGAGGAGCCCAGGCGGCCTTCGTATTTATCATGAAACATCATCCACGGGCGGGATGAGGTTTCATGACAGGTTTACAAATTAATTAAAAATTTTTTATTAAAATTCATAAAAAATGTCCCAGCTCATGTGACACTCACATGAGGGGGACATGTCTGAATAATTTTATTTTTTTATTTTTAACCATTTTTTGCACTGAACTGCGCTCTTTCACACCCCGACTCTCCCTCCTCCCCCCGCCACCTGCCCGCACAGGTAGTGCTCAGCGCTTCCGGGTGCACGTCACACTGGGTGGGCTTTAATTGAACCACCCACGTAAAATGGCGGCACACAGCCGATCATGGGCGGTGATCGGCTCCGTGCCCGCCTGCGCCCGCTCCCGACTGACCCTCCCGACGGGGAGAAAATTCTCCCCCAATAGTATAAGTTGAGGAGAAGGCATGTACCTTTCCTAACCCTTTACCTCTGATAAAATGGGGGGGGGGAGTTCTCTTTAATTTTGGGTTTGCTGCAGAAAATGCCAGAAAATTCAGCATTGCCCTTATCAGGGATATCTCCCCCCTCCGTCACTGCACTCCAGGGGTACATCCATCACCTCCCTTCACCCACACCCCCCTTTCCTTTGGTTAACAAAAATCTACTAATCTCATATTCAAAATTAACGATTTTAATTGACCTATCATCAATTGCCATTTGTGGAAGAGAATTCCACCCATTGTGTGGAGAAGGGCTTCCTAATTTAACTCCTGACAGGTCTAATTTTTAAACTCTACACCCAGAATTCTAGATTCCTCATCAGTGGAAATGGTTTCACTCTATCTAGCTTATCAGTTGCCCTTGAAGCGGTGCTAGAAGCCCTAATTCCATCTTACGACCATCTCCTGACTCTCCATTTTGCCATAAGCACTGATCTGCTGGAAGTCCCAGTCTTGGACAAGGCAGTCTTCTTTCTTCTATTTGGCACTTTTCCAGTCCCTTGAAGTCCCTTGTCATGTCTTCTGATGATACAGAATATCTTGACTGCAGAACCATTGGGTTGTCTTAACAGCATTGGAGGGTTGCACTTGATGGCAGGAATACTGCTGCAAGCCAGCAGCATTGGGATAGCTAGGGAGTGAAGGCACTTGTGCCACTGCATGGGAACCATACTCCCAAAATCTGATTATTCAAGCGCTCTTTTTAAAAAATTCATTCATGGGATGTTGGCATCGCTGGCTAGGCCAGCATTTATTCCCATCCCTAGTTGGTGGTGGTGAGCTGCCTTCTTGAACCGCTGCAATCCATGTGGTATAGATACACCCACAGTGCTGTTAGTGAGGGAGTTCCAGGATTTTTACCCAGGAACAGTGAAGAAACGGCAATGTATTTCCAAGTTAAGATGGTCAGCGGGTTGGAGGGGAACTTCTAGGTGGTGGTGTTCCCATGTGCTTGCTGCCTTTGTCCTTCTAAATGGTATAAATGGTAGTGAGCGTAGGTTTGGCAGGTGCTGTCTAAGGAGGCTCGGTGAACTCTTTCAGTGCATTTTATAGATGGTACAAACTGTTGCTACTGTGCATCGGTGGTGGAAGGAGTGAATGTTTGTGGATGGGGTGCCAATCAAGCAGGCTGCTTTGTCCTGCTTCTTGGGTATTGTTGGAGCTGCACTGATTCAGGAAAGTGTAGATATTCCATCACACCTCTGACTGGTACCCTGTAGATGGTGGACAGTCTTTGGAGGGGTCAGGAAGTGAGTTACTCACCACAGGATTCCTAGACTCTGCCCTGCACTTGTAGCCACAGTAATTATATGGCTAGTCCAGTTCAACTTCTGGTCAAACGTAACCTCCAGGATGTTGATAGTGGGGGATTCAGTGATGGTAATGCCATTGAATGTCAAAGGGAGATGGTTAGGTTCTCTTTTGCTTTAGACGGTTATTGCCTGGTACTTGTGTGGCGTGAATGTTACTTGTCAGCACAAGCCTGGATATTGCCCAGGTCTTGCTGCATTTGGACATGGACTGCTTTAGTATCTGAGGAGTCCTGAATGGTGCTGAACATTGTGCAATCATCAGCAAACATCCCCACTTCTGACTTTATGATGGAAGGAAGGCTGACTGAAGGAAGCAGCTGAAGATGGTTGGGCCTAGGATACTTCCCTGAGGAACTCCTGCAGTGATGTCCTAAACTGAGATGACTGACCTCCAATAGCCACAACCATCTTCCTTTGTGCTAGGTATGACTCCAACCAGCTGATGTTTTACCATGATTCCCATTGACTCCAGTTTTGCTAGGGCTCCTTGATGCCACATTCAGTCAAATGCTGCCTTGATGTCAAGGGCAGTCACTCTCACCTCATCTCTGGAGTTCAGTTGTAAGGCTGTAATGAGGTCAGGAGCTGAGTGGCCCTGCTGGAACCCAAACTTAGTGTCAGAGCAGGTTTTTGCTAAGCAAGTGCTGCTTGATAGCTCTGTTGATGACCCCTTCCATTACTATGCTGATGATCAGGAGTAGACTGATGGGCGGTATTTGAATGGGTTGGATTTGTCCTGCCTTTTGTGTACAGGGCAATTTTCCACATAGCCGGGTAGATGCCAGTGTTGTAGCTGTACTGGAACAGATTGGCTAGGGGAGTGGCAAGTTCTGGAGCACAAGTCTTCAGTACTACTGGTGAAATGTTGTCAGGGTCCATAGCATTTACAGTATCCAGTGCCTTCAGCTGTTTCTTGATATCATGTGGAGTGAATTGAATTGGCTGAAGACTGGCATCTGTGATGCTGGGGACCTTTGGAGGAGGCTGAGATGGATCATCCACTTGGCACTTCTGCCTAAAGCTTGTTGCAACTGTTTCAGCCTTATCTTTCACGCTGATGTGCTGGGCTCCTCCGTTATAGAGGATGGGGATATTTGTGGAACCTCCTCCTCCAGTGAATTGTTTAATTGCCCACCATTATTCACAACTAGATGAAACAGGACTGCAGAGCTTGGATCTGGTCCGTTGGCTGTGGAATCACTTAGCTCTGTGTATGACTTGCTGCTTATGCAGCTTGCCATGCATGTAGTCCTGTGTTGTAGCTTTCTCTCTCTCTCTCCACATATGCTGTCAGATCTGCTGCTTTTTTCCAGAATTTTCTGTTTCTATGCAACTGAGTGGTTTGCTAGGTCAATCCAGAGGGCAATTAAGAGTCATTCACCGTGCTATAGGTCTGGAGTTACATGTAGGCCAGACAAGAACAGCAGATTTGCTTCTCTGACAGAAATTAATGAACCAGATGGACTTTTACAACACAGAGATAAAAACAAAAAACTGCGGATGCTGGAAATCCAAAACAAAAACAGAATTACCTGGAAAAACTCAGCAGCTCTGGCAGCATCGGCGGAGAAGAAAAGAGTTGACGTTTCGAGTCCTCATGACCCTTCAACAGAACTAGGTGAATGCAAGGAAGGGGTGAAATATAAGCTGGTTTAAGGTGTGTGTGTGTGTGTGTGTGGGGGGGGGGGGGGGTGGTGGGGAGGGGGGTGTGTGGTAGGGTGGGGGCAGAGAAGTGGAGGGGGGTGGTGTGGTTGTAGGGACAATCAGGCAGTGATAGAAGCAAAAATATAAAAATAAAAACAAAAAACTGCGGATGCTGGAAATCCAAAACAAAAACAGAATTACCTGGAAAAACTCAGCAGGTCTGGCAGCATCGGCGGAGAAGAAAAGAGTTGACGTTTCGATTCCTCATGACTCTTCAAAAGATGTCACAGACAAAAGAACAAAAGAACACATAGGTGTTGAAGTTGGTGATATATATCTAAACGAATGTGCTAATTAAGAATAGATGGTAGGGCACTCAAGGTATAGCTCTAGTGGGGGTGGGGGGAGCAGAAAAGATTTAAAAATATTTAAAAATAATGGAAATAGGTGGGAAGAGAAAAATCTATATAATTTATTGGAAAAAACAAAAGGAAGGGGGAAGAAACAGGAAAGGGGTGGGGATGGAGGAGTTAGTTCAGGACCTAAAGTTGTTGAATTCAATATTCAGTCCGGAAGGCTGTAAAGTGCCTAGTCTGAAGATGAGGTGTTGTTCCTCCAGTTTGTGTTGGGCTTCACTGGAACAATGCAGCAAGCCAAGGACAGATATGTGGGCAAGAGAGCAGGGTGGAGTGTTAAAATGGCAAGCGACAGGGAGGTTTGGGTCATTCTTGCGGACAGACCGCAGGTGTTCTGCAAAGCGGTTGTCCGGTTTATGTTTGGTCTCTCCAATGTAGAGGAGACCACATTGGGAGCAACGAATACAGTAGACTAAGTTGAGGGAAATGCAAGTGAAATGCTGCTTCACTTGAAAGGAGTGTTTGGGCCCTTGGATGGTGAGGAGAGAGGAAGTGAAGGGGCAGGTGTTACATCTTTTGCGTGGGCATGGGGTGGTGCCATAGGTGGGGGTTGAGGAGTAGGGGGTGATGGAGGAGTGGACCAGGGTGTCCTGGAGGGAGTGATCCCTACGGAATGCTGACGGGGGGGGTGAAGGGAAGATGTGTTTGGTGGTGGCATCATGCTGGAAAAATAGATATATGAAAAAATTTAGATATATATCACCAACTTCAACACCTATGTGTTCTTTTGTCTGTGACATCTTTTGATGATCTGCTTCTATCACTGCCTGATTGTCCCTACAACCACACCACCCCCGTCCACTTCTCTCCCCCCACCCCCCCCCCCACACCTTAAACCAGCTTACATTTCACCCCTTCCTTGGATTCACCTAGTTCTGTTGAAGGGTCATGAGGACTTGAAACGTCAACTCTTTTCTTCTCCGCCGATGCTGCCAGAGCTGCTGAGTTTTTCCAGGTAATTCTGTTTTTGTTTTGGACTTTTACAACAATCAACAATGGTTTCATAGTCATCATTAGACTTTTAATTCCAGATTTTTATTGGATCCAAATTCCACCATCTGCTTTGGTGGGATTTGAACCCAGGTCTCCAGAGCATTACCCTGGGACTTTGAATTACTAGACCAGTGACAATACTAGGACACCACCACCACCGCCTCCTGCCCAAGAACTAAGTCTTGTGCTATTTATTTGGTTTCACCGCCAGTGTATTACTAAGTTCCTCAGTTAGTCAAAAACTTGTGAAATGGTTGGACTGAATAGTACTCATTTTGTCTTGTCACGTGTACAACTCCTTGCACATTGGAGAAGATCATGGTCAGAACCAAGCTTCTGCCTGTCTGTGATGAATTCTATGGAGGACAATATGTAAAAATTGCAACAAAGACACAGATTTATTCGTAGGTAAATACTTGAAAAGGAAATTGTTTGCAGGGCTATGGAGAAAGAGCAGAAAAGTGGGACTAATTGGATAGCTCTTTCAAAGAATTGGCACAGACACGATGGGCTGAATGGCCTCCTTTTGAGCTGGAGAATTCTATGATTTACAGAAATTAAGTAAAACTCTGCACGCTTCTTTTAAATAAACATGCCTGTAATAAAATATTTCTGTGAAATACCCATTTGCTACTAAGAATTTATAACTATTTGTATTTTTGATTGATAGATTTTATGCAGCACCAAATGATGCCAAACATTCCCCATTTGCAGGACACAGTTTCTGAGATCTAATTGTACGTAAAAGCCGATCTATCTGTGTGTCCGAGAACAAATTCCAAACAAGGAGAGCCTGGAATATATCAATGTAAGACTCACCCAGATTCCTTTCTGGAATGTTTGGTCCTAAATTTAAAAATAGGATCAGAACCTCAGCATTTCCATAGACATTAATTAAATGCAGAGATTCTCGACAGCAGCAGGAAGCATATTAAAATTCAACAATATTTTCTGCCGTGCAAAACATTCAGGTTTTACCAAATTTTTTGCATATGTGACTGATATCAGTGAAGCAAAAAGCCCTATTTTATGTCACAATGGGGCCTACAATTTTTTGTTAAAAATGGATCAGTTTTAACAGGTTGAAGTTAAAGTTTTAAGGTCCAACATATTGCATTATCCTGCAGTCATGATTTCTATCCTCAATGTACCATTTTCATCTTCCCTATGCTAGGCTGGTCTGTAGGAGATTGGCAGGAGAGCCTTCAATTGCACTTGTGATCTCGCTCCTTAACCTTGTTGCCTTGGCACTTCTCTTTGACAATGCCTTAGGCCATTTTCCTAACTCTCCTCCTCCTTTCCACTTGTTATCCCTGCTTTTTCTGTAAAGAGCTGGGGCCATTTTTGTTATAAGAAGTGCTTTGAGTTATATAAATAATGTTTGATACAACTAATAAATAACGTTAGATTTATAGTAAAATTGAAAACAAAAAAAAACTTTGGCCTAGAAATTGGGCTGTTCAGGCACAAGGTGGCCATTAAGGCTCCAAAATGGTCAGTAGGAAGCACAGGTACACACCCAGCCAGAAGTGAACCATCCACCTGATTGGGTAAGGACAAACAAAAGGCGTCCTTCACCCATGCCTGAAGCAGGTGTTAATCCCTTTGCATAGTGTACAGGGGGGACAATGTAAGCAGAGGCCTGAGACTAAATATTCCTCTTTCCCCCAGATAATTAGGGATACTGTTTAGTCCGGGGCGTGAATGCTGAAAGGAAAAAGACTATACAGTACTGGGAGGAGGGAAGGAAAACATTTTTCTCTCTAAAGAAACCAGTTTCCACAGATGTCCACAATGTAATTCCATTGCTGCTTCGTAAATTTGTTCTTGCATCACCTTAGATTTTTTTTTAAAGCAAAATACTGCGGATGCTGGAAATCTAGAACAAAAACAAAAATACCTGGAAAAACTCAGCAGGTCTGACAGCATTTGCGGAGAGGGATACAGTTAACGTTTCAAGTCCGAATGACACTTCATCAGAACTGTTGTCTGATCTTTTCAGTCAAAAATTCTGGTTTGTAGAGTTCAAGGTCCTGTGTTCTTTGGCTCATCTAGAGGTACGTTACTAATGTCTGGCAATTTCTTGGATTCAAAATCAAAATAAACAGGCATGTTTTTGTTTTCTGTTGTCCTACACATGATTTATTATTGTACAAGTAAGACATGAATTGCAACAACTTTGTGGCAGCTTTCTCCTTAGGGCCTCGGACCGATTTACCAGCACCTTCATTAGCAAAGAAAAATGAGAAATTGGATGGAGTCTGTCAGCTACAAAGATGTTGCAGGCCTACATTTATGTAAAAGCTTCATGAATTTGCCTAATATGAGTAAAAGTCTCTTAGTGGAAGAAGGCAGCTGACAGCACAATGAAAAATAATAAGTTTTGATAAAGCTTTTTAAGGTGTGAAAAGAGGGAACCAGAACATATCCTTTTAATCAACAGTGTAAAATAATGCATTAAGGAGACCATTAATTGTTAAAATAAATACATCTATTGCTCGTTCCTACCCATGCAATCTTCTCAGAACTCATCCTTAATGCTTCCAACTCTATTGTGCTCTGTGTACTCTCACCTTCCCCATCCTATGCCAGACCTTCTCCTGCTAGGTCTCTGCACTCCCCCACCTTCAAAACTCCCTTCTTTCTTGGCCATCTTCCAAATTGCTCATCCTTTCCTTGCCTGACCTGGCCTGTAAAAGCATCATGTGACATTATGTTAAGTGAAAGGTGTTCATAAAAATATAAGTTGTTATTATTCTGCTCACAAATTGAAGGCATATTGGAGTTATGTCCATTTGGGTGGTGTAGTTTTCAGCATATCTGCCCCCTTTGTAACAAAGGAGCACGCATTAACAAGTATGGGACTTGTGGAAATATTTTGGAATGGCATCATGTGTGAACAGGGGTATAGTGGGCAAAAAATTTAATTAATAATACTGCCATTTCAGTCTCATGTAATCTTAGAATGATGTATTATGGGATCAAAGAGACTGAAGGAGGAATTGACAAAGTGATTTTAGACAAGATTCATAAATCTTTATTTTCTTGAATTTATTAAGATAGCTGTGAAAGTTCTTGAAATTCTAGCAATTACCTTGACCAGGATCTTGTGGATGTGGTGATGGTCCCGGCTGTCAGCTGGAGGACCAGGCAAGGGCCCCATTTTGCTCCTTTTCGTGAAGGCTCCCTGCATCAGGCACTTGACTTGCCAGCAGCGGGCCTGAATGCCCCAGGAGCAAGGACCCCGGGGGTGGAGGTTTGGCCCTCTGAGAGCGGCTGACCAATCAAAGATCGACAGCTCTACTGAATGGTAGAGCTACCAGAGAGACAATGGCTGCTGCCAATGCTGCACCCACACAAGGCCTAGGGTTGTCACTGGTGAGCCCAGAGGTTAATTAATGTGGGAAGAGGAGTTGTGGAGGAAGAGGATTATGTTGGGTTGGCTGGGGTGGGGGGGGGTAGGGGGTACGGGGTGGGGGGACGTAGTTGGGCGGTGGTCAGGTGGATGGTCAGCTTTGTTTAGGGGTGTAGTTGGGTCAGGGGTATTTGGGTGGGGTGGTGTAGCTGTGTTGTGTTGGGATGGTGGGGGGGTGACTGGGGGATTTGATAGTGGTACTCACTTCAGTTACCCTTGCTAATCTCTGAATCAATCAGAGATTAAACTGTGTAACATTTCCAGGGTAAGTACCCAGGTATGTATCCATGTATTTGGCTCAAGTCTCTAATTCTGGGCTCAGTGTCAGAGATATTTATGCAGCGTCCCGGACAGTGCAATTCAGCCCATCAGAAGTTTAAATTCCCCAACCAATGACTGCGCATGTGCACGCGTCAGCTTGCAGAGTCTCCATGCACATCTTAGGCTTAATTGCAGATTTTGCTACTCTGGACATTGGAAGAGTTGGCCCCAGTTCAAGACTTGTAGTCAGTTCTCTTTGCATTATAAGTGAACATTAGTGAACTGGTATATCCCGAATACTCAGCATAGAATTTAATAGAATTTACATGATAGAAACAGGCCAATATGCCCAACTGGTCTATGTTAATGAGTCGCCTTACACTATGCTGCAGTTTTCTACTGTTTAATTTGCACTGGTTTCAGAGGACCACATGGTGAATTCATAGACAATGTCCAGAAATCCTTTTTTAATGCACCCACTGTAATATTCACATGGCTGTCAGACATGCAGATGGCTTGGTTCATTAGCAGCCAGACAGGAGCTCTGGTTTATGTTTGTTAACCTAAATCCACACACTTGTGTATTAACCTATGAGGTTATAAACACTGAATTCAAAAGCTGTACTGGGGGGTTGATGCCATATTTGTTACATCAATAGCTTTGCACTGCCCATGTTCCAGCACTGAAGGCAGTTTTTGCAGGTTAGCAGCTCATCAGCCCTGTCAAAAAGTAAAATTGCAACACAGGACTATATATTTGCCAATTCAGTTTAGAATAGTCTCAATGCACAAATTAGAGCTCTTTAAACTGAAGAATGAGTTGATGATTACCTGTAACTTGTATAACTGTTCAGCAGCTTTAAAAAATGAAGCCCACTCCTTTCCTTCTAAAATGCTCTGAGATATTTACTCATCTGAAGAACACCATGTAAATGTAAAATGCTATCATGATTTTGCTATGTGGAGGTTAGAGTCCCATTTCACTGCCAGTGGGATAATCAGCTCATGATGGAGCAGGTTAAAAACCACGTCGCAAACTTGGCTCACTTGATTTTAAACAGGAAAAGTGCAGTCCTTAAAGGCATTAAATTTCAGTGTTTAATGGCATAAGTCGATCATCATAAGGAAGTATCATTACTGTCTCTGGTTGCCTTAATTGTGGTTTAACAGAGGAACACGTATGCCAACCGACAAAATATGGAAAAGCTGACAACCAAGGAGTCTCAACAAGGTGTCAATCCAGAAGGCAATGTACAGCTGAGAAACAATCCTCACTGCAGGCCTATGACTTAAGCGACTACTTCAAGTTGACCGAATAAGTTACATTCTTTTTTCAATTGTGTTTAATTTGTTTTAATTTTATGGAATCATTCTTCAATTCAGCTTGTATTTCTGTGAAAACTGAAACCCAACCCCTCACCTATGGCAAACAAGAAGTATTTACAATTGGGGTGCAGCGGGACACAAGTTTATCAAGCCTTAAGCTGCAGCTACACCAAATATTCCATCAGTTAGTGCACCATTGCAAAAGTTATATTTTTATGTGTTTAACTTTGTTTCCTCCTACAAAAATACTACTATAGTTGTGTAAAGCTCTGGTTAGGTCCCATCCAGACCAATGTGTTCAGTTCTGGGCTCTATACTTTGAAGGATACATTGGCCCTGGAGGACGTGCAGCACAGATTTGCCAGATTTTTAAATATTTGTTTCACAAATTTTCCATCATTTTTCAAGTGTATTGTGATTTACTATTTTAAGTCAAGATAGTTTAGGGCTACTACCCTCTCATGAATGTGAGTTATAGCCTTTAGTGTACAAATATAGCCGGTCAGGCCATTAGTCAGGTGTACCAGTCTCAGCAGGAATGGGATAAGGGCTCAGGTTCGAGATAAACTGATTGCAGGCTCCAAACATGATGGGCAGCAAAGATAGCCCATGCAGAAAGGATATATGAATGGAGATCTGTTACAGGTGTGGGGAACAGGACCTGAAACTTCTCCTTGATATGAGGGGGAAGATTTGCAGATCTTAGGGAATCTGGCTATAGAAAGAGGCCTTATTGTCAGATAATTCATCGGTTACTTCAGATCCTGAGATCCCGCCAGGATGTCCTCTACCCCTGCTCTGGCCGCAGGATGGGCAGCAACATCACTAGGGAGGTGGTGGCAGTGATGATCAGTGCCAATGTCCTTCAGAAGAGGACAGTCACCCAGTGCCACAAGAGGATGAATGATCTCCTCTGTTCCACCAGGTAAGTCACTCTTCTCATCACTGTCAACTCACACACTCACAAACCCAACACACATCCACAGGGCCCTCACTTATTGCTGGTTGTAGGGACATCACCATTCACTCTCTCACATACCTTCATTGTCTCAGACCAGGGTTTCTTCCCTGTGCTCTGTGCAGCCTTCAGACCAAAGTGATGGTCCGGCTTCACACTCCCTGGACACATTACTGATGCCTGCACCTCGGCGGTGCTTGCCATTGCTGCCAGAATGTAGTGGACAGGCACCACAGAGTTCCCTCATTCTCTCGGTGTGCTCCCAGCACCTTTAATTTGGGGCTGGCCCCATCTCTTTAGCATCCGTGACCACTGATGCTGTGCTGCTCAAGGGCTCAGGTGATGAAGGCAGACATTGGATCGGATGCTTCTAAAGTTTCATGGCTGAAATCTGACCACAGAGCGCATGTGAGCTGCCCTTGGCCAGACAGGAGTCAGACATTCTCAGAGGTTATGTGAAGATCTATGGCGTGTCCTCACTGCATGTTGTCATCATCCTCCTGCGATCAAGTGACCATTAGGACCTCCACTGCGTCACCATGACACGACCATTGTCACAGGGTATTCACACTGCCATAAGCCAGACTGGAGTCAAACGTTCACAGATGCAATGTGAGGATTTAAGGTGTCACCTAACTGCAAGTTGTCATCATCCTCCACAAATCTAGCGGCTATGAGGGCCTCTCGAGCATGCCTGCCTTGTCTAGCCAGCGTGAGAGCCTCATCCCCATCATCTGAGGACCTCCTTACCCTCATCCCCATCGGTGTCCTCCTCATCGGAGGAGACCTCCAGCTCCTCCATCTCTTCCTCAGCCAGCTCCTCTCCCCATTGCAGCGCTGGGTTGCAAAGTGCTCAGCAGATGACAATGATACGTGACACCCTCTGTGGACTATATTGCAGGGCTCCACCAGAGCGGTCCAGGCATCATCTTCAGCATCCCGATGGTCTGCTCCACCAAGTTGCGAGCTGCATCATAAGTCTCATTATACTTTCGCTCTGCTGCAGTCTGAGGCTGCTGCACGGGTGTCAACAGTCACGGCCTCTGCAGGTAGCCCTTGTCCTCGAGGAGCCAACCCTGCAGCCTCTGTGGACCCTAGAACATGTCAGGGATCTGTGACCAACTGAGGATGTAGGAGTCATGGACACTCCCTGGGAACCGTGTGCACATCTGCAGGATGCGTTGCTGATGGTCGCACACCAGCTGCAAATTCAGCGAATGGAACCCCTTGCGGTTGATGGAGTTGACCGTGTGTTGGGTGGAGATTTGAACACCATGTGAGTGCAGTCAGTTGCACCCTGTGGGAAATCTGAGATATGGGCAAATCCAGTTGCTCTTGCATCCTGGCTCTCCTGGTCCCGGGCAAAACGCACAAAGTTGTGTGCCCTCGCAAAGATGGCATCCATGACCTTCTGAATGCATTTCTGGTGGAGGCTTGTGAGATCCCACAGAGGTTACCTGTGGAGCCCTGAAAGGAGCCACTGGCGTAGAAATTGAGTGCTGTGGTCACTTTCACGGCCACTGGCAGTGGATGCCCTTCGTGTCCCTGTGGCACCAAATCCTGCAGTAGCTGGTAGATGTGACTGACCAGTTCTCTAGACATGTGCCGTGTTCGGCGACACTGGCTGTCAGTCATCTGCAGGAATGAAAGGTGGCTTCTATAGACTCTGGGAGTCACTAGGCACTGATGAGCGATGGCTCACTGTGGCTCTTTGGTGGCGTGTTCAGGAATGTGATGCAATACTCTTCACTTGCCTGGATGAGTGCAGCTCCAACAACACTCAAAAAGCTTGACACCATCCAGGACAAAGCAGCCCATTTGATTGGCACCCCATCCACCACCTTAAATATTCACTCCCTCCACCACCAATGCACAGTGGTGAGTTGCTGCAATGCATCTTGTAGATGGGACACACACAGCTGCCAAAGTATCTTTGAAAACACCTTCCAAACCTACAACCTCTACCACCTAGAAGGACAAGGGCAGCAGGTGCATGAGAACACCACCAACTGCAAGTTCCTCTCTAAGCCACTCACCATCCTGACTTGGAACTATAGCTGTTCCTTCACTGTCACTGGATCAAAAATCAGGAAATCCCCTTGTAACAGCACTGTGAGTGAACCTACACCACATGGACTTCAGCAGTTCAAGAAGGTGGCTCACCACCATCTTCTCAAGGCAATAAGAGATGGGCAACCAATGCTGGCCTCACCAGTTGTACCTACATCCCGTGAAAGAATAAAAAAGGGCTGGGTGGAATAAGTGGTAGCGACTGTACTCATGGTAGCATTTATACAATCTCATTTCATTTGGCAGTTTGTCCATGGAAATTGAATTTCACAACTTCCAAACAGTTCATTTCGAGTTTATGCAAAAAGATCTGATTTTTGCCCAACTTTAATCACTTTGAACTTGTGAGCCTCTAATCTAAAATAAAATCTGCTCATATATATGGACAGGGAAACAAAATGTGCTTGTGCATGAAACCAGTTGGATATTTCATCCCAAACTTCCCTTGAAGATCTCCAGATGTCCATCACAAACAAAATGATTGTTTCTTCCTGTCAATTCAGTGGAGGGCAGTAACAGTGCTTGAGAGAATACAGCTGTTTCCCTTGTGTTTGAGTGGAAAGCAGATTGCAGGACATCTGATCTCTGAGAGTAAAATAGGTCTCAATTTTAACTTAATGTTGAAGGGGGAATTTATCCAAACCTTTCCCACACCTATTTGTCAAGTGCAATTTTAAATCGCACGTGACAAGGACACCCAGCTCAAGCTTTAATTAAGCAGGGCTGGCTCCGATGATGTCATGACCAGCGCTGGTAGCTAGCACCAAGGACATTGGAGGCCTGAGGACTAACTTCCACTGATCCTTTACCTCTAGGATCAGCTTAGCACTGGTCGCATTTCATATTGAGTTTGGTCCGCAAACAGGCCCAGTCAATTTCAGTCCAGGGTACCTAGGAAATCAAATGTGAGCAGAGCTCTAACTATTGCAAAGAGCAAGGATAACATCACAGAACAGGCAGGATTGAGGGATGGGCAATATTCCAGGAATCTACTACTGCCATAAAATGGCACCATCCAGGAATTCGAAGCATACCTTTCTCCTTAGCAGTGCATTGCAAGGAGAGGAAAAGTCACGCTAACGTTTTCAAATTTTGCAATATGCAATTCATGATTCCTTTGATCAGATTACCCTCTCCCTTCCCTCCCCGATGATAATCTTTCCCATTCAACCTATCTTAAGGCCGCAAAAGCATCACTTTCATCTCTTTCCTTCCCTCAGAAACAAAAAAATTTGAAGCCTGTATAACCAGATAGAGATTTACAGACAGCTACAGAACTGTTGAAGTGCCCTGCCAATATTTGTCTCTCAGGCAACACCCAAAAAGATTACCCAGTCACTTATCTCAATGCTGTTTCTGGGATCTTGCTGTGCACACATCAGCTGCCACATTTTCCTGGATTACAAATAAGTTATTTTCAGTTTAAACGCTATGGGACGACCTCAGCTCATGGACGCCATTCCCTTTAAAACTTAGTTGCTGTGTGCGGCCCATTTATTTCAGTGCATGGTCCCTTTAAATCTCTTTGCACAGCTGCAAACAGGCAGAGCAGCAATGCAGGTAAGAACCATAAAACATAAGTGATTGCCTCTACGCTGACATTTTCCCTGAGCAGCTTTTCATGCGTAGTTTGACACCAGAATGAAAGTGAAAGCGGAGTCACATCTCAATTTCCTCTGTATCCTTCTAACTGCAGATTTTCAGTGAAAGAGAATCACTTTTGCACACACCTATCCTTCAGTTCCCTTATCATTTAGCAGCTGACAACGAGAGCACTAATAATCCATGCAAAAGATGGAAGATAAAGCAATTGGATGAAAAGAAAACAGGAACAGGGATTGCGGTTAACAGATTATTTGGAAAAACTGTGTGCAGTTTCTATAGCAACATAGAGCCAATTGTCCCAATGGTAACTGGTTATGTAATTAAGTCATGCTTTAACTCAGGGAGAAGCAGCATTTCTTTATGAAGCCAAAGATTTCTATTACCATGTAAAATTATAGACCGCAGCTGAGGTATCTCATATCCTAGTCTCACTGATAGCTATGTGTTTTTTTTGTGATTTTTGGGTCCCTTACAATAGGAAATTTATTGAAACCATATTCTGTTTAAAACCACAGAGACCTAAACAGAAAGCAAAAATAATATGCATGTAAAACAAATTGCAGAAACATCAATTGTCAATAGTGAGGATGTGTGGAATGGCATTCAGCTTAAAGGAGATCAGATAACTACAGTTTTGGCAGTGAGACGATTCTATACATGGCTACCACATGGAGTTCCAATGATGCTGAGCCCATAGCCGAGGGACCTCCATGTAGTTTGGTGGGCTCTTTCCGCAGATCCCTCTGATATCCAAGAGAGGATGAGCTCAACAATGTGCGCTGAAGCAAGGCCAATTCCGCAACTTTACATATATCCCATCATGGCTGGAATTCTTCCAACTCCCGGTGGGGTAAAGCATTTCATTGGGTATTACTGAAGGCAGCCAAGCTGATTTGAGGCTGGACACCTTGAGCTGAGCAACATCGCATTGTGAAGGGTCTGTAAGGAACTGTTCATGCTCATAGTGGCAGTTGCTTGTTAGCGCAATGCATGGAATGTTCTGGTCAACACAAGATGTAATATAGAATTCTCTCCAAAGCTTCTGACTTACTTTCTGTCTCATAAGCGTAATTCCATCATTATTATTATTATTATCGGAGAATATTCAAATGGGGGTGTCCTATCGACACTTCTGGGTCAAGGTGCAGATTAAGCTTTTGGTTAGCATTAGATACCATCAACCTCACAGCAGTCATCCCCAGCTTACACTTGAAATAGTCATCATAATTTAATTGCCCAAAATAAACAAGTTGAAGAGATGGGTACGTGATAGAAGATCATGTCTAGGTTGGCAGTGTAGGTAAAGTGTGAATCAAACTGTCCACCGTTGATAAGCTATATTATAGGAATATCACCTGTTTGCCATCAATTGTAAAGCAAGGGATTAAAAGTCAATTTAACATAGTGACCACTGAGATATTGAACCAAGGCTGACCCCACAACAATGGTCAGTTTCAGGATGAAATAATGAGCAGTTTAATTAAAATCATGCTTTTTCACACTGGCTTCCAAACATCAAGATACCACGATCATTGTTGATTTGTTTTGGAGGAAGCACTTTAGCAATGAAACGGATAGGCATACAGCATTCTCATCAATCAGGAGATTCACTGGTACTGAATGATAGGCTGAATCAAAGACAGACTTATAGGGAAGAATTTTCATCTTGGCAAGCGGGGACGGGGCCCGCTCGCCGACATGTAAAATGACGTGCGGTGATGTTAGGCGGGTGTCCTGATGTCACCGTGCGTCATTTAGATTTTCAGCTCGGCGGCAATACAGCCAACTCGGTTGCGCGTCCGCCAAACTGTCAAAGGCCTGTTAAGGCCTTAAGGTTGTCGGGCAGGTGAAGAGCCCAGGTGGCTTTTGCATTTTTTCATGGAACCTCATCTACGGGCGGGATGAGGTTTCATGAAGTTTTTATAAATTAAATAAAGTTTTCCATTAATGTTCCTTGACAGGTCCCAGCTCATGTGACACTGTCACACGAGGGGACATGCCTTATAAAATTTTCATTTCTGTATTTAGCTTTTAAAAACTTTAACCTCCCTGAGGCACCTCCATGCCTCAGGGAGATTTCTGTGCTCTTTTGCGCGAGAGAGCGCAGGTCCCGACTCAAGGAACCCTCCCCCACCTGCACAGGGAGGGCTCAGTGCTTCCAGGGAGTGTCACGCTGGACGGGCCGTTATTGGCACTCCCATGTAAAATGGCGGCGCGCACCCGATTGGGGGCGCCGATCGGGTTCGCGCTCTCTCCTGTCCACCCCTGCACAACCCCACCCCCCCCCACTCCCGACGAAAATTCAGCCCATAATTTAATTAAAGTCAAAACATAAAATGATAGAAACACTCAGCAGGTCAGGTAGTATCTGTGGAGAGATAAACAGAATTAATGGGCTGGATTTAATGCTGTGCATCTGTTATGATCTGCCCCCAGGTGAGGTTCCCCAAAGTTGTTGATCCAAGCGAGACCCCCTCGATTGGTCACCGTCTGGCTGGGACACCCCCAAATTGTTATAGCCTGGGTGAGGAGGGATGAACTGGCTCCTTGTCTTTATTCAGCCGTTCTGTTGGTTGCAACAAGATTTCAAGATTTTGTCGATAGCTTTTTCTCAGACCCAATCATTCTGATTTTGACGGAGCCAATTTGATCAGACTTTCTTGAGTTAAAGGTAAGCATAAGTCTATTCCCTACTAAAGGCAAGAAAGGATAAAACACAAGCATATACTGTCATACAGGTTAAAAGTAAGAATTTAGTTTGAAGTAAGTGAATATATATATGTATTTAAAGAAAGGTATACGGAACAGTCCTTGACTCATGGGGAGTAGGTGATTGAGCGTTGTGGCAGTTGCGATTCTAGACTCCAGTAGAATTGACTTCGGTAGACGAATAGTGGGTTTCGAGGTTCCAGTAGTGTTGACCTTGGTGGAGAGAAGGAGAGAGAGATTGGGATACCTGCAAAATGGCGATTTGCAGGAGCACTGTGTGTGGCTGTTACTTCTGAGTCAAACTTCCAGCACTTGCTCTCTCTCAGAACACCCACCAACAGACGGACACCGGGGCAGCTTTTCAGTTCACTTTTAACCCCTTCTTTGTATACTCCAAGTGGGAAGCAAAATCACAAATCTTTCTGTGTATTTGCTCACAGGATTTCTTGATGAAATCATTCTCATCTCCCATTATTTTCTATTGCCTCTACTGGAGAAAGCAATTAGTTTCTGGATGTCTTTAGAAGTACCTTGTCTGGCAACAGGGTGGGATTCCATTACCTCTTTGGGAGTCACCCTCCAGCATTCCAGACAGTGGCTTGTGTGCACTTTTAAAACTCGGGTCTTATTTTTAAAGTCCAATACTTCCAGCATAATTTGGTTATGTCACAGTAGGAACCACGGCAACTAGCCCCAGTTACTCATGGGAGAGATTGTGTTGGTCGCACGGTGTTGGGAGAATCTCCCCTGATTAAGTTGGAGGGTGAAAGGGGCTAATGCAGGAATCCTGACCACCGGCGGACGGATGTCAGTTCAGCTGATTAATCAGCCAATTGACACCCATTATCCCTGAGCCCACCGCAACTCAGTTGGTGCCTCAGTGATTTAACGGGAATTGTACAACTATCCTTTGCCCTCAGAAGGCCACCTGGCAAATCTTTCTGCAAGCGGCCTTCCAGGGCGATTCTGTCAATCAGGTACAGGCATGACATCAGGAAGGAAGGGGCCAGTGAAAGTCACCTCCTGCCCTTCCCCCGACATCCCTGCGCCCTGCTCTCCCACAACCTCCAACCTGTGACTCTGCCACCTACGGACAGCCATCACTCATCTGTGGCCTGGGGTCCGTTATCAATCGTTGGCCTCGGATAAGTGCACTACTGGCAGTGACGAGTAGCTACCAGTCTCTGATTGGCTGTTAACTCTCAGTAGATGGGACATTCGCCACCTGGATCCTCAATTGTTGGGGAGACCCGATGGTGACCATTTAAGCCCCTGAAGGGACACTTGATTCCGTTGGGCCTCTCCCACAGGACTGACGGTGGTTCCCCTCTAGTTCTCCGACCAGTGAGCGAGACCCCCGTTGATCCCACAAAATCCAATCCAATGCTTCAAATCGATGGCCTTTCATCAAAACATACATATAAAGGTTTCACTTTAGCAATTATGCATTATAGCAAAACTATTGACGATATTATAAACTGAGTGAGTTATAGTAATCTTATTAGCCCAATGGAAAAGATAATTAAGTAAGAAAATCAGCAAATGAAGTAACTGATAAGTTACAAGCTCAATTGAGTTCTTCCTTATATGGAGTTGTATTTTAACTTCATGTAATCATATAATGCAGCAATGTGTGAATTGTCGCTTAGAGGGGTGAGAGAATTGTACAGAAAGTGGCTTTTTATAATGATGATTTGTTAAGGCCTAAGATACTGAGGTCAAAACTGTAACCTTTGAGAATCCCCAACTAACAATCATCAGGTGCAGTTATAAGTAGTAGCTGTTAAGTGTATGTTTAGTAAATTTGTGTGTCCTACACACTTCATAAAGCTATAAAGTCAATATTCAAGAATTTTATTGATTTAAGAAGTAGCAGAGCATCTAATCTTAAAAATAGTGTACACGTTAGTTTTGGTGTTGTGTTTTCCATCTTTTAATTTATAGCCCTGCCCTGAACCACCTCCTGCCCTATGTGGGACCATTAATATCGAGGTCTTGATCTAAATTGCTATTATGCGTTTTGCATTCCTGTGACAACCAGGGAATTCAGCAAGTTGTTTTATTACATCATATTAAGTGTAAAGAATTTTGACAACTAGTTGTTTGTCTCAAACCCATATTGAATGCCTTCCTTGTAGTCAGGGTTTTCAGGAAAAGTTTCAAGGAATGATCCGACATGCCAATATTTCAATAATTCTTTTGGGTCACAATGGTATTTGTTTAGTGTGCAATTAGTAATCTTCAATTGTTGAGAGAGGGGTGTATTGATGCTCACATACTGGGCAGAATCTTCCATTTTTGGCAGGTGTCTCGCACGTTGCCTGAAAAAGCGGCGAGATACCCATACTGACTCTTAGGAGGTAGGCCCGCCGTATCTTCCGGCCATCAGGCAGTTAAGAGGACAGCAGCAGGCCTTCCTCCCAACTGAGGACCCCAGGATACGGCGGCCTGCCTGCCTAGAGCAGCTGGCCAATGAGAGCTCTTGCTGCACCACGGAGGAGGTTGTGGCTGTTGCTGGAATAACATCCGCTGGTCTCCCAGGATCGTGGAGTGACCCAGGGAAATGGCAAGTGCTGTTGCGGAGGGGGGTGGGGGGGTGGGGGGGGGGGGGGCAGCCTCGCGAGGTGCGGCTCACCGGGATAGGGGGTCATGGGGATGGCAGCAAGGGCAGGGTGGTGCTGTCAGCGGCCACCCCACACCACCCCCCACAATCCCATATCCATAACCTCGATCATGCATAGATTTGTACAGATCAAGGGACACACCCCCTTCAGCTGAAATGTAGCCCGCACAGTTTAACCAGTTACACAGACTGCTTGTCTCTGAGAAGATTGCAGCGGAGGTGGGAAGAGGCCTTTAAGTGGTCATTAATTAACCTGAAGGGTCTCAAGTGGAGGTGGACTTGGAGGTCGACTATGGGCCTTCCCGCCCAGGACCTTATTCCGTTGGAGGCGGGATAGGCATCGGGTATCGGTCCCAAAGCCAATCCACCTAATTTTCAGGCCCTCCTGTTTCCTTCCTTACCTCCTTGGGGCAGAAGATTCCACCTGCCTTTGCTTTTTAATTGTTGAGGATAATTCTTGCATTACCATCCTAACATTGTGTTACTGGACTAATAATCTAGAGAACCTGAGTTCAAATTCCATCATTGCAGTTTGAGAATTTGAATTCAGATAAAAAAGAAATTTGAAAATAAAAATAAATTTTGGTATCAGAGAATAAGTGACAGTGTTGTTGGATTGTTTACTGAAGGTGTTTGTAATCCAGTTTCAAACCAATGTTGGGTGATTTTTAATAGCTCTTTAAAAAGGACCAACAATCTACCCAGTTAAGGGACAAGTAACTACCAGTAATTCCAAACCTTCAGAATTTTTGTTTAAAGGACAGCTAATTGTTCAGTTTAAATCTCTGGTCAAGGCACTTTCGATCCTTATTGTGGTATATTTAAGCTTATGAAACAATTAAGTTACACTGAGTTACAAACACTATATATTGCTGTTAAAACCAGCAAATCTATTTGCTCCTTTGAACTGTGCAATTGCTGATTACATTGAATGCTGATAATAGCTATACATGAGCTAGTGCTGGCATTTCAGTTTTACAGTCATAAATGACAGGCTTCCATCTGGAAGTTTCCTTCCAAGTCACTCACCATCCTGAGTTGGAAATATATCGTCGTTCTTTCACTGTGGCTGGAACAAAATCCTGGAACTCCCTTCCTAACAGCGCTATGGATATACCTACACCACATGGACTGCAGCAGTTCAAAAAGGCAGCTCACCGCCACCTTCTCAAGGGCAATTAGGGATGGGCAATAGATGCCCAGCCAGCGAAGCCCACATCCCATGAATGAATAAAAAAAAGTTATTTGTGATTGTATTGGTCTTATACAGTGATGAAGTTACCAGTCACTTTGAGCAAATATGAACTTTAAAGAAAATATCTACATTATTTTTGTCTTGTATCCAAGATCCTACATTTGTGTAATAAGCTTTTAACGTACAAGTTGTTTACTTGTTTGTGTGCATTCTCCTGTTGCATATTGGTGCTCCCATATTGGCCAGGTGAAGCATTGCAAAGCAAAAGAGGGAGGTTTTCCCTCATCCTATACCTAACACAATTGCAGGTAAGAGCCTGCAAAGTTATTTTTGAATAGTGGGTACCGAGGGAGTAAGGACCGCAGAACAATTATATGGTGACTAAGGGTTAAATATAATGAAGAGCTAAGTGAAAGTATAACTTTGGTATCTTAATTTTGGAATAGATGACTTCTGTTGTGTAAGAACTTTTTTAATTCCTGGGAAGCATGAAGCATATAGTAATAAACTGTACGGTGATTCAAAGCAAGATAATGAATATACTCAGAATCTATTAGGTCCTAACTGTGTTTTATACTCTATCCAAAACTGTAGAAAAGATTGTACTGAACATCTGCATTCATTTCTTTTAATGTTGCCCACATTCACCATTACACTTTGAACACTCAGTTCCCATTGTTGTTTTAAAGGCCTGTTGGTAGTATTTGAAAATGTAATCTTCAGCATCAATTTCTTCTGCTGGGGATTTACAAGCACTGGAAACATTTCAGCTTGCTCTAAAGTAGTCATGCAAATATGTAATTACCCCTTTGTGCCAATCACTGAAAAATTGATGGTGCTAAACCGAAAAGGATGAACTGGGACAGCTGTGTCCCTGTTAGTTTGAAGCACTAAGACAAAAGGGAAGGGTTTTTTTTTTCCCCAGTTGTACAAGTTAACACAATGTATTAGAGATTATGAGGTAATACTGTGGATGTCTAACATTGACTAGTAGAATAATTTATATTGGCTACATCAATTTATCCAATAAACTGTAAATGTCAATTCTTTACCCACAATATTTAATCATTTTACAAGATTTGACTCTCCCCTCGTTGCTCCATATCTCCATTAACTCAAAACACTAGTTAATGGGGACATTAATTTAAAGGAAACATTTGTCCAGGAACAGACTGATTTCCCCATATGATAATAAAACAAAAGTATAAAACTGCATACGCAAACAGTTTGCAGTGGGAGGCTGGGTTAGAATTCTTTGCACTGCAACTTCTTCATTTGTGAATCGGTAGGTATAAATATTTTAAACAAAATTGAATCAAGCTTGTATAAATATAAGTTCTCTGTCTTATTTGAATGGATCAACTAAATATTATGAGCTATGATGATTACAATGATTGATTGTGTGTCTGGAGAGCTTCTTCCCCACTGTGGATATAAGATATCTCTCCTCCTTTCCACTTCCTCCAGCAAGACCTCAAGCGCAATGTCTTAAATACATGCATGGGCAGCATAGCTGTTCCATTACATTTCACATCACCTCTTGCCTTTAAAGGACCAAGACACAAGGGGTGGAATTTCTTGTGCCCATTGGTATCAGGCGTCATGGTGGGCGTGAACGGACAATCTGGTGAGAAGGCCAAAAATCAGTCTCACGATGATACAACACCCAGACGCACCACTGCAGCCAGTGGGTAAAGCGTCCTTTATCCCACCTGCTACCGCACTTAGTGCAAACCTGGGACAATTCCGCCCAAGGACTCTCTGGGCGAATTTACATCCTCACATCATCTAATGACATGCTTAGGAATGAATGAATGACTTAATTGTTTGGGTACCTACAGGGACGGTGTTTACATAAAGGGAACCATTTACTCTTCTTCAACTTATACTGTGAAGTGACATTTTCATCATAGACTATGATCACAAATTACTCTCTCTTCCTATCAATATGAGAGCACAATGTGCTGATCATTCTAGATCAAGTGCAATGGGCTACTGTTTGATTTCAAGAGGCTATAATAATTTGACATTAAAACATCAGGTCTTATTGATCACCACATGATATGCGCTGAAGAAAGCTCTGTTAATCCATGCTGTGACCAAAAATCTTCCACAATTTCTCTTTCATTTAATAACAGGACAGCTGATTGTGGAAAGCACAACTACAATGGTGTAATATTTGAGCCAAATAAAACTGATTTCCAATTGTGTTACATTTCATAAGATTAAATAACTGCGTACATTTTTCATGAAGTTGCACTCTGTATAATGTAGAGGTGATATTCTGTTATTAAAACAGAGTTTGATGCATTTTTACCAATTGCCTAAATATTGACACAACAGATTAAGCCACAACAGATTAACCATTATAGATAGCGTGGCAGATAAATATTTATGCAATTCTGTGATAATTCTGTGCTGCTTAATACAGGCAATACTTACTTACTTTAAAAGAGATAATGCCTCTGCAAAGATAATATGCAGAGGAATGTCAAAGAGACATTTACTGTTGACTGAAATCAGCAGTTGTCATTTTCAAAGTTATAAGACTAAAATAAGAAATAAGCATTGTAAACTTAAAAATTGAATAAAGTCGGAAGAAAATCAGTGAATTAATTGATGGACCAGTCATCCACTCATTAATAATAGATTCTGGATGAGAATATCAGTAGTTTAACCAAGCTAAAATTTTGTTTATGAAATGGACTGTTTGACTTGATTTCTTTAGGGCAGGATGTGCCCCTGAATTGCACTAAGTGCTGTAGCGGGCCTAAAAATCGGTGCTTTTCTTGCCAGATGCAATGGCAGGTTTTCACGCCGTGTGGTCCACTTCCTGCCTCATTACTTATGCAGAATGGGAAACACGCCATAGTGCTGGTGGGCTTCCTCTGATTCGCCCGCCACACAATGACCTCTTCCTCACTCTGGGTGTCACAGCCCAGGACTGCTTCACTCTCAACATATGACCCTGAAAACCAAGAAAATGGCAGCTCCAAAGTTCAGTGATGCCTCACTGGAACACGTTTTGGATGCTGTGGAGGCTCACCATGATGTCCTCTACACCTAGTCTGGACACAGGACATCTGCCAACCTCACCACAATGGCTTGGGAGGTGGTGGCTGTGGTGATCTGTGCCAACACTGCACAGAAGTGGTCAGCAACCCACTGTTGAAATAGGATGAATGGTCTCATCCGTGCCACCATGGTAAGGCAGCCATCTCATCACTCGAAACTCACACACCCAGAAGCCCATCACACATTAACTGGCATCACTCTCAAGTCACACACTCACAAGCTCATCAGACAATCACGCACATGTCACTGTCATGAGCCTCTCGTCAAAGTAGTGTGTTTCCATATCACCACAGCGTTTGCACATCATTCTTGACATCAGTGATGTCTTGACCTTAATGTTAAGTGTGCTTGTAGAACAAACCTTGTTCACATGCTTTGCTGGGTCATGTCATGTTTATTCTTGGCTGTGTAAGATTGAGGCAGGGGTGTTATCCTATCTCATCTGCGTTCTTGAAAGGTGAATGTGCAGTCTAAAAGCAGAGATGTGTTCACGTATGGAGAAGGATCATATATCATGGAACTCTATATGTTCTCTGTCTCTCGGCAGGGTTTTCATGTTATGAGCCCATACTCAGAGCTCGTGTGCGCTGCTGTCAGCCAATCACATTTTTGACTTTCCGAGTGTACACATGTTAAGCTCACCAATAAGTGGGGGCATCCTTGCCACCTCAAGGTGACAAAGCTCAGCCCCTCTCAGCCATATTATAGTCCTGGCACTCAAAGTTTGAACCTTGTGTGTTTCTCACCCTGCGGTTGTGTATCTTTCAGGGACAAAGCTCTTATCATAACCTAGGGGTGCAGCGTGTATCCACTCACCTGAGCACTCACCAAAGTCATTGATGCTAATTCCAAATGGTCATTTTTGACAGACAATATATGCTCCCGACGCACACATGGTTGCTTTAGACAATGTGTAGGGGAGCAATGGGATAGGAATGAGGATGTACTGAAGCCGAACCATGTTCTTCAAGCACAATGATGCGTGGCCTTGAGGGTTTCATGGTGTGTATGCATTTTGGATTTGGCAAGGGCCAGCAGTGGCCCTGAGGGCACAATGTCTGTGTTAAAGAGGAAACATTTTAATGTCTGGCAGGCAAGCGTTTGACGTTGTCATGCTCAGATGGTCCGCACCCATATCAAGATGAGGATAAGTGCTGCCCAGGATCCCTAACTAAGAGTGCCGGGTGTTAGTGCGATTTGGAAGAATGCACCTTAGATGACCGAGTCACCTCTAAATGGATTCACAGCAGTAGAACGTCATTGGCTGCCTTGTCCCATGTGTGAATTATCTGATTCACCATCGTGTAGCTCCACTGCTTCAGATGGATCACAGACCTCCCATCCACCCCCTGTGTTCCTTGTTGCTGTCACGCTCCTGCTCCATGTCTGTTTGTTAGCCTCTGAACATCTTGAAGTGGATGTGCCTATAGTCTGTGTGGACCTCACCCACCCCCATCTTGAGGCCACATACACTGTTCAACATATACCCCCCACTCACCCACCCCGCAGTCATGTGTCTGAGTGTGACCTTCCCAAATCGTAACCTCCAGTACAGGCCCAGCCCTGCAGCCCCTTCCCATGCCTCAGGCCAGTCCCCCCCCTGCTTCCCCAGTGCAACCCTAACCGTGCAGCCTTCCTGCTGGGCTGGCAGATAGAGATTTGACTGTGACATCCCCCTGAAAGCAATCTGGTGCTGCCTGCGAAGCCTGGCGCTGATTCCAGTGAGCGCAATGTGATGCAAGGTAGGAGAGCTAACCTCGAAGTGATGAGCAAAGTGCAGGCGCCAGGTGCTCATCACTTGTACCCTATTGTGAAACAAATCATTCTAATGGAATGCTGATGCGGCCTGATGATCCAGTGTCGGGGGGGGGTGGGGGATTGCTGTTCGTGGGCGTTTACTGTGCTAATTGGCTGCTGCATTACCTTCATTACAATGGTGACTACACCTCAAAACAATACTTCATTGGCTATAAAACAGTTTGAAATTTCTGGTGGTTATGCGCTATATAAATGCAAATCTTTCTTCTCTTTGTTTCTCTGTGTCCGCATGGAAAGAATCAGTCACTTTATGATTTTGTTATTATGTTTTTCTGAGTGAATTTGCTGGTTTCCATGGTGGCTCAAGATTATTGATTTACCTTGACACCCAGTGAGCAGGGCTTATAATAAGGTGGAGCGAACGATCACAAACTGGTTTCTTCGATGACATGAACTGATTTTTGGCCCCCTTGCCACGTTTTCCACCCCCACTCGCTGTGAATGGGAGTGGAAAATCCCGGCCTTAGTCTGTCAAGGTAAATAAAATATGATGAGAAGAAACTTCCAAGCTTTGAATTTCAGTGCATTTTGTGATCTGCATTGAAATTTCTAAGGAATGTATTTATAATTCAGATGATTGGAAGAAATCCACAGTGATCTTCAACATAATGGTGCAAAATAGAGTGATTTAAAGGCTTGTATTGAATCAATGTCAGCTGTGACTCAAATGGTCACTTCTGAGTTACAAAATTCCTGGTTCAAGGCCTACTCTAGAAACTGAATGCAAAAACCAGGCTGGTATTCCATTCAAGTGCAGTACTGAGGGAGTGCTGCACTTTGGTGCTTCTTTCAGATGGGAACCAAGGCCCCATCTGCCTGCCTGGGTGGGTGTAGAAGGTGTCATCTTTCAAAGCTGAGCAGAGGAGTTATCCCTGATATCCTGGCTAATATTTATCCCTCAATCAACATCACAACAATACCAAATTGCTGTTCGTGGGCGTTTACTGTGCTAATTGGCTGCTGCATTACCTTCATTACAATGGTGACTACACCTCAAAACAATACTTCATTGGCTATAAAACAGTTTGAAATTTCTGGTGGTTATGCGCTATATAAATGCAAATCTTTCTTCTCTTTGTTTCTCTGTGTCCGCATGGAAAGAATCAGTCACTTTATGATTTTGTTATTATGTTTTTCTGAGTGAATTTGCTGGTTTCCATGGTGGCTCAAGATTATTGATTTACCTTGACACTCAGTGACTATGTATTCATCCAATTACCAGAGAAGTAGTAATGGGTTTATGTTCGATTTCCGTTGTGGGCTACTAGTATATCTATGCCTAACTCTCTGATGGCCCTGGAAATAGTCTCATCTTAAGTACTGGTCAAAACTGAATGTGTGGTTTCAATCCAAAGTCTATACCTGAATACTTAAACTATCCTCCATTAAATTGGAGTACTAAGTGGATGAGTTTGAATGGGCAAAATGGCCTTTTTTATTGTTTTATTCCAGTACTCTGCAGTATCTGTATCCTATTGGTAATCTGGCAAGGGTATTTAGACAACCATGCCCTTGATCAGCAGTCAGCCTCTTAGTTCAACACAATAAAGTTAGTAACATTGGAAAGTCTTGGTAGAACTAGCCAAATGAGGCACAGGGTCCAATCAACCAAGTATGACAGTAGAAGGAAATAACACAAAAGGAGAGATAAACAGTGGACTGGCAGAAAAATTGAATTGAAAGCAGATGTTGGGAAGAACTATTGCATTTAGAGTTTCTTCACTGAGCTACAAGTTCAGTTTTAATGTTTGGCAACTTTCACACTAATAGCGCCTTAAACAGCACTTAGTGTAAATATAGTATTTCTTTCCAACACCCGTTGGTAACACTAAAGATGCAGGAAAATTCTTCATTGCAATCTTTATTCCAATCCAATTTGAAATAGTCAGCACTTAAACACCATTCTTGTGCATGTTAAACAACAATAATGAGGTTGTATTTTGCTGAGAGGGTGCCAATTCTGAAAAAAAAGATTAAAAGGCTAGATTAATGTACAGTTCAGCTAGACAGCTTGTGATGCTAAATAATGTAATCACTGTTATGGACGACGAGGAATGTTGGCATTTGAGCACAAATGGTTGGTGGCAAACGGAGGAATGATTGAATAGCTTTGTTTATGAGCAGGGCCATGGGTTGCATGGGCTGAACTGATTATCTTGCCAGCATTCCACAGGGTTCCATAGCACTGGCTATGGAAATGTCAAGCAGTGTGTTCTGGGCCTGAGTGAATACATGCTGTGCATGCTGAGATTATGTTGCACAAAGCAAGGATGACATGGGTTCATTGCAAATAAGCACTGCAATTGAATCCTTGACAAGTACAACATCATTCTGGCATTCTAGTGAACAATGAAATTGCGACATGTTCGAAAAAAAACCAAATAAAATTAATATTTGCAGGAGGCTTTTCTTCTTGCAGAAAAGTTGTTATTATTTATAAGTTCTTAGTAAAATCTGGGTGCTTATTTTCTAATTTTGATACAGCCTTAGCGACAAATGGGAAATGACAGCAGTTAGCTCTGTATTTACAGCTTTGCTGCAGGGAGGTTCAATTGCCAACATGAGCAAGACCAGGTTTTCATCACAGTATATATATAGCCAGAGTGGTCTTGTGAAACAGTAGTGTCCCTGCCTCTGAACCAGAAGCTCTGCAGGACATGATGACCAAAAAAGTTGAGTTTATAATGTGGCCACACAGGCTGATTATCAACCTGGAAAGCCTTTCAACACACGCCAATGGCAGGCAGTAAGAGCAGGAGAGCTTCCTAGTCAGCCATGTGACGGGAAGAAAGTTGGAGCCTCCACCACCATGATGCAAAGCTCCAGGCTACAACATGTAAAAGTGCATGTCGCCACAACAACTCAGACTCCCTGAGTGAACCACTACCATTGCCAGAGTGCCATGATGCAAACCTATATTTTCTCCTGCAGTAAAGTTCATTGGGTCAGGTCGATGGGGAAGGGGGATGCATGTTAGATGCAGGGGAAAAAAATCAACCCCTTTAATCAAAGCAGCTGGAGGAAATGAACACATTTCAACCCAAGTTGAAAATCAATGATGAAGGATGATTTGGAGGGAAAGAAACTTGTCACTTGCCTCGCCAATGTAGCAGCTGCAGTGTAGTGTGTATCAGCTCAACATACATTCAATCATCTTCATCAGTTCCCCTTACAGGGTGAAATAGCAGTGTTGGTTTGCATTTTGGGACTGAGGGTCACTGTTTAAAAATAAGGGGTTGCCCATTTAAGCTAGAAATGAGGAAAGTTTTTCTCTCTCAGAGAGTCATGAATCTTTGGAACTTACTTCCTCAAAAGGCAGTGGAAGCAGAGTCTTTGTATGTTTTTAAGGCAGGGGTAGATAGATTATTGATATGCAAGGGGGTGAAAGGTTATTGGGGTTAGGTGGGAATGTGGAGTTGAGGTTATACTCAGATCAACCATGATCTCATTGAATGGCAGAGCAGGTTTGAGGGGCCGAGTGGCTGACTCTTGCTCCTAATTTGTATGATGCAGGGAAGGTCACTGGTGAAGCAGCTGAAGGCTTAGGACACTACCCTGAGGTACTCATGCTGAAATGACCTAAGACCATGATGATTGATCTCCAATGGCCACAGCCATCTTCCTTTGTGCTAGATATGACACCAACCAGCAGAAAGTTTTCCCCCTGATTCCCATTTACTTCAATTTTGCGAGGGCTCCTTGATGCCACACTTGGTCAAATGCTGCCTTGATGTCAAGGGCAGTCACTCTCACCTCACCTCTTGAGTTCAGTTCTTTTGTCAGTGTTGGGACCAAGGCTGTAATGAAGTCAGGAGCTGAGTGGCCCTGGAGGAACCCAAACTGAGCGTCAGTGAGCAGGTTATTGCTGAGTAAGTGCCCCTTGATATCAATGTCAATGACACCTTCCATCACTTTGCTGATGTTCGGGAGTAGACTGATGGGGTGATAATTGGCCATATTGGATTTATCCTGCTTTTTATGGACAGGACATACCTGGGATTGCCAAGTCGATGCCAGTGTTGTCATTGTATTGGAAAAGCTTGGCTGGGATTGCAACTAGTTCTGGAGCACAAGCCTTCACTACTATTGCTGCCAGAAGACTAGCAATGTTCTTCCATATCCTTCCTAGAATATAAAAGAACAAGTGTATTTATACGTAAATTATTTGAAAGGAATATCTGGTGGAATGTGTCATGGCTGGTTCTCCACTGCCTGTTTTGCCTGATTGCTGAAAGATAAACCCAGCTCTTTAATTTTATGGAATGGGGTGTGAATGCCCTAACTTCTTAAGAGTTGAGATGTTTTGTGTACATTGTCTGAAGTTCAGCTAGGCGCTGATGTGTGGAGGACCTTCTTGCACAGCTTGGACACTGTTCTGTTAAGGTTATGTCTTTAGTAGAAGGATCTGGTACTTAAAGGGTTAACATGGGACTGAGTACAGCACTGCCTACATGGTGATGTAAGAAGGCACATGACTTAAAGCTCGGGCCAGTCCGGAGATGAATAGCAATGTGTAAGGAACTAGCATGGAGTCCTCTCCATATCTACTGTAAATGTGTACTTATTTAAGTATTATTAATAAAGACTTTCTTGTAACTTATACAAGAATGCTTCATGGTGTCCACATAGTATCCTTCAAGCATTGTGGCAACAGAATATATCATGATACTAGTGGTAGAAACCATCAATGTCCTCTTCCTGTGCTTTTCACTTGAGTGATGTTTGAGGTGAGGCATGGAAGACCTTGGACAATCGACATTGGAATGCTGGTGCTACTAAAGCTGCCATGTGTTAGTGGTCAGAAATAGGATCTGACTGACATATTTGAAAATAAAATAAAAATGAAATGATGCATATGAGGCAATGCTGACCTGAAACACAACGTTTGTGAACTGTGGCACAGCTGATAGCACTCTGCCAGTGATCAGAAGGTTGGGAGTTCAAGCCCCAGTCCAGAACTTGAGCACAGAAATCAAGACTGACATTCCAGATGAGATGTTAAACCAAGACCCTCACTGCCCTCTCAGGTGGATGCAAAAAATACCCTGGCACAACTTTGAAGAAGAACAGGGAAGTTTTGCACTGTGTCCTGGCCAATATTTACCCCTCAACCAACATCACAAAAACTCCAATTATCTGGTTATTATCACATTGCTGTTTGTGGGAGTTTGCTGCGTGCAAATTCACTGCCACCTTTCTTAAATTACATTAGTGACTATACTCCAAAGTAATTCATTGGCTGCAAAGAGCTTTGGGATGTCTTGTGGTCATGAAAGATGCTATATAAATGCAAATCGTTCTTGTTATTTATTTAATTGGAGAGATTAGGCCATCTCTAAAATAAACAATTCGAACAGAATTGAACAGAACAGCAATAAATGTCAGTTGCTCTAAGTTTGCTCAGCAACAAAACAGACTCTTGTACTTATTTCAGTTCTACATTTATTTAGTGCATATATAGAATCCTTATATTGCCTCATGCCCATAAAATCACTCTGACATTTAATACTCAGGAATTTCCCCAGTGGAGTCAGTAGTAAAGGAGACAAATTATGACTTACTTTATCTTTCTAAGCACTTCATTCATGCTCATTGGTTTTCGAATAATGGGTATTAAACAATTCCTTAAAAAATATTAATCATAACACTTCCTGGTGCCTGACTGACAAAACTGTCAAATTGGGAAAATGTTAAGAGAGAGATTTTTGTTCAACGTAAGTAAGAGAGATCACAAACCAATTGAAGTACACAGAGCCTTTTTATTTTAAATGTGTTACATATCAGAATGGATCACATTTTTAGTCTAAAAGGAATGAGACTCAACAAATTTGGAGGTAACTGCGGTTCAGATACAAGGGAATGCCTTCATAGATAGTATTCATGATTTTCCTGAGTACCTCACTGCTCTCTGTACACAAGCTGAAAGATCAGCTTCTGAAAAGCCTTTGCCTCACATAAGGCTGGATTTTCATCCTTGAAGTGGGAGTTGGGAAAATTCCCTGCTCGGCGCCCCCCCCTCTCCCTCCCACCTAAGGAGAAAGTGCTGAGAAGGATGGGATTTTCATTCCTGGGGTTGGATAAGGGCTGCAGTCCGGCCAGCGACCCAGGAACAGGTTCAGAGGTAGCCACAGAGGTGTGGAGGCTGTTTAAAAGGCTCATCTCAATGTTGGGAGACTTTGTCCCATTTAAAATAAAAACAATGTCTCTCCACCCCTCACCATCCCCATACACTCCCCATGACCTATCCATGCCAACTCATGCCCCTCAAACAACCCTTGTGGACCCCATTCCCCCATGTCTGATGGATGTCTGAGCTTTCAGTCAAGACCCATTCTTGGCTGAGAGCCCAGGCACCCATTAGAGTACTGAAGCACCTCAGCCCCAGGGAAAACATTGCTTTACTGATAGCTCTGGCTCTCTGATCTATGCTGTGAATTGCACAATGTTTATTTACACAAGGTAAAGAAGTTTTGAGTGCTTGCAGTTTATGCTGTTAACACTTTAAGGGGTCTGGATGATTACCACTTGTATTTGGCTGTACTAATGGGAATGGAGAGTTATCAATGAATTGCTGCATTTCAGGGAATGGAGAGTTATCAATGAATTGCTGCATTTTAAAAAGCTTTTTTAAACACACCCTAATGTCACTATAGGGTTCATAGTGTTACATTGGTTCACTGGGAGACACACCTTGGCATGGTGGTAGTGGTTGGGGGGGGGGGGGGCATGAGGGGTTGTAGGGGTTAGTTGGGATAGAGGCCCTGGCATGGGGACATAAGGAACCTTAGGGGTTTGTTGCAGGGCACACCTTGGCATCAGGTGCATGAGGAGGACCGTTGGAACTTACCCTTCAAAAGGATCCCTTATGCTGACTATGGCTCACAAAACCTCTGAGGTGCCGTGAACCACAACTCTTTGAAAAGCTGGCCTGACTCCATGAAAATTGCAGAGGACTAGCACATGCCTATCCTGGCAATGGAGCCAGCCAGGTCAGGAATGCAGGACACGAGCTGGTGACCCGAACCAGCCCACACCCTTAAAAGGCCCAGTTGAAAATCGGAAACCCCGGAATGGGGTCAGGAATCCTGGAATTGGGTCCCAGGTGCCATTTTCAACCGTCCATGGAGTCTTCTTGATTCTTTGAAAGTCCAGCTCCTAATGTCTGAATATGTTAAGACTGGCAAACATAATAAGATAACCAAAAACTCCAAGCACATATTATGCAGAGCAACTGATAGAAGGAAGTGATCTTGAGGCTCTAAACCAATCTTAGAGTTTAAGTGAGGCAATAAAAAACACTTCAGCTTTGATCCTAGGACTTTTAATGCTTTCGAAACTCCTTGATTAGATTACAACTGTAAATTCCTCCCTGTTATGCATTATTTTACGTGCAGTAATAATTTTCTGTGTGGTCAAAATAATTTGCGTTTCACTACTTGTCACACACTCTTACAGCAGCTGTTACCTTTGCTGTTTAGGCTGCTGCAATATCATTATATAAAATATTAGAGTACAGGCAGGAACAAGTGAAGGTCTAATGTCATACATGCTAACCAAGGTAAGGTAAGCCATTGACAGACAGAAAGAGCTGGGCAAGAGACATCAGTGTTATTGATCAGTGAAATATAAACCAAAACAACATCCAAATCCAGCAGGCTCCCGCACTGGATACTTACAGATCTTCCCGTTGAAGGGTATGGGGAGGTGATAATCGTTTCATGGCAAGTAAAACATTTTTCAAGAATAAAATATAAAAAACTGCAGCAGGTCATTGAAATCTTGGAATGGATCGCGAAGCAGTAATTTTTTTCTAATTTAATCTGAAACCGAGTCATGTTTTGCTCTACCTCATTGTTGAAGCAATATTAGGTTTGTTACCGATATCACCTAAATTTGGTGGGAACAGTTGTTCATTTTGTGAAAGAATATGAGCAGTTTGCCAAGAGTCAGATAGAAGAACAGGGGCTGCTTGGTGAAGGTTGTAGAGGAGATGTGATCCTGGGCTTCCCTGCAGTGTTGGTAATTTATCTCCTTTATAATTCCTGTTAATGAAAATGTGACACTTGGGACGGGACTTACCGACCCCATCATGGCCGGACCCGACATGGGAGATTCGTGGTTCAGCCAAAAGTCCATTGACTTTCGGCAGGACCGAACGATCCCGGCTGTGGGCCCCCCCCGCTGAAAATCCCACCCTTGGGGCTGTATTTTCTGGTCCCACCAGCAGCGGGTGGGAGCGGAAAATTTGGATTGAAGCCGTAAGTTGGATTCCCGCCGGCAGGAAAACAAGTCGGAATTTTCCCCGCGCTGCTTTCATGGCGGGATGATGGAAGGTTGGCTTTCCTGCTGATCCAGTTCGGGAACACCATTTGCATGTATTAGCACATCATGGAACACTTAGTGGAGATGCAGCTCGCCAGAATCATGTTCCGCCTCCCAAGTCATGCCAGCAGGAAATTAGATTGGTCGAATCAATACCTGATATAAGTGGCGTGCAGCTGCCCACCCTCACTTCACTTGTGACTTTGAAGTGATGTGCAACATTCAAAGCTTACCGGCAACCGTGCTGCCCTGGTTCCTCAGTGATGTCAGGATTAGCCCACACTGGTGGGGCTGCTTACGTTCATTGCCTCGAGCGTTGAGATGGGCTGCCCACCATCCTGCACTACTCTGACAGGTCAACATTGTGTGCTACGAGTCTCTGCTCTGGCAGGGCTGCACGCTGAAATAGAGACCAGCATGGTTGATTGTGGTGGAAAGATGACAGAGACATTAAGGTGAAAGGGGGGGTGCTTGGTAGGGTTGGAGGGGGAGGGCGGAAATGACAGAGACATGAGGGTGAAGAGGATTTGGTAGGTTTGGGGGCGGGAGATGATTGCAGAGACAGGAGGGTGAAGGGGTGGAGGGTTTGAGGGGGGGAGCACGATGGCAGGCAGAGGGAAGACTGGGGGTGGAGAAGGTGGAACTTGACACAGAGCAGTAGGATGCAGACACAGAAGGGGATGGATGGGATTCGTTTTGTATGAAGCGGAGGGATACACGCAGACTCTAGATTATGAAAGGGTGGGGTGGGGGTTGTGTGGCACAAGAGGGATGGGTTGCACAGAGACTAGTGGAGTGGGAACGGAAGGGAAATGGTCTTGTGATCATTCATTAAGGAGCATGAAAGCTGAATGAAGGACAGTCATCATCCCGGGCCTGATGCTAAGAGGTTGGGGTGAGAAATTAATGGCAGTCCTGGGGCTCTGTGGACATGTAGTCAGGGTGAGAGATTAAATACAATCCTGGGGATCTGTGGGCCATGCTTCAGGACTATGCACATCATATTCCCACTCCAGGGAGGGTCAAGACCTGTATGCTCAATTGGGATCAGACACAGCTTGGTGTGCAGAGTGTGGTCATAGTCTCACAGTAGGTGGTGACAGGGGTGTCTGGCTCGGTACTGGGCTGCAGATAGGATGGTCATGGTCAGAGGAGGCATCTGCAGCCTGTAAATTGTGAAAATGTATTAAAGTGGGTGGGGTACTTGAAACTATCCTGGGGGAGGGTCACCTCTGTATGTGACAGTGCACATAGCCTCAAGATGGGGAGGGGTGAGATCCACATGAGGCATGGGGACATTAACAGTGCTGGGTTCAGGGGGAGGACTGGAATGTCCACCATAATGACTATGGGATCCAGGGTTACTGGGGAGGCTGGAGAGTCACCGGAGGGAGTTCTACCTGCACACCCTGAGGCTCCAGGAAGATCAGAGGGGCCCGAACTCTGACAGGGGGAGGGTCTAAGCTGATGTCAAAGTAAAAATGCAGCACCACCACCTTAAGACCCGAAAGTTATGATGCAGCTTAAAATTGAAACTGGAAGAGAACCCAAAAGGGAGAGGGTTGAGGCAGTATGGGAGGAGTCCATTGCTAAACTCAAGGGCCCTAACAGGGGCACTCTCACACATCTTTGGGATTAAGATGTCAAGTAGCTGGGGTGGCATCTTGGTCACCTAGACCTGTGAGGTTTTTAAAATACATTTCCGGGATGTGGGCATCACTGGCTAGGCCAGCATTTATTGCCCATCCCTAATTACCCTTGAGAAGGTGGTGGCGAGCTGCCTTCTTGAACCGCTGCGGTCCCTTTGGAGTTGGTACACCCACAGTGCTGTTAGGGAGGGAATTCCAGGATTTTGACCCAGCGACAGTGAAGGTGGTGCCTCAGCTGGAGCGCTAGAATGTTGGATAAGGGAAAGGTGAGTAGCACAGATGCAGCTCTTGGACATGACAGTGGTTTTCTGGTAACGATTGTGATCTACTATAGTTGCCCATTACCCTTTAATTAGTTGGTTCTATCTGTCCATAGGGAGAAGGAGGATTGAATAATGAAGTCTTTGCTCAATGCTGCCTTCTTGATGGCAGTGATCCTTTTGAGGAGGAGGAAAAGGACCTGGAGCTGCCTCATGCAGCTTCGAGAGGAGGCCCAGCCTGAGGACCATGGCCCATGGGAGCCCCAACAAGACCCAGAAGATGGGGAGATCAGACCCATCTCATGGAGGTGACTCATTTGACTAAGGGTATACTGAAGATGCCGTTCCTACCTGGAGGTGAGCGAGAAACAATGCTGAGCATGTCTACGCTTGCCAAGAGATGTTGTGGCAGATATGTGTCATATTCTGTGGGAGAAGCTAACACTGCATGGACTGGGAGGACATCCCTTGCCAGTGCCCCTGAAGGTCACCACCGTACTCAATTTTTTGCCAGTGGGTCATTCCAGGGATCCACAGGGGACCCATGTGACATCTCACATTCCTCAACACATAACTGTATGAAGGAGGTGATGGATGTGCTTTACTGTAAGGCTCATCATTATGTAAAGTTCACACTGTATGAAACTAGCCAGGCCACTAGATTCCTGGGTTTTGCTGAAATCTCAGGCTTCCCTGGAGTACAGGGTTCAATCAATTGCACATGCATAGCTGCTCCCCTGATGTTCATTAACAGGAAAGGGTTCTATCCCCTAAACGTTCAGCTGGCGTACGACTGTCAGAAGCACATCATGCACGTTTGTGCCAGGTACCCTGGGAGTTGCCATGACTCATACATCCTGAGGCACTCCCAAGTGCTTCAGATATTCAAAGGGCCGCTGTGCTTATAGGGCTGGCTGCTTGGGGATAATGGGTCCCCATTGAAACAATGGCTCTTGTGTGTCATCCTCGAAGTGCCTTGGAGGAAAGATACAACATGATGCATAGTTTGACAATATCCATCGTAGAGCAGACATTGGTATGCTGAAGATGTGCTTCCGATGCTTGGACCGCTCAGGTGGGGCTTTGCAGGACTCTCCAGAGAGGGTGTCGTGCATTATCGTGGTTTGTTGTGCCCTTCACAACCCGATGCTTCAAAGGGGAGATCACTTGCCAGAGGGAAACATGAAGGAGGCTGAGAGCTCCTCAGATGATGAAGACCTGGAAGGGCGGGAACCTGAATGGGCGATGATGGAGAGCACATGAGGAAGTGATCAAAGCCACAAGACGTGGAAGACATGCCCATGACACGCTCATAGCTACAAGGCCCTAGAAGGACTAAAGTGCAAGCAAGGGTGCCCAAGCACATTTCTCCTGTCCTTTAGTGCAACACTAATGATCTGAAAAGCCTTTACAATCACTAACAGTGACAGCAATATCAGCATTGGGCCTTGAATCTCCAACCCTCATGTTTCACCAGGCCGTTATCTTTGGAAAGGTCAGCAGCCAAAGCTGTATGTAGCCGCTCTGGGAAGTAAAAGGCAGCTCTTCAGCACAAAGCCTGCGTCAAGTGGACTGGATGCAGTCATGGCCTCCAAAACGCGACAATTCTTCCTGCCACAGAGGTGGGCACATGGCTGGAGAGGCCATCATGGCTGCAGGTCTTGTGCTTTGACACAAACAATGAAGACAGCTATTTGGTGATGTGACAACATCCAATGCAACTGAGCAGGCTTCATGTTGTCTTTCAATGAATATCACTTCCTAATGCAATTTGCAGTTACTTTTAATAAAGAGGTTGACACATCTCCTTGACATTAGACAAGGGGCAAGTAACTAACATGAATCAGCTAGAAATCACTAGACTGTGTGGCTAACAAAGGGAGGTGATCATAAGAGTAGGAGCTTGGATCACCCTCGGAACATGAGACCACATAGATGCATATGCATGACGCTTTCAAATGACGAGAGCATTCTCATGAACTCCAAATGTATTTATGAAGTTGCGTGAAATATACAATGAGTGTTCACCTGTGACCCAAAAGTGATATCAAGCTTTCTTAATCCTTCTAACCCTACTGCTACATCTAGGTGCATCTGCAGCAGAGGTGGAGGCAGCCTGCTCACTGTTATGCCCTGTTGTCTTCCATGACTTTGGCAGGCGTCCTCTGGAGAGCTGAGGCCTAGAAGGCTTTGGGTCTCCTGCTATGAGGCAGGTGCATCCTCCCCGGTTTGTGCAGCTGGAGGTGATGGGGTCACAGGAAGAGGGGATTGGGATCGGCTCGTGGAGCCACTTGATTGGATGGCCCAGGATGTCCGGCTGCTGGTCCTCCTCCTGTGGGTGCCTGAGGGTCCCTGCCTGACTCATTGAGAAGAGGGTGCACTTGGGGGAAGGTCCAAGTTCTCTGATCTCCTCTCACCTAGCCACACATGGATCCCACCAATACCTATAGCGATAGAGTAAAGGTCCAAGTGCAAATCGGCAGGATCTGCTGGACCAAGGTCTCCAAAGCGGCCGCCACCCTATCCATGGAGACCTCAAAAGGCGCTTGCATGTCGGAGCCATGACATCAGATAGAATGTGGACAGACTCCTCCATCCTTCGCTCTAGTCTGTTGACTGCCTCTCGCAACTTTACTTGATGTTCCGCTGCCTGTCGGCGTACCTCTAGCATGTTTGTGACAGACGCTTCTAGAGACTCATCATCTGACTCAGACTCAGCGGGTGGCTGTTCTCCAGCAGTCCTCTGAGTGCCAGGGACCTGGGCTGTCACTGCCTCCGACAGCTGTGGAGATGTGTCAGTGAGCCGTTCCCCAGAATGTGACCCCAAGTCTAATCTAGAACTCTGACCCCTCGGGGTGTGTGTCTCTGCACTGGCGGAGGGTGCAGCCGAGCGCTGTGACTGATCTTCTTCAAATGGCTCCTCAGCATTCTCCTCTAAGATGGCTGGGGGCTTTTGTTGTCTGTGCTGGCCTGTCTGGACCTGCTGCTGCCTGCAAGAGAGATAGGATAAATTTAGTTCATGAACAGGCTGAGTACAATAATGCATGTCACTCACTGCGAATGTCAGAATGTGATCAAATCATGGAGGGCTCATTTGTACAGGCTTGCTGGGAGAGGCCGATCTCGCCTTCCTCACGTTAGCAATCTCTGCCCTCACCTGCCAACTGTCCGGTATCCTCCTCAAACTTGGAGAGATCCTGGATGTCTGCCATCCCTCCTCCGGTCTGGCGGTGTAGGATTGCTCCCTCCTGTTGTGGGCAAGCTTGGCCTGAATGAAGATAAAGGGGTAGAAACAGAAACAAAGAAAGTAGGAGCAGGAGTAGGTCATTCAGCCCTTCGAGCCTGCTCTGCCATTCAACATGATCATGGCTGATCCTCTATCTCAACCCCATGCTCCCACACTCTTCTCATACTCCTTGGTGCATTTAGAGTCCGGAAATCTATTTCCTTCTTAAATATATTCAGTGACTTGGCCTCCACAGCATTCTGTGTTAGAGAATTCCACAGGTTCACCACCCTCTGAGTGAAGAAGTTCCTCTTCATCTCAGTCCTAAATGGTCTACCCCGTATCCTGAGACTGTGACCCCTTGTTCTGGACACCCCATCCAGCCAGAGGAAATATCAGCCCTGCATCCAGCCTGTCAAAATTTGCTATGTTTCAATGAGATCCCTTCTCATTCTTCTAAAGTCTAGTAAATGCAGGCCTAGTCAGTCCAATCTCTCCTCACATGACAATCCTGCCATCCCAGGAATCAGTCTGGTAAACCTTTGCTGCACTCCCTCTCCAGCAAGTATATCCTTTCTTAGATAAGGAGACCAAAACTGCACACAATATCCAGGTGTGATCTCACCAAGGCCCTGTACAGCTGCAGTAAGACATCCTTGATCCTGTACTCAAGTCCTCTCGCAATGAAGGCTAATATACCATTTGCTTTCTTAGCTGCTTGCTGCGCCTGCATGCTTGCTTTCAGTGACTGGTGTACAAGGACACCCAGGCCCTTTATACATCAACATTTCCTAATCTATGACCATTTAAATAATACTCTGCCATTCTGTTTTTCCTACCAAAGTGGATAACTTCACGCCTATCCATGTTATACTGTATCTACCATGTATTTGCCCACCCACTCAACCTATCTAAATTGCTTTGAAGCCTCTTAACACCCTCCTCATCGCACACATTCCCACCAACCTTCGTGTCATCAGCAAACTTGGAAATATTACATTTGGCTCCCTCATCCAAAACCATTGATACATATTGTGAATAGCTGGGGCCCAAGCACTGATCTCTGCTGTACCCCACTAGTCACCGCCTGCCACTCTGAAAAAGACCCATTTTTTCCTACTCTCTGTTTGCTGTCATCATATCAATTTTCAGTCCATGCCAATATATTACCCCTTAACCCCATGTACTTTAATTTTACACACTAACTTCTTAAGTGGGACTTTATCAAAAGCTTTCTAAAATTCCAAATACACCACATCCGCTGGGTCTCCCTTATCTATTCTACTAGTTACATTTTCAAAAAACTACAGTAGGTTTGTCAAACATGATTTCCCTTTCATAAATCCATGTTGACTTTGTCTAATCCTGTTGATATTTTCTAAGTATGCTGTTGTCATATCCTCTATAATAGACTCTAGCATTTTCCCTACTACTGACGTTAGGCTAACTGGTTTATAATTTGCTGTTTTCTCCCTCCCTCCTTTTTAAAATCATAGGGTTACATTTGCCACCCTCCAATCTGCCTGGACTGTTCCAGAATCTACAGAAGTTTGGAAGCTGACAACACACGCATCCACTATTCCCATGGCCACCTCCTTTAGTACCTTGGGATGTAGATTATCGAGCCCTGGGGATTTATTGGCTTTCAGACCCATTAATTCCTCCAGCACATTGCTTTAGTAATACTAATTTCCTTCCATTGCTCCTTCTCACTAGACCCTTGATTCCCTAGTATTTCTGGGAAGTTATTTGTGACTTCCTCTGTGAAGACAGAACTAATGTAATTGTTTAGTTGCTCTGCCATTTACTTGTTCTCTATTATAAATTTTCCAATTTCACACTGTAAAGAATCTACATTTGTCTTCGATAATCTTTTTCTTTTTACACACTTATAGAAGCTTTTATAATCTGCTTTTATGTTCCTTGAAAGTTTACTCTCATACTCTATTTTTCCCCTTTTAATCTCTTGGTCCTCCTTTGCTGAATTCTAAACTGCTCCCAATCCTCAGGCTTGCTACTTTTTATGACTCCTCTTTGGATCTAATGCTATCCTTAATTTATTTTGTTAGCCATGGTTGGACTGCTTTTCCTGTTGTGTTTTTGCATTAGAAAGGAATGTATAACTGTTACTATGCATACATTCATTCCTTAAATATTAGCCATTGTCTAAACACCATTATGCCTTGTAATTAAGTTTCCCAATCTATCTTAGCCAACTCATGCTTCATACCTTCCTAGTTTCTTTTGTTAAGATTTAGGAGCATAGTTTCAGATCGGACCACTTCACTTTCCATCCTAATGAAGAATTCTATCATGTTATGGTCACTGTTCCCTAAAGGTTCACGCACAACAAGATTATTAATGAAACCCTTCTTATTGCACAATATCAAATCTAGGATAACCTGTTCCCTAGTCGGTTCCTCAACGTACTGGTCTAAAAAACCATCTTGTACACACTCCAGGAATTCATGCGCCAGAGTATTATTGCTAATTTGGTTTGCCTAGTCTATATGTAGGTTAAAGTCACCCATGATTACTGTAGCACTCTTACGAACATACATATGAACAAAGAGCAGAAGTAAGCCATTCATCCCCTTGAGCATACTCTGTCATTTAATACAATCGTGGCTGATTTGAGAGTAACCTGAAATCTACAATCCACCTATCGCTGATAACCTATCACCCCCCCCCTTGCTTACCAAGAATCTATCTTACTCTGCCTTAAAAATATTCAGACTCGCTTCCACCACCTTTTCGGGAAGAGAATTCCAAAGACTCACAAACTGAAATAGCAAGTACAGATTTGTTTCTCAACTGCAAGCTAGAGTTTTTAATTTAAACTACCTGGAGATTTAAATGACATGACAGCTTAACAGTTCCACAGAGTTTATCCAATTCTACACACATTCGTGTCTACTGTTAACTATCCCAAAAGGGCGCCTGAACTTTCCCAAAGGGATACCTTACCTCTCCAGATAACACTGGCAGCTTTAGATCTTTTCATCAAATGTCTAAAGCCCACCACTCATGCTTTGGAAATCCCAGTCATGAAAAGTGCTTCTGTTTGAAGGCAGCTGCGCTTTTACATGTGCAGCTGTCTCCGTGAATCACGTATGTGCAAATTACAACCCTTTGCCATTACCTGTTCACACACAACATCACCCCCTTAAACCACGCCCCCCCACCCCCCCACCCCCCCCCACCCCAGCGAAAATGGTGGGTGCTGGGTTTGGGGGCGGGACTTTAGGGATTGTGATTCCCAGCATCATTTTGCTAAGTCGTGGAACCTTTTTGCCTTTATGAAAATTCAGGCCAGAGACACAGTACCAAAAGCTGACTGTCCACATAACAGATTGAAATGTGTGGGTTAAATTCACAGTAGAGGTAGCTGTAAAGAGCTATTGAAGTATTACATCTACTTTTTCCTGTTTCAAACATGTGTAACGCTGCCGGGATAAATTATTTTTGTTTGAAGGATGCAATTATAGTAGACTCATAAAATGGTGGAAAATGCAAAGCCATGTCCCCATGAAAGCAGAAGATTATTTTCTGTTGCCAGTAGTTACATTTCTCTTTCGTAATTTCTGAATCTAACACTACCACACATTACATTCTCATGAACTTCAGTGACTCTTTGTTATTATTTATTTTGGGGATATGGGTGGTGCTAGCAAAGTAATATTTTTGTCCATCCACAGTTGCCTGAGGGCATTAAGGACAACAAGGTTATATGGGACTATAGTCTTTTGAAGGCGAACATATGTATGAACATACGAATTAGAAGCAGGAGTAGGCCACTCAGCCCCTTGAGCCTTCTCTACCATTCAATAATATCTGATCTGAATGCAACCTCAGCCCTACATTCCTGCCTACCTCCATCACCCCCTTGTTAATCAAGAATCTATCTAGCTCTGCCTTAAAAACATTCAAAGACTCTGCATCCTCTGCCTTTTGAGGAAGAGAGTTTCAAAGACTCACAGCCCTCTGAGAGAAAAACGTTCTTCTCATCTCTGTCTTTATAAGTCACCCCTTATTTTTAAAGTGACCCCTAGATCTAGATTCTCCCACAAGAGGAAACATCCTCCCCACATCCACCCTGTCAAGACCCCTCAGGACCTTAAAGGTTTCAATTAAGTCACCTCTTACTCTTCTAAATTTCAGTGGATACAAACCTAACCTGTCCACCCTTTCCTCATAAGACAATCTGCCCATTCCTGGTATTAGTCTAGTAAACCTTCTCTGAACTGCTTCTAACGCATTTACATCTTTCTTTAAATAAGGAGACCAGTACTGCACAGAATACTCCAGCTGTAGTCTCACCAATGCCCTGTACAACTGATGCATAACCTCCCTACTTTTGTAATCAATTGCCCTCACTATAAATGATAAAATTCTATTAGCTTTCCTAATTACCTGCTGTATCTGAATACTAACCTTTCATTATTCATGCACAAGGACACGCAGATCCCTCTGAATCTCAGAGGTCTACAATCTCTCACCATTTAGATAATAAGCTTATTTTTTATTCTTCCTGCCAAAAGGAACAATTTCACATTTGCCCACATCATACTCCATTTGCCACATCTTTGCCCACTCACTTAACCTATCTATGTTACTTTGTAGCCCTCTTACATCCTCTTCACAATTTACTTTCCTACCTATCTTTGTGTCACCAGCAAATTTAGCAACCATTCCTTTGGTCCCTTCGTCCAATTCATTTATATAAAGCGTAAAAATTTGAGGCCCCAGCACTGATCCCTGTGGCACACCATCATCAACACCCTGCCAACCAGAGAAAGACCAATTTATGCCAACTCTCTGTTACCTGTTAGCTAGGCAATCTTCTATCCATGCCAATATGTTACCCCCCTACACCATGAGCTTTTATATTCTGCACTAATCTTTGATGTGGCATTTTATCAAATGCGCTCTGGGAATCTAAGTACAGCACATCCACCGGTTCCCCTTTATCCTCAGCACATGTGACGCCTTCAAAGAACCCCAATAAATTGGTTAAACATGATTTCTCTTCTACAAAACCATGCTGACTGCCTGATTGCCTTGAATTTTTCGAAGTGCTCTGCCAGAATACCTTTAGTAATAGCTTCTAATATTTTCCCTATGACAGATGTTAGGCTAACTGGTCTATAGTTTCCTGATTTTTTCTCCCTCTCTTTTTGAATAAAGGAATAACATTTGCTATTTTCCAATCAAATGGAACCTTCCTCGAATCTAGGTGGCTGCTTTCCCGCGAAGACATTAATGCTCGGTCATTACCTGACGCTAACCCATAAATTACTAAATTTCTTCAATTCAGTCTCATAATTTGCCATAATAAAAACAAAAAAAAAAATGCTGGAAATGGAATAACGTTTTAGCTCAATGACTTTTCCTCAGAACAGGGCATTGACCTGAAACGTTAACTCTCTTTTTCTCTCCACAGTCGCTGCCTGACATGCCGATTATTTGGAGCATTTTCTGGTTTTATTTCAGATTTCCAGCATCCGCAGTATTTCGTTTTAATAACTTGTAAGGGTGGGATTTACAACCGGTGATCTCTGGGTCTTTAATCCAGCACCAAAACCACTAGTCTACCACACCCTTTCACACAAGAGATTGAATGTCGAGTAAACCTGCAGCTTAAGTTAAGAAATGCTGCTGTCATGATGCATTTTAGTCTAATTAGTTTATTATTCAAGCCTGCTTTGAATTGTTAGTTTTTTTTAAGCTCTTGGTCAGCTTTTCCAAGATTGAAAGGTTGGCATGTCTGTAACACCATTTGGAAAGACTTCGGTACATAATCACAATGAGACAGGGCCTTGTTGGCTTGTCAGCTATTGCATCAGAACACCTACCTAACTTTAAAAAGGCAGAAAACATATTGATAATTAATTATTTTTTCCTTTTATTCTTGGAAGTTGGGTATACTACTTTTCCGTTACAAAATCTACAGTGGAATAGTGATTATCCTCAATGTGACACTCTCTGTTCATATAAAAGCCCATTGTGCCACTGTACAAACACCTTGGCATGGACCCTGGGCATGAGAACAGTGTGGTTAGCTTGTATTGCTTCATATATCATTTTAGAATGGAGGTCATCATTTCGTTGTAAATTATAGTCTTTCGATCATGACTATTTATTCCAATACCCATTAAATATTACGTAATTCATAAATCTGCACACAAAACACAAAAACCATGATCTTTGCAGGATTTAGTAACATGGAATTATTTTGAAAGATTACCATAGGGAAATCCAGAGTGGAAAATGTGCTATTGTGAAAAATATCCTGCATTCATTTTATATATATTTTTAAATGGTGATTGTTCCTTTTAAAATCAATCATTCTCTGCACTCCTGTAATTCACCTTACATCATTTGAAAAATGTTGATTTTCTGAATTTTTTTGGCAAAATTTTATTTAGTAACACACTTTTTAAGAAGGGTTTCTTCAATCTGCTCCAGAACATTGTAAAACCTGATCCTTCCAATCCTTTTACCTCAATAGGTCCTGTTTTCCTCTTTATTTTAAGATTAATATGAATTTAAAATGCAGACGCTATGCAGGATCATTACCTGGACAGCCCTGTTTTTAGACTCTAGGACATCAACCATTTTGAATAATCCCTGCTCCTTGTTCAATTGCAACACTTTGTGGACAGTTTTTAAAATTTGCTTTAATAGATATCTCAATTCTTGATATAATGTGAAGTTTTATAGCTTTCTCACTAATAGACAAGCCATGGGACACTCCTCTCATAGTGAGTTATAGTATGCACAAACCTGTTCCTCTTTCTAATGAATTGTTATTGAAATGTAGTAGTCCCTCTGCTATCTCTTCCCTAACTTACTTTAGGATGTGCGGATGCAATCCATCTGGATCCTCTATAAGTGTAATCAGTTTATCAATTATCTCTCTCCCATCTTTTTGTTACATTTTTTAAATCGCTTTTTCAAATGTCATTCCCAGCTGTTAGCCTCCCTGTGGAATACTGAGGCAAAGTTTCTGTCATTTCCTGTGAGTTTAGCTTATGCAGCCCTGTCCCTATCCCAATATTTCTTTTTACATTTATGTGTTTGTAGATTAATTTGCTACATCTATTTATGTGCCTTGATGATTTAATTTTGGAGTTTCTCTTTACTTTTCTAATTGTTATTTGACTTCTATCCTAACCTCTTCATATTCCCTTTCATCATCCTTTCATTTTTTGACATGTAGTTAGCGTACAGCTTTTTCGTTAGTCACAATTTTCCTCATTGCTTTATTCATCATTGTGTTTCCTTTTTCGCTAGCCTGTTCTTGCTTTTTGCAGGAATATATTTCTCCTGAAATTTACTGATCTCCAACATAAATATTTCCCAATGTTGTCTTATCTCTTTGCCAGTTTTCTCCCGTAGTTTATTTCAGAAAGTCAATTTTCATTTGCTCAAAATTAACTTTTTTCCAAACTATTATTGGGTCCTTATCATATTTAATTCTTCTCAATCAAGATTTTAAACCTTATTATGTTGTGATTGCTGTTGCCTCAATATTCCCCTATGCTTTCTCCTCTTTCCTGCTCTGGTTCATTTTTCACTGCTAGATCCAGTGGTGATTCCTCTCTTGTTGGATGATTTGTTGGTAAGAAAGATGCTTTGAACAGAATTTAAAAACCCTATTCCCTTTTCCCATTTCCCTGCCTAATCAGTTTCCTTTTATTACACAAAATACAATTTCTATGTTTATTTGTTGCACAGTGACATTTACTGATGCTACGATTCAAGCAATATTTCCACACTGTCAACAGCAATGTAACAAAAAAGATATTAATATTTAGGCATATTGCTAACAGTTATAATAAACGATTTTCAGTGTAAATCACTAAACAAGGCCATATTGATTCTGCATAGATGCACTCATCTATTCATCTGTCATGTTAAAAATGGTAAATGCATTACTAGTAAATTCTGGAAAAATAATATTCTGCCATAATAATTGAGAGAGTGGGAAGATTCTAATGCAATATGTCTAAAATTCTTGACTGGTTGGAACAATCAGATATTTACTTTTCAATTTTTTCATTCTAGTCAGGTGATAAGTAATTTTCAATATGACTATCAGGTACAGAAAAAAAGCCCAATGTGGAAAATTTTGGATGAAATCCTCACGGCTAACATTAAATCTCTTTCAGATTAAGAAGAGCAGATAGTTTTTGCCACTTCACAGATACTGGTTGCTGTGACATCAGCCTATTGATGTGAAACCTGCTGCTGTTTCGCACTCGGTTGCTGTTGCCAAGTGTCCATCAGTCTGACAAGCAGTGTTGACGGACAATTTGCTGCATTCTTACTTCTCATACAGGCAGGTTGTTGATACAATGATACTTGCAAATTACTCGTGTTGTGTTACAAAGTATTCCAGAGTACTACAGTGCCAATTATAAAACATATTGAAATGAACTTCATGATACTCTCTTGCCATCTCACACTCTTTAATTTTTCAACCCAAACCCTAAGTTGCATGTTCATGTGTAATACAGTATGTACAACCCATAATCCATTTTGTTTCATTGATTCTTTGTCTTCTCATTGCTTTTGGCCTCTTTCAAGACTGATGTGACATTTGTGCATGATGATAATTAAAATGTTACCACAATTCAAGGCTCATTACTTTTTAAAAATGAGTAACAATGGGCTATTCATTTCAAATAAATTTATAATTGATGGCACAAAAATGAGTCATTAACCTTGTACTTGTCATATGAAAATAGTCACTGAACACAGCTGACTCCCAGAATCTGAAGCGGAAAACAGTCTCTTATTTCAATTTCATTATTAGGGCAAAGAAGTAAAACCAGTATCAACTTGGTGAAAGACGCTCTTTGTTCTGACCAAAACCTGTTGGTCTTCCAGTGCAAAGAGTTGTCAACGACCAAGTGTTGCAGGTTGGCACATTCCTACGTCCAGGACTACGTGCTGAGGGATGCACTAAAGCTTGGGGCAGCTGCCGCAAAGGCGCAATGGGGAAGGGTTGTTGCCTAAGGCCTTTCTGCTATAGTGCACCGAGGGGCTGGGAATTGTATAGAACCCCTCAGGCTGTACGACTCACACTGAATATGTACAGAAGATATATGTATCACAATTGCAATGAGGCACCTCAGCGTGCAACATGATCTATGTAGAATATTTGAACATCATTGCAATTTCTGCAATGACTGTTTTCAAATATTTTGTAATGTTCTTTTAGATATTTTATGAATAAACTATATTTTTGCAAAAATAAAAAGAGAATTTCCTGAAACAATATTGTAGGAGAGCTATATAAACATGAAGTGTAATCTGAGATTATCATTAAACTGATTTGTAAAGAGGCTATGTCCTATAGTTCTGACCTACAGTCATAGTCTTTGGACAGTTCTGTAAGACATATCTGAATAGTTACCCAGGAAATGTTAGACTAAAAAATCCTCGTCTGACTCCTGGGTAGCTACAGAACTGACCCAACATTTCCTCACACTGATCCCCATGACACCCCCACCTAACCCACTGAGCCCCTGACTACCCCCTCACCTGACCCAACTACCCCCTGACATACCTACCCACTCATCTAGCTACCTACCTCCCACTCTATCCAACTGCTACCTTACCCACCTGCCACCCTACCCACTTACCCCACCACTCTACCCATCATTCATCCATCCAATCACCCATTCACCCATTCACTAACATTCATCCGTCATCCTTTCACTAACATTCACACTGGACATTTAAACTTAGCATACGGCAGCTAGTGCCATAATAAATAGTTGTGGGGGGGCATGTCTTGTCTACCCCTCCGATGCTATGGTGCTGCAATGGAATTTTCTGATGGATTCTGCTCCCCGCATTTCTGGAAAAGCCAGGCTCGGAAGACCTGACAAGAAATGTATTGGGGTGTGGAAAAGTTTGAGCGGAGAGGCAATCCGATGATGAGTGCTGCTTTGCGGGAGATCTGGGCCAATGAGTAACAGGATGAAGATTTTTAACTTTAAAGGAACTCAGGGCTTTTGAGGGACACTTGTCTATTGATGTTGTGCCTAGCTGAACTGTGAATTCAGAAGACCATACATAAAAGAGTAACCCTCCAAAAGAAAACGATAAGGAGTGAGCAACAAGCATTTTACTTTGAGGGGAGCTACATGTGATTCCTGACTTGGTCTAATCCACTTCAATCCTTGCAGGGTATTGCTTGGTTTGCATTCCCCCAACTTTTGGGAAGAGGACAAAGATGTAGAGACAAATGTTTGTCAGCAAATAACGTGCACTCCTAATCTATAAACGCAAGGCTTGGAACATGCTGTTACTTGGAAATATAGTACATCTAAAGTATATATTCCTGGAGGAGGAACAGACTCTGTTACTGTGAAAGTAACTGTAATGATATCATTTCCTCTTGTAGTTTATGCATTCAACAGTCTTTCCAAGATTGTATTATAACCAGCAATATAGCTCTGGTTTAGTAGCATCTTCACAGAAATAAAGCAGTTGGATGACTCAGATACATTTGTCTTTTATTCTTAGAATTTGACTATTCACAAACTTTTATGATAGCCCATTTCAGCGTTCATTTTTCAGTTAGATAGTGTCATGATTACGGGAAGCTGAGTGAGATCTACCTACAACTTCACCACCAAAAGCAGAATTATTTTTTCTTTAATTCTTTCACAGGATGTGAGCATCACTGACAAGGCCAGCATTTGTTGCCCATCCCTAACTGCCCTTCAGAAGGTCGAGATGACCCTCCTTTTTGAACCGCAGTAGTCAATGTTGTGTAGGTCCACCCACAGTGCTGTTAGGGAGTTCCAGGATTTTGACCTAGCGGCAGTGAAGGAACTGTGATATAATGCCAAGTCAGGATGGTGTGTGGCTTGGAGGGAAACTTCCAGGTGATGGTGTTCCCATGCATCTGCTGCCCTTGTCCTTCTAGGTGGTAGAGGTTGCAGGTTTGGAGGGTGCTGTCAGAGGAGCTTTGGTGAATTGCTGCAGTGCATTGTGTAGGTGGTGCACACTGCTGCCACTGTGCATTAGTGGTGGAGGGGATGGATGTTGAAGGTGGGTGGGGTGCCAATCAAATGGGCTATTTTGTCCTACATGATGTCAAATTTTTTGAGTGTTGTGGGAGCTGCACTCATCCAGGTCAGTGAAGAATATTCTATCACACTCCTTGTAGATGGTGGACAGGCTTTGGAGAGTCAGGAGGTGACCTACTCTTCGCAGATTTCCCAGCCTATGAACTGCTCTTTTAGCCATAGTATTTATACAGCTGGTCCAGTTTACTTTCTGGTTAATAGTAGCCCCCAAGCTGTTGAAAGCAGGGAATTCAGCAATGGTAATGCCATTGAATGTCAAGGGGAGTTGGTTCGATTATATCTTGTCAGCAATGGTCATTGCGTGGCGCTTGTGTGGCACGAATGCTACTTATCACTTATCAGCTCAAGTCAGAATGTTGTCCAGGCCTTGCAACATATAGGCATGGACTGCCTCAGTATCTGAGGAGTTGCGAATGGTGCTGAACATTGTGTAATCATCAGCAAACATCCCCACCTCTGACCTTATGTGGGAGGGAAAGTCATTGATGAAGCAGCTGAAGATGGTTCTGCCTAGGAGAACACCTGCCGTGATGTCCTTGGACTGAGATGAATGACATCCAACAACCACAGCAACCTTCATTTGTACAAGGTATGATTCCAACTTGTGGAGAGTTTTCCCCATGATTTTCATTAACTCCAGTTTTGCTAGGGCTCCTTGATGCCACATTCGGTCAAATGCTGCCTTGATGTCAACGGCAGTCACTCTCACTTCATCTCTTGAGTTCAGCCCTTTTGCCCATGTTTGGATGAAGGCTGTAATGAGATCAGGAGCTGAGTGGCTGTGCCGGAACCCAAACTCAGCATCAGTGAGTAAGTTATTGCTGAGTTAGCACTGCTTGATATCACTGTCGCCAACACTTCCCAACACTTTGCTGGTGATCGAGCGTAGACTGGCGGTGCAATAAGTGGCCTGCTTAGATTTGTCCTGCTTTTTGTGGACAGGACATACCTGGGCAGTTTTCCACATTGCTGGGTGGATGCCAGTGTTGTAGCTGTACTGGAACAGCTTGGCTAAGGCCGCAGCTAGTCCTGGAGCCCAAGTCTTCAGTACTATTGCTGGAGCGTTGTCAGGGCCCATAGCCTTTAAAGTATCCTGTGCCTTCAGACATTTCTTGATATCACATGGAGTTAATCAAATTGGCTGAAGACTGGCAACTGTGATACTGGGGACCTCCGGAGGAAGCCAAGATGTATCATCCACTTGGCACTTCTGGCTGAAGATTGTTACAAATGTTTTAGCCTTGTCTTTTGCACTGATATGCTGGGCTCTCCCATCATTGAGGATGGGGATATTTGTGGAGCCTCTTCCTCCTATTAATTGTTTAATTGCCCACCACCTTTCACAGCTGAATGTGGCAGGACTGCAAAGCTTAGATCTGACCCGTTAGTTGTGGGATTACTTACCCCTGTCTATTGCATGCTGCTTATGCTGTTTGGCATTCAAGTAGTCCTGAGTTGTAGCTTCAACAATTTGAATCCTCAGCAGCTGGAGCTGCTCCTGGCATGCCCTCCTGCATTCTTCATTGAACCAGAGTTGACCCCCCTGGCTTGGGGGATATGCTGGGCCATGAGGTTACAGATTGTGATTGTACATAGCTCTGCTGCTGCTGATGGCCCACAGTGCCTCATCGTTGCCCATTCTTTAGTTGCTAGATCTGTTCAAAATCTATCACATTTGGCACAATGGTAGTGCCACACAACATGATAGACTGTATACTCAATGTGAAGATGGGACTTCGTCTCCACAAATACTGTGTGGAGGTCACTCCTATCAATACTGTCATGGATAGATGAATCTGCAACAGGTAGATTGGTGAGCATGAGGTCAAGTATGTTTCTCCCTCTTGTTTGTTCCCTCACCACCTGTTGCAAACCCAGTCTAGCAGCTATGTCCTTTAGGACTCAGCCAGCATGGTCAGTATTGGTTCTACCAAGCCACTGTTGGTGATCAACTTTGAAGTACCCCACCCAGAGTACATTCTGTGTCCTTGCCACCATTGGTGCTTCCTCCAAGTGGTGTTAAACATGGGGGAGTGCTAATTCATCAGCTGCGGGGGTGGCAATGACGGTGGTGGGGTGGGGTGGGGAGGTGGGATGTGGGGTGGGTGGTAATCAGTAGGAGTGTGAATGGTGCTGAATATTGTGTAATCATAAGCAAACATCCCCACTTCTGACCTTATGAAGGAGGGAAGGTCATTGATGAAGCAGCTGAAGATTATTGAGCCGAGGATACCACCCTGAGGAACTCCTGCAGTGATGTCCTTGGACTGAGATGATTAGCCTCCAAAAACCACCTAAAAGCCATCTATCCTTGCCCTCTGATGCCATGGGATCCAGAGTTGATGTTGAGAACTCAGTGGGCAACTCCTTCCTCACTGTATAGCACTGTGCTGCCACCTCTGAGTCCGTCCTGTGTGGGACAGGACTTACCCAGTGATGGTGATGGACTGTGCCTGGGACATTGTAAGGTATGGTTCTGTGAGTATGACTATATCAGTTTGTTAATTGACTAGTCTGTGAGACAGTTCTCCCAGTTTTGGCACAAGCCCCCAGATGTTAGTAAGGTGGATTTTACAGGGTCCGATTTGCCATTGTCATTTCCTAAGTTGATGCTGGGTTATCCGTTTGGTTTCATTGATTTTTCTAGGCTTTTTAGCAGTTTTCATACAACTGAGTGACTTTCTAGGAAATTGAAGAGTCAGCCACATTGTTGAGGGCCTTGAGTAACATATAAGCCACACCAGGTAAGGATGGCACATTTCCTTCCCTAAAGGGTTTTTACAACAATCAACATTGATTTAATGGTCATCATTACTGAGACTAGCTATTATTATTTTTTAAATCTAGAGCTATTAACATAATGTAAATTCCGCCAGCTGCCATTGTGGGATTTGAACACATGACAGGAACACAGAGCATTTTCCAGGACTTCTAGATTGATAGTCTAGCAACATTACCACTATGTCACTGCCTCCCTTTAAAGACCTGTTTCTAAAGAAAAATACAAGAAAAAACAAAAGTCAAGAAAAGATCAGAAATGGCTGCCATGAGTCACCTGATGTCTGATGCTGCAATTTGACCACTTTCCTGGCAAGTTTCTATATAAATTGCACTGCAGACCTGCATGGAATTTCAGACAGGCGAGGTTGGTGGGGTGGGGGCGGCGGGCTGGTGGGGTGGGGGGGGGTGCGGTGTGAAGGGAGGTATCAAGGTCCATTTCAAAGAAAGGTATTAAAAATACAAAGTGCTGGGACTTTATTCTGTCATCCTATCAAGACAATGGAAACTGCTAACCAGCCAGATATTCATCATTCAACACCTGCTGTGGAGGACATAATAACCCCCATCTCCTGTTGATTCCTATTTTGGAATCTGTCAAAAGCTTTGGAGAAGAAAAGATCAAAAATTGGATTACTTAGTCTGCAACAATGATTGCAACACATGCTAATCAAATTCCTTTCTGGGAATATAGAGACAGATGTTTCAAAATCTAGTTCTGCCAAGCAAAATCGGTAGGAGGAAAAAGAAGCATTGCAGTCATCTGAAAACACTACTGGAAATGAGCAGTAAAGATCTCTCTCTCTCTTTTTCTCAGGAGCTAAAAGAACATCTTGAACAAAGTCCAGACCTGACCAAGTCAACTTCAGAATTCTACAGGAAACCAACCAACCAACCAACTTCAATTGGCCTCAATGTTCAACAATCTATGCCTCAAAGACAAGCAAGGGACTTAGTTGTATATTTTTTAAACTTTTTATTGGATTCTAACTATCTTACTTCTGACGTCTGTGTGTGTGTGTGTGTGTGTGTGTGTGTGTGTGTGTGTGTGATCACATCTTTTATTATTTTTTCTCAAGTTTAGTAACCAATAGACTTGCTCTTTTTTGACTCAAGAAAACCTGGTTTGATTGACTCCTTATCAAAAAATAAACACATTTGGACTGGAAAAAGCATTTATGGGGAAGATACATTTTTTAAACCTTTTTGTGATCAACTGAGGGAGCTGAATAGAAGGGGACCAAACTCATTCCTCCTCACCCAGCCATAACAATAGATTTTGTTAAACAAAGGGCATAGGAGGTAGACAGGAAAGTAGAGCTGAGGCGACAATCAGATCAGCCACCATCTTGTCAAATGGCAGAGGAGGCTCATGGGGACTGGCCTACTCCTGGTCCTAATTTACATTAAATGTACATCTAAAAACATATCAAAGCCTACATATCTTCAACAAAAACAAAAATTGCTGGAAAAACCCAGCAGGTCTGACAGCATCTGTGGAGAGGAAGACAGAGTTAATGTTTTGAATCTGTATGACTCTTCATCAGAACTAAAGAGAAATAGAAACGTGGTGAAATATAAGCTCTTTAAGGGGGTGGGCCAGGTGGAGCTGGATATAAGGCCAGTGATAGGTGGAGGCAAAGGAGAGATTGCCAAAGGTGTCATAAACAAAAGGTCAAAGGGCTGTTGACGGTGGTGGTATTAGCTAAAGGATGTGCTAATGGTGACATTAAGGGTAGAAAACAGGATAAGCAAGTGACAGATGGCCATAGTGGGGGAAGGGATCGAAATAGGCTAAAAGGTGAAGATAAAACAATGGATGGAAGTAAATTTTAAAAATAATAATAGAAATAGGTGGGAAAAGAAAAAAATATATATAAAAAATATATAATAATCATTAGAAAAAAGGGGATCAAAAAGGGGGTGAGGATGGAAGAGAGAGTTCATGTTCTTCAGTTCTCATATCTTCACTTTGCTACTGGAACACACCTTTTCCACAGTACATCCTATCCAATTGCTGGGCCTGCATTTACTGTAGATGCAGCTACACCTCAGGAGTTCCTGCAGCAGTCATACTGGAACAGAGATCTGACTTAATATTTCCCCACTGCTCTGCCTAGAAACAAAGCGTTGTCCGGATGCAACATAGAAGAAAATTGCCCTTCACTTCTTTGAAGAGTTGAAAGAAACAAGATTTTTATTGCCCATTGAAGGCCAGGGAGAAAATGAAAATGTCATGACTGAACTGAGCTATTGTCTAATGAGGGTGTGTGATTGGAAGGGTGCTGATGAATAAAGAGTGGAGTCACTCAGTGAGACAGTAGAAAAAGTTGATAATGATTGATGTCTGTCTGGATTTCTAAAGACAATTAACCTTGAGCATTTTCTTCTTAAGTGTTAAAAATTTAAATCGCCAGCTGATAAAGGTAGACATGCCTACTATAGGAGGAGGATTACATAGAATAGTAATAAATTAGCTAAGGACAATGTAACCCTTTTAAGTAACACTTGTGGATTCTGAGTGACTGATTGTAGCTATATTGCTCACAGTTTATAACCTGATTGATAAGTTCTATTGATTCTCTAGCTCTTTATAGTTGCTGAGTTTGGAGTTACTCTCACTACTATGCTCTATAAATATATTGGCTTTTCAATTTCAATTTAACTTTATTTTTCATATGGAAATTCATTTTGGGTACATTGTTCATGAGTTAAAAAATCATGGCCAGAATTTTTGGGTTGACGAGCGGGTGCAGGACCCACTCGCCGATGCGTAACATGTGTCCCGATGTCACCGCGCATCATTCAGAGTTTCGGTTCAGCGGGCATGCACCCGAGTCGGCCGTGCGCCCGCCAAATTGTCAAAGGCCTATTAAGGCCAGGCCATTTAAATATCAATCAAAACACTTAACAGAGCTGCCCGTCCAACCTTAAGGTTGTCGGGGGGGCGGGCGAAGAGCCCAGGCGGCCTTCGCATTTTTCATGGAACCTCATCCACGGGCGGGATGAGGTCTCATGAAGGTAATTAAAGTTTTATGAAAATTTTTAATAACATTCAGAGATATGTCCCAGCTCATGTGACACTTTCACATGAGGGGGCATGTCTTAATTTTTATTTTTCTTTATTAAAATTTTCAGAACTTTGACTAATCTCTCTGAGGCAGCTCTTTGCCTCAGGGAGATTTCTGCGCTTTTTCACGCATATGTACACTCCCGACTCCACCCCCCCCCCACCCCTCCCCCGCTGCCTGCCCGCACAGAGACCGCTCAGCACTTCTGGGTGCGCGTCACGCTGAGGGATGGGGGCCTTAATTCGCCCGCCCACGTAAAATGGCAGCGCCCAGCCGATCGGGGGCGCCGATCGGCCGTGCACCCACCCGTGCCCTCCCACGCTCAAACCCATGTATAAATGAATAATAACAATAAAAGAAAGAAAATGACCCTATCATAGAGGCCTGACTTAAATTGAAATATGTACTAAAAACTATTCCAATACATTAAAATAATCAGTCAATGAGTTCCACCCTGAATGCATACATTAATCTCCTGTTAAAAATTCTTCTAGTTCAGGAACATATTTATCAGCATGTGAGGGATCGTAGCCTTTTCCAAGGATGCATCAAACAATACTACTCAGACAAGGGATGCTGTTCATGACACTCTCCTTTTTGCTAATGTTATTACGGTGTTTAGAATTTGGATATTTGTAGATTATTGTTTGCACCCAAACCATCATATGAACATAACAAGCTGGAGCTCAAAGCTTTCGACCTGGTTATTGGGTCTAAATTTGTCTGGGAAAGTGGGTTCAAATTGCTCTGGGCACTGCAATGAATTTAAGCATTGTCAGTCATGGTAATTTCTGCTACAGTCCCCATCATACAAAATAGCATGGAAAGTGCTCTACTTATGAAACAAGCTAGAAGTGAAAAATGAAAGGGATAAAAAAGGGAAAAAACACAGACTGCGTTATGGTGTGGTGATTTTCAAGAATGAATGTGAATAAAGTGGGATGGGAAGAAGGAGAAAACAAAGCAAAGTTGAACAAAAGGAGAGAGCAATGCAAGGGAAAGAATACATTAAACAAGCCGACAAACAATAAAGATGCGCAGAAACGGAAGAAGGAAAATGCAAAATAAAAGACAAGGTGACAGAAATCAACAAAATAGTATTTCATTAATATTTCATGATGATTATACCCTTCCCACATGTACATTTGATTGAGGCTGAACAAAACGATAAGGAGTACAGTAAGAAAGATGTGAAAAAAACATTTATTTCTTTGTTCCTGTGGCCTGGGTTTTTCCTGTGGCAGTGGGCGGGGGCCAGTGTAATGCGTGGCCAGTAGTACACAGCACTACCTGTGCGGACAGGGGGGGGAAGGGAGAGTCAGGGCCTGTGCTCTTTCGCACATGCACGTGAAAGAGCACAGCAATCTCTCTGAGGCACGGAGCTGCCTCAGGGAGATTGATTATATAATAAAATCATGACAGAAATGATTTAAAAATTTATTCAAACATGCCCGCTCATGTGACTGCATCACCTGAGTTGGGACATGTTTGTAAAGATGGGAAATTTTTAAAATTTATTTTATGAAAGCTTCAGGAAACCTCATTCCGCCCGTGGATGAGGTTTCCTGAAAAATGTGAAGGCTGCTTGGGCTTTTTGCCTGCCCGCCAACCTTAAGGTTGGACGGGCAGTGTTCTTAACTACTTTAATTAATTTCTCAATGGCCTTAATAGGCCCTTAACATTTCGGCGGGTGGGTAGTGTCGACCCCGGCACGTGCCCGCCGAATGAAATAACACGGTGGCGCATAATGATGTTGGGACGCATGCCCGATGTCGTCGACACGTTGGCGTGTCGGGCCCCCCCCGCAGGCTAACCGGAAGATTCTGCCCCAAACAAGCAGAGAGATGACAATGTACAAAATAAATTGCAATGTTTAGGAAAACTCTGATTAAAATAAAAGGATGCTCATACAAATGTTGGTTTAGAAAGAGACCATTTGGTCAATCAACTATACCAGTGCTATTTCTCTTCTTTGAGGTATTTACTGTCATTCTTTTTGTTTTATTTGTTCATGGGATGTGGGCGTCACTGGCTAGGCCAACATTTATTGCCCATCCTTAACTGTTCTTGTTCGGAGTTAACTACATTGCTGTTGGTCTGGAATCACAGGTAGGTTAGACCAGGTAAGGATTTCCTTCCCTAAAGGACATTAGTGAGCCAGTTGGGTTTTTACAACAATTGACAACAGTGTTATGGTCATCATCAGACTTTTAATTCCAGATTTTTATTGAATTCAAATTTCACCATCCGCCATGGGATTTATACCTGGGTCCCCAGAGCATTAATAATAATAATATAAAAACAAAAAACTGCGGATGCTGGAAATCCAAAACAAAACCAGAATTACCTGGAAAAACTCAGCAGGTCTGGCAGCATCGGCGGAGAAGAACAAGGTTGACGTTTCGAGTCCTCATGACCCTTCAACAGAACTGAGGAGAGGGGTGAAATATAAGCTGGTTTAAGGTGGGGGGTGGGTGGTGGGGGGAGAGAAGTGGGGGTGGGGTGGTGGTTGTAGGGACAAGCAAGCAGTGATAGGAGCAGATAATCAAAAGATGTCACAGACAAAAAGAACAAAGAGGTGTTGAAGGTGGCGACATTATCTAAGAGAATGTGCTAATTAAGAATGGGTGGCAGGACACACAAGGTACAGCTCTAGAGGGGGTGGAGTGAAATAAGGCTAACAGGGCATAAAAGGTATAGATTTAAAAATAATGGAAATAGGTGGGAAAAGAAAAATCTATATGAATTATTGGAAAAGACAAAAGGGAGGGGGAAGAAACGGAAAGGGGGTGGGGATGGAGGAGGGAGTTCAAGATCTAAAGTTGTTGAATTCAATATTCAGTCCGGAAGGCTGTAAAGTGCCTAGTCGGAAGATGAGGTTCTGTTCCTCCAGTTTGCGTTGAGCTTCACTGGAACAGTGCAGCAAGCCAAGGACAGACATGTGGGCAAGAGAGCAGGGTGGAGTGTTAAAATGGCAAGCGACGGGGAGGTTTGGGTCATTCTTGCAGACAGACAGCAGGTGTTCTGCAAAGCCGTCGCCCAGTCTGCATTTGGTCTCTCCAATGTAGAGGAGACCGCACTGGGAGTAACGAATGCAGTAGACTAAGTTGGGGGAAATGCAAGTGAAATGCTGCTTCACTTGAAAGGAGTGTTTGGGCCCTTGGACGGTGAGGAGAGAGGAAGTGAAGGGGCAGGTGTTGCATCTTTTGCGTATGCATGGGGAGGTGCCATAGGTGGGGGTTGAGGAGTAGGGGGTGATGGAGGAGTGGACCGGGTTGTCCCCAGACCGTTACCCTGGATCTCAGGAATACCATTCCAGTGAAAATACCACTATGCCACCGCCTCCCCTAGATTCTACCTCTCTCTTTCCTTGTAATTTTTTTAAGGGTGTTTATCTAACTTCATGTTAAATGTTGTGATTCATTTGGCTTCAAGAGCCACTTGTGGAAAAGGTTTCCATATCCTTTGCCTGAAATATTGCTCTCAAGCCTCCCCAAAATATCAGTTTGGTTCAAGGAGTATGTGTTGAAATATCTTGTGTCCTAGAACTTCAATGTGCAGTAAACCTCTCCACACCACTTGACATCTGTTTTGCACATTGACGCCAAGGCACAGAGATTGACTGCACTTTGGAGTTATAGAGAACAATTTATAGTGTTGTCATTAACTTAATTTCATTAGCTTTTCTAATTCACATAGGCGCACACATCTTTGAATAGTAAGTCAATGACCTTGCAAAAGATTGTAGTGTAGTAAGCCACACTCTATTTGTGGTGAGCAAAGGTTTGTTGTTGCACTTTAAGACTTTTTTTTTAAGTATCGGAGATTCTTGAAAATCTTACTTCAATTCGATTTTAATTCAAGCTATTTGGGTATAGCTGTGCTAAACTTTTGAAGTGCTTGTGCAAGAATTCCATGTACAAGAAATATTGCACACTTGCCTTGCTAGTTATTATATATTTGTCTCTCTTTTGGCCTTTTTCTACAGTTTGGTACAGGATTTAAACATTCATGACCCTGTGTCTTTTCCTGAATTGGAGTATTTGGCCAAGAATGTTAAGTTTAGTCTATCATGCTTCAGATAGCTTGATAAGTGTTTTAACCTTTGAACCTGAACAAGCTCTGACCAATTTAGTAACATTATTTCGTTTACCTGGGTGGTGATTGCTTTATTGGGTGTAAATATATTACTTATCCTTCTCCAAACTCACTGGTTACCCCACTTGCTGTGCCTGTGCTTAATGTTCTGTTTTATTACCAGTTTCACTGTCATGAGACCTTGAGAGAAAGAACACAAATTGAAACAAAAAAGAATGCAGGAGAGATAGAGATGGAGAAAAAAAGGTAAGACACTAGGAAATATTGTATATTCTGATCAGAGATTGGAGGAGCCAAACTCATTTAACAGCATTTTAGCACTTGGAGCCGACATTCCTAATTTTAATAATCTTATTTTGAGATGACTTAAAAAGTGCTAGAATGTTGGGGAAGAAGCATCAATTAGCTCCTGTTTATTATTCCTATTCTGAAAAACAAAGGAGTTAAATTTTGAAGAGTTAGGAAAAAAATTCTAATTTTATCAGTTAAAAATCTTCTTAACGGTCATTACTAATAAAGCAGTGTAGCATTTCAAATCGACAAATGAATATTTCACTCCTGACCAAAGCAGTGTTAATGAATTTAATGAACATCAATATTTTGAAATATCATGATATTGGTGAATATAGCAAAAGTGTTTGCTTAGCAAGAGTATGAATATAACATCATAACTGATTATCTTGTGGTGGAACATGAAGTATTTTAGAGAGTGGAGGAAGAGTAGGCCTCGAAGGGGACATTGGTTGTACCAGTACAGATTCAGCTTTTATAGGCATTGTACCGCAAGAGTGAATGTGGAGCACAAATAGGAGCTTAGCTTCAGTTTAACTGGGCCACTTTGAAGAAAAACATGTTTTGTTAATTAGTGAATCCTTTCTCCTCGATGGAGAAGCACAATTGGACTGGATGTGGCCATTCTCTGCACACCAGTAATTCTAAAACATTGGGAACATACATCTGCCTATCCATTGAAGTACATAAAATGCTGATAACCAGGCATTGGAAGACCTAAGTGTCATTTTTACAAACAGAAAAAATGCTGCAAATATTCAACAGGATAGGCAACATCAGTGGCAGCATCTCTTCTCAAATGCTGCCTGACCTGCTGTGTATTTCCAACATAGAATCATAGAATAATTACAGCACAGAAGGAGGCCCATCATGTACATTTTCTGTTTTTATTTCCAATTTCCAGGATCTGTAGTATTTTGCTTTAGTATATAATTTATATCAGCATTTATACAATTCAGTCATCATGGGGATTTCATCAGATGAGGTACAGTACACATATGGAGCCCAATTAACATTGAGTACCAGGCTTTCTCTTTCAGCTTGATTGTAACATATTATAGGCAGGTTACATTTGACATTGGAAATGAGGGATGATCTGCGAATGTTGACATTTCCATTCAGCTGTGTATTGTAGTGCAGGAAAGAGAGAAATCTGAATGAGAACTGCTTAAACAGCAAATACTGAAATGATCAACTATATCCAAACCTGAACACAATAGTGGATTTGAGTGACTGGACCATACCAGGTGTTCAAGAAAGAAAGTAACTTTTGAGCATCTGCTAAAATTATGAAGAAACCTTTAAGCTGTCATAATCATTTAACAATAAACAAGACTGCAATTTTTTTTTCAAGCTGTTTCTCATGGAAGAGGTCAATTACTAGTAGGCCTGTAAGCAATTAGTCATTGAGAACATGGCTGTCAGACTTACAAGTTACACAATGTTCAAATAGCTAGGGACTGGCTGATTCAGATGTCATATAGTGACATATCCGACACTATTTATTTGAATCTAATCAGGTTCTTACAATAATATTTTCTTTCCTGATTTCACCAATTGTTAAACACTTTTGTGAGTACATATCTCTTGCACATTAGTTCAGCTTGAGACTTATCCTGTTTTGGTTCTATACTCCATTTACTGAACACCTTGTTATTGGAGACATCTATTTAACTCTCTCTCTCTTTAGGCCATTGATGACCATGGACTTTCATGTGTTGGTCCTTGGTTATGCTGGGCAAGGTACTGCAGTTTGCTATTTCCTTCTGCAAGCAGCTGACCAGGAATCTCTCCTGCTTTTACCACCTGCCACAGGCATATGTTGGAAGGATTTATAAGTTAGTATCAACCTGTTTGGCCATATTATGAATGCACCTTCCTTGGCCATCAGGTCTTGGAGTGGAACTTGAACCTGTAGCTTCTGGCTCAGAGGCAGGGATGTTACTACTGCACCACAAGACCTTCCCTCACCCATTTAACTGCAGCATTTAAATGTAATCATTTAGGATTTCAAATCAATTACTTTCCAAGCAACTGGATTTTAGTTTTTATTAACCCTTATAGCACCAACAATTCCAATTTTCACCAGCTGGACACATTTCAGGAATATAATTAATATACAATTAAAAATCACTCCCCTCCTAAACAAACTTATTCTCAGTACTTCAATTCTCTCCAATAATCATTCTTTCTCCATATTTTCAATCAAAGTCATGAAATGTGTTGTTAACTTGCATTGATGTTTTTACCTCTTCCCTCAGGCCTGATATCCTCCACCCTGGTCATCTAGCCACACACAGCACAGGTCAAAGTCACAAACGATATACTATGTGACTAGGACAATAGTTCTACACCTCTTCATCCTTCTCAAGCTCTTTACTGCCTTTGGCACAGTTGGCCATTCTGTCATCTTCTTAGGTGGATGGCTCCAATGGCTTTTCCTCCACTTCCTGCAAGTCACCTCCAACATACAGCAGGCTCCATCATTGATCCTCTTCCTGTCAGAATATATATGCCACTCTTTGGCAATATCATCTAGAAGCATGGGTCAGCTTCACGTACAGAATGACAACACACATTTCTGCTTCTCTATGTCCTCCAGCCATTCAGATTATATTGCATCTACAAAGTGATGAAGTAGGTTCACCCTGACACTGGCATCTCCTTCCTAGCATGTGCATAATGAATTCCATTGTGAATGATATAATTTTTTAAATTCATTCATGGAATGTGGGCTTCTCTGTCCGAACCAGCATTTATTGCCCATCCCTAATTGCGCTTGAGAAGGTGGTGGTGAGCTGCCTTCTTAAACTGCTGCAGTCCATGTGCTGTAGGTACACCCACAGTGCTGTTAGGGAGGGAATTCCAGGATTTTGACCCAACGACAGTGAAGGAACGGCAATATATTTCCAAGTCAGAATGGTGAGTGACTTGGAGGTGAACTTCCAAGTGGTGGTGTTCCCATCTATCTGCTGCCCTTGTCCTTCTAGGTGGTAGTGGTCGTGGGTTTGGAAGGTGCTGTCTAAGGAACCTTGGTGAATGCTTGCAGTTAGCTTGTAGATGGTACACACTGCTGCTACTGTGCATTGGTGGTATTTTCAATATTTTCAAGCAAATTGCGGTTGAGACTTCCCACCTGGCCCTAGTAACACAACTGCAGCCTCACTCACTCCCAGAGGACCCTGACCACCCTGTGCCTGCTGGCCAAATATGTCATGTCAGAAGGGACAAAGGTGGTGACCACATATATCAGCTCCAAGTAAAACTTCACAATTCACACAAAAAAATCACCCAATACAAGGCAAAATTCCTTCAGCTTTAATGTCAGGGAAAAGAAGGAATCCTCTTCAAAACCTTACAGCCCCTACTTGACCTGGACTCTGTTAACCTGACTGGCTGCCCCCTCAGGCAGGGGTAGAAAGTGCAGAGTTTTGGCATGTTGCTTGACATTGAGATCACCTTTCTGTCCCAAGTCGATCTGGTAAAGCTTTTGAGCCATCAAGGGGGAATAAGTCTGATTTTCTATTTAATTAGGTGTTTTCTGATGCAGAGGTGTTAAGTTTTAAGGCTACTGAGATTTCCAATTACTTTCTGTCATCAGCACAGCAAAAATCTGAACTCCAGCCTGATGCCTGCTGTATGCATCGCCAGTGAGTTTAGAAAGGGGTTCCAAGAGCAGTGTTAGGTCTCTAATTTACATATTTGAGCGGTCTATTGATGAAGAAAGAGGCTCACAAAGTTAGCAATGACTGTGCCTGTGCAAATTAGACTCACCCCTTCTCATTGTTAAATTGCTCGACTTCGTGTCTGTATTACACCCAAAAAAATTGGGTGTAATGCATACTGGTTTTGAATCCCTTGTGCTTTGAGTGTTTAGTAGCAGGGGGCTGATGTTACAGTGAGAAAATTAATCCTGATTTTTTTGAGAAGTTTTATTACTGGATTAGTATTTTTTAGCCTTTGGAGTGAGTGAGCTACCCACAAACAAGTTTCGTGGCAAACTCAAGTTTCTGAATTGTCAGCAGTCTAAGGGTTGGAACCGGTTATTACCAGCTTGCAATGTGTGACAAAGTAGCTCTTTTACCAGGTGTCCATCTTGTGGAGATTTGAGCTTCTCAGTGGACGATATGGAACTTCAGTTGGGAACAAGGGAAAGGTTTATTATAACAGCGGGCTTGTAATAACAAGGCTGCTTATAATGAAGTTCAAATGTTTGTTTATGCATCTGTGTGGCATTATAAAGCACACTGATGTGGTCAGATGTTGCACAATTAACTTGAGTGAACATTCCACCCCTTCACTTCCCAGGCAAGACTTTCATTCCAGCTGAGGTGATTGAAACATAACACAAGCTATTTCACAAAATAAATTGAGCTTAGCAGATTCAGTTGTGATCTCTGTTCTCTTCCCCATGGTTGAATAGTCTGCCAGAATTCACCATCTAAGCACACACATGAAGGGATTCTCCCTTGCGAAGGCTGCTAATAAGCCTGTGACCATTAGCATGAGCAAGGCGTACTTGGAAGGAAGGGGGGTTGGGGTGGGGGGGTGGTGGAGCGTGGGAATTAAAATCAGCGCAACTCTGAAATCAAACCTTCTGATAATCTAGTTTGTCTCCACCACCCCCTTGCTCTCTTTAGAGAGGTTTGCTGCTGTTTTTGGATATTCCACAGGTAAACCTTTTTGCTATCAGGGATTTGTTACGCAAATCAGCTTCCAGCTCCGAGTTCGACAGCAAGGCAATGGATTTTTCATTTCTGATTGACCAATCTTCCAGCCTAGACAAAATTCCCAACTAACAGAATCACCTTTTACATTTAACCTTCCTCAACGTTTTCTTCTTGTGAAGCTCCTGTGCTTTTGCAGGTGAGGTATGTTGAAAAGCTCCTTTAATTTGTATCAAAATTTGTCTTGACTGAAAAAAGTAAGCAGTTGCTGCTATTTCACACTCCGACCGCTCGGATGGCCTGGATGAGTTTTTAAAATTATTCTTTCATGGGATGTGAGCATCGGTGGCAAGGCCACCATTCGCTGGTGATCCCCAACTGCCCTTGACAGGGTGACAGTGAGCTGCCTTAGAGTTATACAGCACAGAAACAGGCCCTTCGGCCCATTGTGTCTGTGCTGGCCATCAAGCACCTATCTATTCTAATGCCATTTTCCAGTTCTTGGCCCATAGCCCTGTTTGCTATAGCCTTTCAAGTGCTTATCTAAATACTTCTTAAATGTTGTGAGGGTTCATGCCTCCACCACCCCCTCAGGCACCTTCTTGAACCGCTGCAGTCCACCCACAGGTATATGTACACCCACAGTGTTGTTAGAAAGGGAGTTCCATGTTTTTGACCCTGTGAAGGAATAACGATATAGTTCCAAGTCAGGGCGCAGTGTGACTTGGAAGGGAACTCGCAGGTGGTGACGTTCCCCCGTGTGCCTAATGTCCTGGTTCTGCTAGGTGCTAGAGATCACGGGTTTAGGTGGTGCTGTTGAAGGAGGCTTGGGGTTAGATTGCTAACTTTGCTCCTACTTATTCCACCACTCAGTGCTAGATTTGAATCCAGGTTCCAGAGGTGGAAGATCAGTGTTTCAACCTACTTAATTTCTTATTTTTAACCATTAATGCTGATTATTGCTAGCAGTATTGTCAGGCCTTGAATCAAATCATGCTAGGAGGAAATGCTACAATTTAAGAGATGGCAAAACAAGTGTATGAAATAGGTTAATACATGAGTCAAAAATGAATGATTGGGACCAAACTCTGTTACACTTCAAAAATTTGCCAATCAAATATATATTCAAACTGATCCCATAAGATGTTGCAATTTGAATTGAATAGAATGTTCCCCAATGTTGGAGATGTGGCCAGCACAAAATGATTAATTATTCCAATAATCCATCAAAATAAACTAGGGCATATTTCTCCATGAGTGAGACTACTTTCTAACCCCTGTTACATCAGGGTGGAGTTAAAAGATTTAATCTATACCACACCCTAGACAAAATCGCTTCAGTTTTATCACATACATTAGCACAAAGGCTGAATGGGAATGAAATCCATCAGTTCTACAAGTAGGATACTTGATCAGCCATTCACCAGGTTGCTAGGCTGAGTGTTTAGAAATCTGACATTGAGTGAAAACTTTGGCCACCACCCAGCAGGCTTCTGTTAGCTGTACATGAAGAAGTTAGTGGAAATTCTGTTTCTGAATTGAAAGGTTGTGCTTTTCACAACCTCCTACCAGGATATACTCCGGACCATGACTCTTGTACAGTGCTAAGGGAATGCTACATTTTCAATGGTGAAACATGAAATCTTAAACTGAGGCCCATTGTGGCTGTTTGGATTGATATTAAAGCTGAAATGGAGATATGTTTCTGTCTGTATCCAGAAATCAGGAGATCAGATGAACTTTTGGGACTTTATCATCCAGGGCTTGAGCACATAAATCAAGGCTGACACTCCAGTGCAGTGCTGAAGGAGTTAAACTGAGGCCACATCTGCCTGTTCAGGTGGATATTAAAAGATACTATGGCACTATTTCAAAGAACGGCAGGGGAGTTATTCCCAGTATCCTGGTCAATATTTTTCCCTCAATCAACATCACAAAAATAGATTATCTAATCATTATCACATTGCTGTTTGTGGGAGCTTGCTGTATGCAATTTGGCTGCTATGCTTCCTACATTAAAAAAGTAACAACACTTCAGAAGTATTTCATTTTCTGTAAAGCACTTTGAGATGTCTGGTGGTCATGAAAGTGCTATATAAATACAAGGCCTGAATTCTCCCCTCATCGGGCGGGCTCAGCGGGAGTGGGTGGGGCCGATAGGCTCTGCACTGCGATTTCACCCGGGTGGGCCAATTAAGGCCCGCCCTGCGGGGATCCCGAACGGCAGCGCCGAGCGCTACCTGTGCGGGTGGGGGGGAGGAGGGAGAGCCAGGCTAGCTCCGTGCCTCGGGGAGATTGAAGGGCCTTTGAAAAAAATTAATAAATACAATAAAAATTTAATGAAACATGTCCCCTCATGTGACTGTGCCACATGAGATGGGGACATGTTTTTAATTTCAAAATAAAGTTTTCATTTAATTTGTATTAGCTTTAGGAAACCTCATCCCGTTCATGGATGAGGTTGCCTAAAAAACGTAAAGGCCGCTTGGCCTTTTCGCCTGCTCGCCAACATTTAGGTTAGATGGGCAGCATAAATTTCAAGTTAATTAGCTTGTTAATGGCCTTAATAGGCCTTTCAATTATCGGCGGGCGCGCCCGCTGAACGAAATGTCGCACGAGTGCGCGATGACTTCGAGATGCACACCCAGTGCCATCGCGCATCACATTACGCTCATGCATGTCGGACGAGGATCCTCACGCCCAATGTAAAATCCTGGCCCCAGGTCTTTTTATTTTATTTCTAGAACCTACCTGGTGCTTACTGAAAGTCTTATTCAAAAGCTCCTTGTGCTTCGGTCCTGCTCACTGAGGATTGCACCATTCTTTTCAGAAACGTTCCTCTCAAAATGTGTTGCATTTGCACAACAATCTGGATGTTGCACTGTGCCGATGCAGCACAAGGTGCATTTGGGAGGTGCACCAGTTGTCATCAGAGAAAGTCTGCCAGCGATGTCAGACATGTTGAAGCAATGGTGATTGCAGGGGATGGTGTTGATTACATTTTATAGATCGGAAAATGACCATGAGGTCCAAAATAAATCCACTGATTGCTCGGAATCCATAAAGATACTGATCTAACTTCTGAAATCAGTTGGTTGATTTTTCCATTTGTTTTTGCCAGGTGCAATGAAGGAAGGCATGGTTAAATTAACACCAAATATTGCTGACTGGCATGCTTCCCAATTGCTGCTTTGACATATCGGTGGGTGAGCAGTCACTTGTTCTGATTAAAAATGCTAATACTTCACCAACAATAGGCCACTAGGTGGAGTGCAACCTTTTTAAAGGGGTAGCATCATCAGAACTTTCAGACTTGCTGGCCAAAACCAAGTGCTGCAGCTCAATTTTTCTCATAATACATCGCCTTCAAAACTGACTCCTGTTCAGCAACTGACCGCTATAGATTAAAATGAGAGAAAACTAGAAACCATAGGCCAGTGCTGAATTCATGATAATGGGTCAATAAAGTCTGAACAAAAAAAATAGTGTGATTATTTTTATGCTAAGGGAGTGAGGGTTATTCTAGCTCAGAGAGAGAGAGCGATATCATTATAAAATGGATTTGCAATGATTAGTGATTAACACAGAATAATTTCCAGCACATTATTAGGGAAGTGGATGGGTTTCATTTGCCTCACTGCAGGAAACAAAATGTAATTCAAGGGTAAAGTTAGTTGTGGTCTGGCCAGACAATAAGATTTGAATGTTTTTCCTAGATTTGCATTTTCTTTCTGCCCAGGCACTTGTTCCAGCCAAGAAATCTATGATTGTCACGAAAATATAACAATTCTCATGATATTATTGTGAATTATTGTAAAAGTAGGTCAATAGTGGGGTTTGGATAGTTTGTGTTCCTGTGTGTCTGATTTAATTGAGGTGGAGACAGCTGGCCTGGAGGCTTTGGCTCTTCAGAAGAGAAACTAGGTTTGAAATGCTAAATATGTAAACATAACTGAAGTTTTAGAATGTGAGGTGAGGGGAATTTACATTTTTAGATAAGTCAGAGTAGTTTGAATTTCAAAGAGCTGGTGGGACATTACACCTAGCCAGTGAAGCTAGGCCAAGCAGTGTTTATTTTTCCCAAAGGTTACTGATAATACTAGCATGAAAAGGCTTATATTATGAGAAAGGTAAAGTTCCAAAGACATATGGGAACAATGTATTCACATTAAAAGGGAGAAGCATGCATAAAAGAGAAGAGGCTATGTGTCAGGGAAAAAAGGCAGTGTAAGACCTACCAGAAGTGTGAAAAACCTTTAGTATTTGTACATTAAGCTGCTGTCTACAAACACCAAACCTGAGGAAAACCACTTTGAATTCTACCATATTGTGTTAATTTCCTGGATCTGCTTAAAACCTACTTTTTTTTTTACAGTTGCCTTAACTGGAAACCAGATTAATTAGGGTTTTTTTTTATGAGTTATTATAGTAGTAATTTATAGACTTATGTATGTGCTTGAAATCTTTTCTTTTGTTAATAAATGTTCAATTTAGTTTTGTAAAAAAATCTCGAGTCATGGGGGACTTATTACTGCTGAACTCAGGGCCTGCATCTTGAAACAAAATACAAATTGCAAAATCATTGTGACTGCGTGATCACATTTCCTCGAGGATTTGATCTGCCTGGAGCACATCGTCTGCCACGTCATAACAATGACAAACATATTTTGTGATTATATGCAGATGAGTAGACCAGGCTGCGCTTCAGTTCTACGCGTTTGTTCGTGATGTGCATCAGCTCCAATGACCAGGTGACATGATCATTTGGAGATGAGACTTGGTGGACCAAGATGCCACATTTACAGATGTTTGCTTTTTAAAGTGTCATGCCCGGTAAAAGGCATGTCATATTCATAACTTTAAACATCTGCTCTTATGGAAGCTTCTGGAACTGCCTTTATTTACATATATGTACTTAGATGTATTAGCTGTTAGATGGCTGCCAAGGCAGGGTCAGCTGACCTTTGCAGCTTCAACCCAGACTATCCGAAAAGCTCCAGATGGAATCATGCTGGGTGCAGGGTCACCCCTTGAATGGGTAAGCATAGACAGCACTCCTTTGTGGAATTCACGTCTGTCATTGTTTGAAGTTTATTCCGAAGCACAGAGGCAATGGTCTTCTAGACTCTGGATCCAAACTTCTGCACAGTGGCCACTCTGCTCCTACTTTCCTACTTTCTTACCCAAAATATTTTTAGATCCTATCTCACCCGTCCTTCCAACTCAGGCCTGGTGAGATCTGGGCAGCACAACGTGTCCCTGGGCCTAATGTTGAGGGCAGCTCAGTCAGATGTAAGGAGGCTATGGCCCCTTTCTTACATAAACCAGACTAGTTAAAGGTGCAGCCAAGTTTAAAGGTCCTTGACAGGCCAGGGAGAAGGTAAGCGAATAAGGTAAAGTGGGTAGGATTTGGGCGGGAGGGGTGGTGGTCGGGCTTCAAGGGTGTCAGGTCAGGCCTTGTTGGGGGTTTAGGTTGGGTCAGGGCTCGGGAGTGGTCAGGATGGGCTTCGGGGAGAGAGGTGAAAGTCGGGAGTGGGGCTTTGGTGGGGAGTCACAACTTGGGGTGGAAAAGCCCTGAGGGGATAGTTCTGTTGGGGGAGGAGAACCCTGTGAAGGGGAGAATCCCACTGGGGGGGAAATCCCATTGGTGTGGAATCCCATGGGAGGGAGGAATCCCATAGGGCGGGGGTTAGGTGCTTGGAGAGGGAATCATGTGGTGGGAGGGGGGAGTCCTTTGGGGTTGGGAATCTTTGTGGGGTGGGGTGTCTTCATGGAGTTTGTATTCCCCATGGGCGGATAGTCGGGGGGCTGGGGGGAGTTCCATGGGAGTTCAGGGGAGTGGCTGAGTCCCGTGGTGGGGCTGGTCGGGGGGTGGGGGGAGTCCCATGGAGGTTTGGGGGTTGTGGGAAGGCCAGTATGGGTCTGTACAATAGCTACCCACAAGCTAGAAGTTGTTTTAATCCTTCTAACATTTTATGGGTAACTATTGATGTAACACAGTTGGAACCATCTGAAGTTTGCGATTTATATCGTATTTTTGGATGGTTCCCAGTGCATAGCAATTGGCCAGGGGGAAGTTTGCACTTCCTAGGCAATTGTTGTGTAAACCTTATCTGGGAAATTCCCTGCAAATATGATGTCCTGGAGCTCAGAACGTGTGGCCTTCTATGTCTCCAGGTTTGCAGTGTGACAAAGGAAACCTGATGAGACCAGTTATCCACAAGTTCAGTGTGAAAGGACACCATCTACCTCCTGGTGTATATCAGTTAGACTAAAATGATCTGAATCTGACAATTAAAGAATAAATTGGAAGCCAAGAGGGAAAAGCTCAAAAGCTGAAACTGTTTCTTTAAAACAAAAACCTACAACAGCATGTTTCGTGTATTAATGCTAGGAAGTAACATGGCAACTTTTGATGCAAAAACATTAGTAGAGCAGGAGGACTTAAGTTGGCAAAAACTAACATCCCTAAACATAGAACAGCTAACGGCCATAACTAAGCAGGTAGAACTTAACATACAGAATAAAGCACAGAGACCTGGGGCAGAATTATTAGCTCGGCGGGTGGGCGTGCATCCAACCTGCTTGAGCTTGAAGTGACGCACGTTGATGTCAGGTGAGTGTCCCAAAGTCAACGTGCAGTCATGTGATATTTCGGTCGGCGGGCGTGTGCCGGAGTTGGCAGCGCGCCCACTGACAATGAAAAGGCCCGCTAAGGCCATTAACAAGGTTATTAAAATTAATTTTTTGCTGCCCGTCCAACCTTACGTTCGGCGGGGCAGGCGAAAAGGCCAAACGGCCTTTGCACTTTTTAGGAAACCTCATCCACGGGCGTGATGAGGTTTCCTAAAGGAAATAAAAATAAAATAAAGGTTTAAAAATGTGACAGGGTCACATGAGGGGACATGTTTTATTACATTTCTCAATTTAAGTTTTTATTAACTCTTCATTTCCCTGAGGCAGCTCTCTGTGCACTCGCGCACATGCGTGAAGTTTGCGCTGACCCCGCTTGTCCTCCTCCCACCGCCCACACAGGCAGCGCTGAGCGCTGCCACTCGCATTTCAAGCTGGGCAGGCCGTAATCGGCCCACCAGCGAGGAGTCGTCTTCCGGCCTCGATCTCAGGCGACGGTCAGCTTCCCGAAGGCCCCCACCTGCCTACAGCGTGCCTGCCCGACAAAGGCAAAATTTTGCACCTGAGGTACTCAAGATGGTGGTTGAGCATTTGGGCCTCGTTCTAAGTTTGAAACAGGTGGAGGAAACAGAACCGGGAATAGACCAGGTTGCCCTAGTCAAATTTCGCCTGGAAGAGCAGTGGTTAGAGTTAGAGTTTCAGGAAAAAGAGAAAGAAAGGGAGGAGAAAGAGAGCGAGAGAGAGAGAGAGAGAGAGAGAGAACAAACATGCTTCCCAGCTTGAAAAGCTTGAGAGAGAGTTGCTGGCACAAAAAGATAGGGAATTGAGACAGGTTGTAGCAGCTAAAGAAAACATAACTCCATCCAATGGCAATTTCAATAGCATTGGCCCAGAGACCGCCCATAATGAGAGGGCTGAACCAGAGGTCTGGTTAATGGATACCCTGTTTTCAGATTTAAATAGGGACAGAGAAAGTTCCCAAGCCAGCAAAAGACAGCGAGAGAGCCACCTCACCCAGTTCAAGAAGGACAGGACATTGCACCAGAAGCTGCCAGTTACTTGTGGGCAGTAGTGTCCCAAAGGGATCAACCCGACACCGAAGCAATGGAAATGAGGAAGCCAATAACCCGTAAGATAAACCTCCGCAAAGCAAGTTCAAGTGCAGCTAATCCAGGATTAACCGCAAAGCTGTCAAAGGATCAGCTTCACAATTTAAATGCACCTGAACCCAGTTTAATTTCCCAGGCAACTGATGCTAAGGTGACAGTGGAGAACCAAAACACCTCATAGGGGTCTACAAGCAGTGCATCCCACATAATTACCCTACATTGCCCATGAATCCTCAGTGGACATGAAACTAGATTAACAGACTCATGGATTGTGGAAGCAGCCATGAAAGGGTTAAGAACACTGCAGATCTCACAGCCAAACAGTCAGAAAGATTTACATATCACAAGCTTTCAAACAAAGCCCTGCTTGCTGAAACATGACCCCTCCTTGGGAACCAGCAGGGTTTCTGACCCTTCCTTTAGTGTTAAGAACCATATGTCTTGTAAAGTTACCTCTAGTGAAACCTCTTGTATCGCTATTAATAACTATTCACGAATTGTGAGATAGGAAGGCCTCATCTGAATCAATTTTGCACAAGGATACATTTGGTGATGATCCCCTCCTGCACACAGTCAGCCCCGGCTACATGAATATGCCTTCCAGCTGCTCTGCCGTTGTTGGCCTCCTCATTGTCCTCCATTAGGAGTCTTCAGAATGGACAGGAGCTTACTCCTCCTCCTTCTTGTCTTCCTCACCCTCATCCTTCTCAGAAGTTGGAGCTTTGCCCATGGCATCATCATCGATTCCTAAGCCTCTCCGTGTGCAAAGTTGTGCAGCTGCAGCACATCACTACTATCCTTGATACCCTTGCTGGGGCATATTCCAGGGCTGCACCTGAGTGATTGAGGCACCAGAAGTGCAGCTTTAATATGCCAATTATCTGCTAAATTGTACTCCTTGTGATGACATGGCTGCTGTTGTAGTTGTGCTCTGCCTCAGCTTGAGGGCTCCTGAAGTGGGTCATTAGCCACGGATCTGCACTGGTGGCTGAAATAGCTGAGGGAGTTGGGAACTCCTTAGTATGGAGGAGTCATGGCAGCTACCAGGGATAATGCACACACATCAAGGAAGAACATGTGGTGCTCACAAACCACCTGTACATTGATTGAGTGGAAGGGCTTCTGTTGCCAAAAGTGTATGTATGTTGAGTTGGGACCTTAACGGCCACATGGGTGCAATCAATAAGACCTTGCACCTGAGTGAGGCCTGCTAATTGGCTAAAGGCCATGGCTCTCTGGATCTGAGAAGTCAATTCTAAAGGGAAATTAATTAAATTCTCCCACACGATTAAACAGGGCATAGGTTAGAGCCTTAAAGCAGCTGTGTGCTGCTGACTGGGGTATACCAGAAGCTCTCCTGATGATCGCTGGAAAGAGCCTGAGGCATAAAAATTGAGAGCGATGATTATCTTCACAGCCACTGGCAGGGCATAGGGGTCAATAGAGTGTGACTTGAGTTGCTATTGCTCCATGCAACATATGTTTGTCACCATCTCATGGCTTAGCCTTGGCACTGGTTCTCCATCATACTGAGGTTATGATGTCCTAGGTATGTACACTCTTGCCACAGGGTAATACCTGGTATCCCTGCCTCGACTCATCCTCCTTCCTGGTGTGTGTGTGGCATTGTCTCTTCCTTCTGCTCTACCTGCGGCATCCATAACTCATGTTAACTGGCTTCCATGACGTCTATGTGCAAGAATGCCATGCCCATCTTGTTTCTTCCATTACCTGAAGCATTCTGCGCAAAAAGTTCTTCCTGGCATCTGGGTGCACAAGGCAGTAGGGGCAAAAAGAACTGCCATGTGTCCAATAGGCGCACGCTCCTACACCCTTGAGTTAAAGTAAGGGTATTTGAATTGAGTTTTTGCCAATTCTAAGGCAAGTTTAAAGCAAATTCCAAAGGGGTACCTGTACCTCTCCAAACAGATACCCTGGCTATCCAAAGAAATGCACAAAGTTCAGACATGCTCCTACCAGGTCTATTCTGCACACTTCACATTTCAGACATCTGTGAGATCAAAATCTGACTTGAGTGCAAGCAGCTACTCATTTATATGGGAAGTTGCCTCCGTGAAATGTACATGTGCAAATCCCGACCCAAGCCCATCCTGCCCCCAATGAAATGGTAGGTGCTGTATCCATGGGAAGGATTCTAATTTCTAGGTGCATCGCCATTTTCACTAGAGACTTTCTATCATAACAAAAATCAAGGCCTATATCTCCAGGTTTGCAATGTAATAAAGGAAAGCTGCTGAGACCAGTTATCCAGAAGTTAAGTGTGAAAGATCACCATCTACCTACTATAATGATTGCTGACCATGTGACTGAAACTGATTTTCTGACACTGAAAGACCACATCTACTTTTCAAAAATAAATCAAGGAATTATTCAATGAACAGCATGGTACTAGGAAGTTCTGAGGAACAAAGGGACCTTGGCGTGTGTGTCCGTAGATCTCTGAAGGCAGAGGGGCATGTTAGTGGGATGGTGAAAAAGGCATATGGGACACTTGCCTTTATCAATCGAGGTACAGATTACAGAAGTAGGGAGGTCATGTTGGAGTTGAATAGAACCTTGGTGAGGCCACAGCTGGAGTACTGTGTGCAGTTCTGATGGCCACATTATAGGAAGGATGTGATTGCACTGAAGGGGGTGCAGAGGAGACTCACCAGGATGTTGCCTGGGATGAAACATTTAAGTTATGAAGAGAGGTTGGATAGACTTGGTTTGTTTTCGTTGGAGCAGAGAAGACTGAGGGACGACCTGATCGAGGTGTACAAGATTATGAAGGCTGTTATGGACAGGGTGGATAGGGAGCAGCTGTTCCCCTTAGTTGAAGGGTCAGTCACAAGGGGACATATGTTCAAGGTGAGGGACAGGAGGTTTAGGGGGAATGTGAGGAAAAACCTTTTTACCCAGAGGGTGGTGAGGGTCTGGAATGTGCTGCCTGGGAGGGTGGTGGAGACGGGTTGCCTCACATCCTTTAAAAAGTACCTGGATGAGCACTTGGCACATCATAACATTCAAGGCTATGGGCCAAGTGCTGGTAAATGGGATTAGGTAGGTAGGTCAGGTGTTTCTCATGTGTCGGTGCAGACTCACTGGGCTGAAGGGCCTCTTCTGCACTGTGATTCTGTGATTCTGTGAAATCATGCTGATTACAGACAGAAAGGAAGGGAATGGGGGTTTCAGTGTACCTCTCCTCCCCATCTGTAACAAAAGGCAATCTCAGTGATGATCTGACATATATATGTTTCATTCCTCTAATACATTGAAATGTGACACATTTTTAGAATATTAGAAGTATTAAAATCACATTTCTTCTGATCTGGGGCTGGAAATTTACAAGCACCTGATAATTAGCAAACTTCCCTCATCCATAACAACTAGCTCTTCTATGATTTCAGGATGCCCCAAATTATAGCAATTAAACTTTGCAGCTTTGAAGGAGAGACAATGTTAAGCACATCACATTAGCAGCAGAATACACTATACGCTACAACCAACTTTGAATTTGAGTTACCTGCGAGCATATTTATAAAAGCGTTCTTAAAAACTGTCAGCCATGGCTCAGTTGGTAGCCTTCTTATCTTTGATTCAGTAGTTTGTTAGTTCAAGCCACGCTCCAGAGACATGAGCACAAAATCCAGTCTGATGTTCCAGCGCAGTACTGACAGAGTGCTACACTATCAGAAGTAGGTAAGACTTTAGGCTGAGGTCTTAACTTCCCTATCACTGGCCGTTAAAGATCCCATGGTACAATTCAGAAGACGAGCAGGGGAATTCTCCCCAGCTTCCCCAGTAATTATCACGATGCTTAGCTGCTATCGTGTTGGGTTTTTTTGGTGACACCCTGTTGTGCACAATTTGCCAGCCACTTTACCCACATTACAATACCAGCAGCACTGCATTGGCTACAAAACACCGGGCAGTCCTGAGGGTGTGAAAGACACAATATAAATGTGAATCTTTTATTTATTAAAAGTTTTATTGAGTCAACTTGTTTCACTTGCTTTTTATCACATCCTAAACAATATTTAGGATGAGTTTCCTTGCTCATTATTTGAAGCAAGATACTAACATTTTGAGCAGTCTGTCACAAATGACACACAGAGCTAATTGTCTCTCTTCCCCTTTCCTCTGATTGCTGAAAAAACAGCCACCATTTTGCCATCCATCCTTAACAATATCTTAGTTCCTTCCCTGCCAAACCTAGTTTAAATGTTTCTATGTATGTTGCCACCCCACTAAGGCCAAAAGTCATTGAACTGAAAAGTTAATTCTGTTTTCCTCTTCCTACAAATGGGTGTCAGTCCTCCTGAATATTTGCAGCATTTTTTTGTTTTTATTTCAGATTTTAAGCATCTGCAGTATTTTGCTTTTGTAAGACTTATAACTTGCTATTTCTCAGCAAAGAGAACCCAAAGATTGACTGCTAACATGAAAGGCACCAAACACAGCAAATATTCTGAATGTGTTTGTGAGTATGCACCTTGACCTGGAATGTGTGACAAACACTCAGTCGGGTTTTGGAAATCACATGCATGGTTGGTTAAGATGACTTCAGCCAGTATGGTCAATATCTGATCAGGTTAGAGAATTCAACTTGGACAAGGGAATGAATGTGTATATGCAAGCAAATTTGAAGCCTATTTAAAGGGACAGAAATCCACATATTGGCCTAAACTTTGTTAAGTGGAATAGATCTGCTCGGGAACAGATTGTTTTTTTTTGGCTGAATTTTCCTTGTATTCTTATTGGAATGAAATAATGAAAGCCATATAAATTTTAAAAAATCATATTCTGCTATTTTCTTTTAAAAAAAATGCTTCCCTGGCCATTCTTTCATCTATCATTCTAGACTGGATTTAAGTCAATTCTAGAGGAGAAAAAAATTGTGCCCTCTCTCACTGGGCCAGTCAGGTCACCTTCCTACTTTCAAAAAAAATCCAGGCATGGCATTTGATGCAAGTATTGACACTGTACTCATCAAAGAATAGATGGAAGATAGAACCTACTAGACTTGCAAGTACCAATACTGCATTTGACAAATTGGTTGGAAATTGGGGTCATGCTTGGTTATGTGCGTAACCCCATGAAAGACACATTGAGATGTCTGTTCTGTTTCATGCCCACTTGTAACTTATCATATTTACAAACAAACAACACTGTGCATTACTAACAACTTGCTCTCTTTTTCACCCGTGTTCTTATCTTTGTAAAGTACAAGAAATGTCATAGATTTGGAGTACTAGAAACACATACACATGGAAAGACTGTCAAACCAGTCCAAATTCAGCCTGAATTTTGAATGGTAAAACCTCATGATCGCCTTCCCAGGCTAATCCTGATGCTAACTCTTCAGGGAGACAAAAGATAGCAGAGAAAAAGCCCTGAGCCCAACAGCGAGAGAACCTCTGGGAAGCATCTTCCTGATTCTGTAAGGAAATCGAGTGAGCAGGTATTCTGAAATGAACTGATTTCGTTTTCCTGAACAGAACTTTGGAATCTGTTAGTTAAACTGTAAAAGTAAGACACTTTGCTCAATGGATAAAAAGATAAATCCTTTTCTTACCTTCATAAACCCTCAAAAGTGTGCAATTAAAATATTACCTCCACCACCACCAAGCTAAAAAGATTTGATTTCATAATCCTGACTATACTGATAAGTTGTAAATGACTTGCATCACAAGTATGTTCTGAATTACCTAGTGACATATATACTTGTGTTAAAGAATGCAACCTTGTCTAGACAACAGATCAACACTATTAGTTTTTTAAATTATTTTTATTCCAGTGTTTTGATGACGGTAATTTAATCTGGTCTTAGCCAAGCCAAGTCTCCATGTTCTCTGTTTGTTCTGCTCTACCCAAGTCAAACATCACATTAGCACTTTGCATGGGTTTATTGATGGATATTTGGTTTCACTGATGTATACGTGTTCTGAGTGGGTCTGGTGTGATGCTCCAACAAGGTTTCCATGTATTTCATGTTATTGTAGCCATGGAATGAAATTCTCATAGAAAATGTAAAATATCTGACCAGTTTTATTTGTGCCATTCAATTATCTTCATTCGTCTGCAGTGAGTGTTGTCAGTTGGCAATAGGACAGAATAATTCTGACTGATGCATTGACTAGGGTCTCTGCAAAATAGGTAAAGATTTTTCAATTTGTTCAAGAAATATTGATTGCAGTGTCGACACTTGCATCAAAAGCCTTGCTGAGCTGGCTGGCCCAGTGAGAGGGACACAGCTTTTTCTCCTTGAACATTGGCGGAATCATCCCAGTTTTGCACTAAGTGGGCGGGGACAAAGACGTTCTACCCGCTGGTTGGAATGGCGGCTTCTCATGCCATATCGTCCCAAACCCGCTGCATTAATTATGCATTCCCGGGAAACAGGTCGTTTCAATGGCGGGCGGGCTCTCATTTGCCCGCCACGCCATCACCTTGCCACTTTATCACGCCGGGCGCCATATTTAAAGTGCGGCCGCGAGCATATCTCTCAGTGCTTCCAGACCAGGACTGCTGCACAGAAGACAGGGTGGCCCAAAAGGCAAAAAGACTGCAGCCTGCTGGTTTAGTGGTGCCTCTCACATGCTGTGGAGGACTCCCCCCCCCCCGTGATGTCCTCTACCCCCGCTCTGGTCACAGGAGAGGCAGCGGCATCACCAATCCAGCACGGGAGCCAAAGGCTGCCGTGGTCAACTCCAATACCCTGAAATAGAGGAGACCCACCTGGTGCCACAAGAGGATGAATAATTTCCTTTGTTCCATGAGAGTAAATCACTCTTCTCATCACTCTCAACTCACACACTCACAAACCCATCACACATCCACAGGGATCGCACTCACTGCCAGTTCAAGGGACCATCACCATTCACTCTCTCACACACATCTTCATTGTCCTCATCCTGTCCATGGCACCACTCACCGCCCACACATGCCAGACATACTTATCATCTGGTCAGGCAGGTATCCTGCTTACACTCTCTCCATCTCATGCAGGACAAGCTGGCACTCAACAAGAGGGAGAGGTTGCAGACTGGTGGAGGAATGACTGAACTCAAGGTCCTCATGGACTCTGAAAACAGAGCCATCCCGCTGGCCAGTAAGGATCTGGACTGGTCCTGTGTTGGTGGTGAGATCAGAGGTGATCTGCCAAGTGAGGATCCAGCAGTGCAACATCGGTCAGACATGTTGTGAGAGGTATGTCCTGTTCCACAGTCTCTTGCCGCCAAGCACTAATTATGCCTTCTTGCTTCCGCAGCATATCTGGGAAACAGATGACGGAGTCCATGATCCAGGGCCTCCAATCAAGCCTTGAAGAAACCACAGAAGAGGAATCTGAAGGCACCCTCATCGAAGACCTGTCACTGTGCTCACCCATACCCTCCGCAGAAACACAAACCTCAGTGGGACCAAGCTTTAGAGGAGCCTCAGGGTCACAATCTGGTGAGCACATCGGACTGCCTGATTCACAGCAGACAACACCAGGGACTTTAAGGGTCTCCGGCACTCAGAGGTTTGCTGGAGGCCAGACGTTTGCTGAGTCCGAGTCAGATGATGAGCCTCTGGACTTGGCCATGTCTCAGTTGCTGGAGCTGCAAAGGCAAGCTCGGGAACATCAGGAAGGGATGTCTGCTGCACTCCTCAGATTACAAGGCACAATGGAGGAGTCCGTCTGCCTTCAGGCTGAGGTGATAGTGCCGGCATGCCAATGCACCAAGGTCAACACTGGTAGGATGCCGGCTGCCATGGTCCAGGACATTGCTCCTGCACTGCTGCACAGGCTAAATTCCATCAGACTGACACCATAGATAGCCTCCGACAATGTGTACATGAGAGAGGTGTGGGGCAGCTCGATCTCACTCCAGCTTCCCCTTCTCCTCAAGGAGTCAGCTGGGGACCCTTGGACACCCATAGCGAGGAGGATCAGCAGGTACACACCCCAGGGCCATCCACCCAGGTGACTCCAGGAGCGTCCAGCCTATTCATATCCCCTCTTCCTGTGACCCCAACAGCTCTAGTTCCAGGCCGAGGAGAGTGTCACTGCTACACAGCAGGAACTTGAAAGCAGGCCGGGGCCCTCCAGGTCTCGGCCCTCCAGAGGATGCCTGTTAAGATCATCACAGACAGGGCGTAGCAGTCAGAAGGCTGCCTCCACCTCCGCTGTGGATGTCCTTGGAGCACCAAGATATAGTGGCAGGGTTAGGAAGGTTAAGAAGATGTAATTGCACAGCCTGGGCACGGGTGTTAATAACTTGTACTTAACATTCACTATTGTAAATAAACTGTCAACAATGTCTCCCTGCCTATGGCTCCTTGTCCTGATGAGCAGTGTTTGTGTCACTCAGATGTGAAATCTTTCTTCGCAAGATAAAGGCAGGTGTCTCAGTCCAGGGCCTCTTCCTTGTGCTTTGTGCAACCTTCAGACCAAAGGGATGGTCAGGCCTCAGGTTCCCTTGTCTTGAAGCTATTAATGTATATAATATTATTGGAAAATATTTTTCTTTTAAAATAGAGGTTTAACCTGTGCGTATGTCTTAACTGAATTAAAGCCAGCTAGCCTGGGTGCTTTGATGTGTACTAGTTTCAAGATGTAAGAGAGGTAGAGTGCATTTGCATATTTTTGAATAGAGCATTCAAGATGTGGGGTGAAACCTGGCACCTAGCTAGCAGAGACCAAGCAATATGTTTATATAATAAAATAATATAATACAATTGGCACTATGAAGGGATTTTATTGTTAGAAAAGGCTGGTGATACAATGAGAATTTACATTCAATGAGATATGTTAAGGATATCAGAGGGCAGTTTTCATGTGTGCAGAGCAGAAGCAATGTAAGATCAAAGCAGCTGTAAGTGAAAGGAACCTCATTTTGAATTTGTAAGGTGAAAATGCTTTGCCTGGTGTCCAGTTAGCTCTATGTGTTGCTGTTGCCTTAATGGAGATTAGTTTTGGAATTTGTTAAAAGTTATGATAGTAGTAATTTGTAGCCATGTGTGTGTATATGTTTAACTTGTATAAATTAATAAAATTTTCATTTAGTTTAATATAAAACCTCTCGAACTGGTGGCCTGATTCCTGAATTTAGAGTTGCATCTCAAACATTCCACTTTAAACATTTAAGCTTCATTACCTATGTTTTTAAGTTTCCTTCTGGGATTTTTAAATAATGCAAACTTTACCAAGCTGCTGTCTTGTAACACCCAGGACACTAATGATGCCTGCACCTCGATGGTGCTTGTCATTGCTGCCAGAATGTGATGGGCGAGTGTCACCGAGTTCCCTCATTCTCTCTCTGTGTGCTCTCAGCACTTTTTAAGGCAGGGCTGGCCCCCATCTCTTCATCATCTGTGACCAGTGATGCTGTGCTCCTGAAGGGCTCAGGTACTGAAGGCGGACAAAAGATCAGAAAGTTTCATGGCTGTGTCTGCATGATATGACCCTGATCGCAGAGCACAAGCGAGCTGTCCTTGGCCAGACAGGAGTCAGGCACTATCAGAGGCTATGTGAAGATCTATGGAGGGTCCTCACTGCATGTCATCATTATCTTCCTGCAATTGAGTAACTATTAGGGCCTCCACTGCATCTCCATGACAGGAGTATTATCACAGAAGATATGTGCACTCCATAAGCCAAGCTAGAGTCAACTGTTCATAGATGCAATATGAGGATCTTTGGTGTCTCCTCACTGCGTGTCATCATCATCCTCTACAAATCTAGCAGCTATGAGGGCCTCCCGAGCGCACCTGTCTCATCTGGCCAGTGTGATGGCCTCACCACCTTCATTGTCACCTTCAAGGGCCTCCTCACCCTCATCCTCATTGACGTCCTCCTCATCGAAGGAGACCTCCTGCTCCTGCATCTCCTCCTCAGCCAGCTCCTCTCCTCATTGCAGTGCCAGGTTGTAAATGGCACAGCAGACGGTTATAATACATGACACCCACTGTGGACAATATTGCAGAGATCCACTAGACCAGTCCAGGCATCAGAATCTCATTTTCAGAATCCTGATGGTTTGCTCCACCAAGTTGCAAGTTGCAGTATGTGCCTCGTTGTACCTTCGCTCTGCTTTAGTCTGAGGCTAACGTACGGGTATCATCAGCCATGTCCTCTGTGGGTAGCCCTTGTTCCAGAGGAGCCATCCCTGCAGCTTCTGTGGACCCTGGAAGATGTCAGGGATCTGTGACTGACTGAGATTGTAGGAGTTGTGGACACTCCCTGTAAACTATGCGCAGGCCTGCAGGATGCGTTCGTGGTGGTCACACCAACTGCACATTCAGCGAATGGAAGCCCTTGCAGTTGACATAGTTTACCCCTTGTAGCGATGGAGAGTGGAGCGCCACTTGAGTGCAGTCAATTGCCGCCTTCACCTGTAGGAAATCCGAGATCTGGGCAAATCCAATCGCTCTTGCATCCTGGCTCTCTTGTGTGCCCTCGTGAAGATGGCATCTGTGAGCTCATAAATGCATTTGTGGATGGAGGCTAGTGAGATCCCACAGAGGCTACCTGTGAAGCCCTGAAATGAGCCACTGGCGTAAAAATTGAGCAGCATGGTCACTTTCACGGCCACTGGCAGTGGATGCCCTCCATGTCCCCATGGCGCCAAATCCTGCAGCAGCTGGCAGATATGATCGACCAGTTCCCTAGACATGTGCAGTCTTCGATGACACTGGTTGACGGTCAACTGCAGGAATGAAAGGTGGTGTGTATAAGCCTCGGGTCTAGCAAGGCGTCGACCAGCGATGGCTCACTGTGGCTGGGGACCCCAGCCACCCCTTCTTCCGGAGGGTGCTGTTTCTCCCTCTGTGAAGCCAAATGCTCCCTTCTCTGTCATCTCTGCGCTCTGTACACCTCGAGGTCTACAGCTAGCTCACCAGGCTCCATGCTCCTGCTGTGGTCCTCCTGCAGGATGAAAAAGAGAGCTGCGTGGGTTAGCATGGGTGTTCTAAGAACCTCTCTTCTTTAAGTCTGAAGGCCTCTTAATGCATCCCGGAGAGTGATGGGCACCACTTGGATGGCCAGTGTTTAATGTGCTGCCAATTTTGCAGCAGCTTTGCCCATTGGATTGCACGCTGTGCTCTCACTAATCTACACTACAAGGCTGCACTGTTAGCTGAACCACTGGGGAAACTAGTCTGAACCGGGATGATGACTTTGCAAGGGGCTTTGAGTGCCTCCAGCAGTGAGTGCTTCATGACCAGCTTTACCAAGGAGATTGTACAATGTGCCCAGTCATTCAACAGTTCTACAGCTCATTAGTTTGCAATCTGTGCCTGAGGGTTGAAAACCTCTGAAGAACTTGGTGACACTTTGATGCCTCTGCGTTGTTTGAATGGGAAGATAAACTAGAGGCCCGACTCCAATCATATCAATGTGGCTGTGCCTGAACTATCTCAGCTGCAGAAGGATGGTCACTTTATGCAAGGTTTCCCTAAAGCGTGGCTGCTTCCTTCCCACATACGCTTGTGCACTACCTTCAACAGCAGGGCAGCCCTTGTCCACCTAAAGTTGCCTCACCGCAGAGCAGTCCTTGACCTCGCCCACCCCAAGTCACCTCAATCGCAGGGCAGCCCTTGCCCCACCCACAAGTCGCTTCAGCCGTACAGCAGCCCTTGCACCCCTGCCCCAATTCGCCTCAACCCTGAAATCCAACGGGTGATCCTCGCGACTGCTACGCAACGCTACTGTGCAGTCGCTCCGAGTTCCCCTCAAAGTGCAGCCCACCAGGCGCACGCCTTATATATGCTGTTGTGAAACATGTCGGCGTGTTTTGCCGTTGACATGAGTGAACAATCCAGTGGGCCTAGAACAATAGATGAAAGTTCCCACTCTTCCTTATAAGACCTCTCAGTGCATTAAACAGTTCAATCAGCTGAATGTAACTTCTTCAATAAAGTATTTGTCACAAGCATCCTACACAAAATACGTTTGAACAGCCTCAATTGATTTTCTAAATACACTAGACAAGCTGTCTCAATTGCAAAATGGGTGCCGTGGATTGACACTGGTGTTATAGTGGATGATCTTCGGAGTTGAGGGTTAAGACACAATTGTTTGGCAGAGTAGAGTAGGCTCAACTGTACAGTTAAAGAAAGCTTTCTTTAATGCAAGTTTAATATTGGCCAGGGCACTGGGGAGAACTCTCCTGCTCTTCTTCAAATAATGCTCGGGGATCCTTTACATCCATCTGAAAGGACAGGCAGGACCTTGACTTAATGTCTCATCTAAAGGATAGCACCTCCAAATGTCAGTCTCGGTTTTGTGCTCAAGTTCCTGGAGCAAGAATTGAACTCACAACCTTCTGGCGCTAAGACAAGACTGCTATCACCGAATCATGGCTAACGATTACTAAGCCTGGCAGAAGTGTTTGAATTTGGCTCAAGTTGCAAAAATGTAAAAAGTGTCCCTTAGCTCTATCCTTTCATCCTGTATTCTCAGCTACTGACAGCTTGCATCTTTGAAAACACCAGAACTTGCAATTGTTTGAGATTTCTCTTTCTGTATTATTTGTGGGTTACCATGGTGCGGACTATCATAAACAATACAAGATTCGAATTGGGCTACACTGTTTTACAATAATAAGAGTTAATGTAATAAGAGTTATGAAGTGTTTTGCATTTGGATGTGGCAGCTAGTTGGTGATTCTGACCTGTAAAAGTACTACCCCAGGTTGAGGTTTTAACATGTTTTGCCAACACACACTCTCCAGCGTGCCAAAGAGAAGTCATTTCACGGAGGTGAATATGTGAAAATAAAATATTCCGCCTGAGATAATGTAATTGCTTTTTATTATCCTTTTCCATTTTATGTTTTGGGTTTTGTCATGATTGTTGTTGCTGAACACAAAGCGAAAGATATTCAGCCTCGATACACATAATAGAAATATTGATGTCGGGGGAAGCATTTCATTACCCAATGGCTCAGATTTTATTTATCTCACTGATTGGAGGAATTGCCAGTTAAAAAAAAATCCAAATGAATAGCGAAAAGCAACTACAAGCATGCCAATGGCATTAATGTAGCCCCATTTAATGTAAAAAATATTCCAAGTAGAAATAAATGAGAAAACTGATGCTAATGAAGAAATTAAAATGCATCAACAAAAGCTTGTTTGAAAGGATGGATTTTAAGAAGGACTTTTGAACAGAGAATTACAGGGGTAGAAGGTTGAATTGGAGGGGCAGAAGTTCCAGAGAGCAGGACTGTGGTCACTGAAGTTACTCCTACATGTAATGGGGAGAGAGCACTTGCATTGAAAGGGATGGTAAGTTTGTTTGTGCAGACTTGAACTAAAACCCATTCCATGTGTTAGTCAAAATAATATCAGTAACCAAATCATGGGAATTAGAATAATTTGTCCTCTTTCTAGGTTATCTTTACTGAAGGGGGAATGAGCCATCATGGTGATGATATTACTTTCATTATACAGGAAGTCCTTGCTTAACATTATTCATTGGTTCCTGGAAGATGTGCTGTTAGGCAAAAAGACATAATATGAAACAGTCTGCCTGAAGCTCATGACCCCCCTCCCAGGATTTTCTACTCCCCACCTTACCCAAGAACCAAGACCCAGCTCTTGCAGGTTCAAGGTGGGAGTTACACAGGAACTTCCAGGTGTATGGCAACCTTAACGTGAGACAGAAGTAAGACAATATGAAAGCAAGGTTCTAATTGGAGATCGATGTTAATGTGAAACAATGTTGTGCAGGACGATGTTAAGCAAGGACTTCCTGTATTATAAATTTCATCTCTTCTTAGCTTTAGTTTAATGGGGGTAATTGCATTGGGAATTTTTTTTGTCTGCTTTGTTTGATTACTGTAACCGAGGGAGCATGAAAACAGCTTGTCCTTTGATTGCCACCATTCCTAATATAACCAGTTACCAGAGGTCAATCAAGTGTGACCTTTCTCTCTGATTGTCCTCTCTGTCAGCTAGGAAGTATCACTCATTATTGGCATCTAAGGTATTAATGTTCATTATGAGGGAGCCCTGATACACTGAAGACAGATTGGGTGGGACCAATTTTTAAGATGATTGACAAAATGAGCAATAACAGGGCCATGAATCTCCTAATAGTACTGGTTAAAACAATAGCATTAAGTGGAAGGAGTAACTCTGAGGATTGCCCATTTGTTAGCCTAGAAAAGAGCAAATTCAGAAGGATTAAGCAAACAGCATACACGAAAACTCTATTAGAATGTGTACCTGATGGAGGGGAAGTGGCAGGGAAGAAGTAAAACCAGCAGGATGGGTGGGAGAGTGGAGGCTAGTATGCAGGGGGGTAATGGTGCAAGAGGAAGAGCGACTACATGAATTGAAAGGATAAGCAGAATGTCCATGTGGATTGGGCAAAGGGGAAAAAATGTCATTATTAACTATAGTAGGGTTAGAAAGGTGCCAGTGTGAATGGGAAAAGGAGTGATGCACTTTATTATAAACCAAGAGAAAGACTCCAGTGACAATTGGGAGAAAATAGTGTCAATGTGAATTGGTAGGGAGGGAGACTAATAAATAATTTACTTTCAATGAACAAATCTAAAGCAAATAATAAATATTTTGTGGAATTGCTTAGGTGAGTTTGAGGCATCAGGGGTTTGTTAGGGTGTGGAAGAGGGATAAGGGCATATAGGAAGAATTTTGAAACGCATTTGTCAAAGATTTTCTCAGAAATTGTGAAGTGTGTTTTTATTGTTTCCAGGGAAATGCGTAAATGATATTTGCCTTCCCCGCTTATGTAGATATATCAGCCTTAAGTAAATAAACAGAAAAGACCAAAAAAACTCAGCTGAGTTGGCAACACCCATGGAGAAGGAAACAGAGTTAATGAAGTTTGTGACTGTAATAAAAATTAAACTGTCAGCACTCGCTATCATTGCTGTGACAACAGCTTTTGGTGTCTGCATGTCCGCAGTTAACTGCTAAAATCCAGAGGATGCTGCCTGTGATATCCTGCTCGACCACAGGAGGTGCTGTTGCAGTCCTCACAGAAGCAGCCAGCACAGAATAAGGTTTTTAGCTCAGCAGGTGGGCACGCGCCGGCCCGACTGAGCGTGAAATGCCGAGCGTGCCGATGTCAGTGTGTAGTTGCGCGATAGTTCGGGCCACAGGCGCGCGCCACAGCCGGCAGCACGCTCGCCGACAATTAAAAGGCCTATGAAGGCGATATGTTATCAACTGTCCTGAATTTGTCACTGCCCATTCAACCTGATGGCTGACCGGCAGGCGAAAAGGCCGAAGCAGTCTTTGCGTTTTTTTTGGCAACCTCATCCACGGGCGGGCTGAGGTTTCCAAAAGCAAATAGCAATGAAATAAAAACTTTAATTTTTAATTGAAAACATGTCCCTGCTCATGTGACAGAGTCACATGAGTTGACATGTTTTATTCAATTTTTCTGATGTTCAATAATGTTTTCAATAGTTTCCAGGGAAATTACTCTGCATTCTTTGCTCGCTTGTGCAATGTGCACGCCAGGCCAGCTCGCACTCCTCCCTCCATCCGCACAGGCAGTGCTCAGTGCTGCCGCTTGTGTATCACGCTGGGCGAGCCTTAATCGGTCTGGCTGCATAGAATTGCGGTGTACTGTGGATCGCAGGTGACAATTGGCTTCCCGACCACTCCTGCCTTCCCCTGTTAACCCCACACACCAAGGGCAAAATTCTGTCCAGTGATCTGATGTGGAATCCAAGTTTTACATGCCATTCTCAATGTAAAACACATTGAAAATGTTAAGTCTTGTTAAAAGAGATATAACTGAATTCTTAATAGTGTACAGAATCACAATTATAACTGAACAACCTAATTGGTGTTTTTACTTCCTGGTTTGCTGCCTGTGAGAATTCTTCAATCTGATTGGTTGCATAGCTGCTTCAAGACTTAATTTTTACTGAATGCCAGAGATCCCCTACAGTTTATGCCAAAGCTTAATTGACATTGTGATAGAGCCCACTAAATCTTTGTGGGCAGCTATTCTGAGGTCAGCAGCAGGTGCCATCCCTTGACCACTGACTCAAAATCTTGGTTGATGTTTCAGGTCAATGAATTTTTCATCCAAACTGGCAAATGTTTCTGTTGTAACAGGTTTTAAGCAAGTACAGAGACAGGGGAATAGGGCAGGGGTGGAAACAACAAAAGTGTCAATTTATGAAGTCAGGGATGGTTAAATGACAAAAGTGATGATGGTAAAAAGCAGAAGTGGGTGGTAAGGGGACAGGCAAAGAAACAAAAGATGGGTCTAGATGAGCTGTAGTTGGCAACAGCAGAATCATTACCAGTATTTGCTGTCTAAATAAATGGGAGCAGTAGTTACAATATGAACTTAATGTTGAGTCTGACAGGTTAGAAAGTTCCAAATTGAAAAATGAGGTGCTGTTCTTTGAGCTTCCATTGACCTTAATTGAAATACGTATAAAGGTCAGAAGTCAGAATGGGAGTGGGCTTGAGATTGAAAATGGCAAGTGATTGGGAATTCAGGGTACCACATGCAGACTGAATGAAAGTGTTCAGCAAAGTGTATGTGGTCTCCCTAAGGTTGGGTGTTGTAATATGTCTTTAAGAGATATCAGAATGACATCACTAGAAGGGAAATATGTCATGTGATCCAGTCTTAGTTTCACTTTTGCTTCGATCAGAGCACACACACAGCTCTGATGCCTTCAAGAAAAATGCCTGTGTCTAACTGTTCTCATTTGCCTAGTCTTAATAAATGAATCCACAATGTGTTTACCCAATCGCTTGAGTGATTGGTGCCTTGTGTCTTGTACAGTAACTAAGCCCAAGGCATCATATCATTACAATAACAAGACATAGGGGACACTTCATCATGGACAGCAAATACAGTGTGACACCAGGTGAGGCCAAGAATAAAATGGAACTGTGGACTAGGCTGACTCTGAAAGAGCGAAGTCGAGAACAACCATTTTGGCAGCACATTGCATTGAGTCTGGATCGCAGGAAGCCACAAGAACAGTGACTCGAGGAATGCTGAATATCATGGGGATATCTCTAATGATGGGTGGATCCAAAACATGAAGGATGGAATTTCATTTTGAATCCAGATGGAATAAGTCAAGGCTGGAAACAATTGTTGACGAAGGAGATGTAGCTGTGAAAGCACACACAAGAAATGGAACAGAAAGCAATCTCTAGGAACATTCTTATCTTTTGGGGAAAACCAGAAAATAAATAAGACTTAAGAAAAGACTTAGCTAATTTGCATTTGTCTTTATCAAACATTTCAACATTACCACAATAAATACTAACCTGGAAAATTAGTTCAGCTCATCTTTTGTTTAGTTATAGTCTGAACTTAAAAAAAATCATAGAAAGAGAATGTATCTGCTATAATGATTTAGAACACATTGTAAAATGACCTCATTTTCCAGCTTCCTCCTCTTCTGCTGTATCAGTATTCAGCTGTCTTAATGTACTTGGCGACTGTGAGAGACGTGAGCTATAATCTAGCTGATAGATTTTTGCTTTCAAAGTTATGGCAAAGAAAGTACTTTGTTCTGGCATCTCTTAAGTAATAAAAAAATTGTTACTTTGCAGTTGTTTTGAACTTTGAATATAGATTTACATTTCCCTGCTGCTTCCTGACTGATATGTTGCTTACTTGTAAGCGCGAATCCATTATCATGAATCAATCAGTTGCAAGAAATTTGTATCTGAGAAGTTGCTGATGTGTGAAATCTGACACAAGGGGAGGTCTGCCAGAGCTGTGGCATTGGGTTACTGTGCATGCACAGGATTTAAAGGACTAAATTTCAGGAAAATTACTGGCAGCGTACCCCCTGGGGTATGGAACAATGACCTCACACAGGACAATTCTGTAAAATTAGGGGCAGTTGATCACCCTGGTAATGCCCGCTTCCATCACTTTTCCAGAGTGATTAGCAACTCGCTGCAAATATTTCTGCTTTTGGGCATCTGATGGCATCACTTCCAGATTGGGTAGTCCAATGACATCACTTCCTCAACCACGATACTCAAACTTCCAAGTGCAGAGAGAGAGAGGGAATGGGTGACCATCAGTCAGAAGGTGTCAGGCCGGTAGTCAGGAAATCCCCAGGGTGCATCTTGCTCGAGAACTGTTTTTCTGTGTTGGAAAATGGTGAGAGTGACAGTTCCTCTGGGGAGCGCAGCCACACTCATGGCTGTGAGCGGCTCAGCTGCACAGGGGGAGAGGAGAAAGAGGGGAAAGCAATAGTGGTAGGAGACTCGGTAGTAAGGGGAACAGACAGGCGTTTATGCAGCCATTGACGTGACTCCAGGATGTTGTGTTGCCTCCCAGGGTCAAGGATGTCACTGAACGGCTGCAGGGCATTCTAAAGGGGTGGTCAAACCATGGCACATATTGGTACCAATGGCATAGGTAGAAAGAGGGATGAGGCCCTGCAAGCAGGATTTAGGGAGCTAGGAAGCAGATTAAAAAACAGGACCTCAAAGGCAGTATTCACTGGATTATTTCCGATGCCATGTGGTGGTGAGTATAGAAATAGAAGTTTAGTCCAGATGAATGTGCGGCTGGAAAGATGGTGCAGGAAGGAGGACTTTAGATTTCTGGGACATTGGGACCATTTCTGGGTGTGGTGGGACCTGTACAAGGTGGATGGGTTGCACCTGAACCAGAATGGAGCCAACATTCTTGCGGGGAGGTTTGCTAGTGCTGTTGGAGACTAACTTGGACGGAGGATGAGATCCTGAGAGAAGGTTCAGCAGGGGGTGATGCACAGCCAAAATTAGAAGAGAGAGCAGGTGAGTCTGGAAGGCATAGAAATTCGGTCGAAGGGTCATGAGGACTCGAAACGTCAACTCTTTTCTTCTCCGCCGATGCTGCCAGACCTGCTGAGTTTTTCCAGGTAATTCTGTTTTTGTTATAGAAATTATAAGCCAGTTAAGGCACAAGGGAGTTTGGCAAGGTTGAATAGTATTTATTTTAATGCAAGGACTCTGACAAATAAGGCAGATGAGTTGAGGCACAAATTAACACATGGAAATATGATGCCGTTGCTGTCAGAGAGACATGGTTGAGAGAAGGGCAGGATTGGCAGCTCAATATTCCAGGATATAGGGTCTATAGGTGAGGCAGGGAAGGAGGTAAAAGAGGAGGGGGATCAATTACAGCAGCAAGGAAGGATGACATCTTAGAAGGCTCCTCAAATGAAGCCATATGAGTAGAACTTAAAAATAAAAAAGGAGCAATCACATTGCTGGAGTGTACTATAGGCCCCGAAACAGTCAGAGAGAAATAGAAGTGCAGACTTTTAGGCAAATTTCAGAGACGTATAAAAATCATGGGGTAGTGATAGTGGGGGATTTCAACTTCCCCAACATTAACTGGGTTAGTCATGGTGTGATAGGCTTAGAGGGGGCGGATTTCTTAAAATGCATCCAGGAGAGCTTTTTAAGCCAGTACATAGAAGGTCCTACAAGAGAGAGGGCAGTCCTAGACTTAGCTTTATGGAATGAAGCCGGGCAAGAGGTAGAGGTATCAGTGGGGGAGTATTTTGCAGATAGTGATCATAACTCCATTAAATTCCAGGTTGTTATGGAAAAGGACAAGGATGGGCCAGAAATCAGAGTTCTAAATTGGGGGAAAGCTGATTTTAATAAGATCAGATATGATTTGGCCAGAGTGAACTATGAGCAGCTTTTCATGCGTCAGACCAGTGGGACTCATTCAAGAAGGAAATAGGGAGAGTACAGGGCCAACATATTCCAGTAAAGATAAAGGGTGGGACTAAGAAATCCAGGGAACCCTGGATGTTGAGGGATATACAGGATTGGATAAAGAGAAAAAGGGAGGCTTATGGCAGATACCGAGGGCTCAAAACAGTGGAAGCTCTGGAGGAGTATAGAATGTGTAGGGGGGAACTTAAAGAGGAAATTGGGAGGGCAAAAAAGTGGCATGAGAAAGCATTGGCAGGTAAAGTAAAGGAAAATCCAAAGTTATTTTACAAGTACATTAAGTGTAAGAAGATAACTAGGGTAAGAGCAGGGCCCATTAAGGACCATAGTGGTAATTTGTGTGTGGAGCTGGAAGATGTAGGTAGGGTTCCAAATGAATATTTTGTGTCAGTGCTCACAAGTCAGAGGGATGACGTGGGTATGGAAATCAGGCAGAAGGACTGTGATATAATTAAATAAATTAGCATAGAAAGTGAGGAGGTTCAAAGTGGTCTGGCAGGTTTAAAAATAGACAAATCTCCAGGCCCGGATGAAATGTATCCCAGGCTGTTAAGTGAGGCTAGGGAGGAGACAGCAAGGGTGCTGGCAATAATTTTCAATACCTCTCTCACCACAGCAGAGGTGCCAGAGGACTGGAGGACAGCCAATGTGGTACCGTTATTCAAGAAGGGATGAAGGGATAAACCAGGAAACTACAGGTCAGTCAGTCTAACCTCAGTGGTGGGGAAACTTTTGGAAGCAATACTGAAGGACAGAATTCATCTATACTTGGAGAGGCAGGGATTAATCAAGGACAGTCAGCATGGTTTTGTTAAGGGGAGGTCTTGTCTGATCAATTTGATTGAATTTTTCTAAGAGGTGATCAGGTATTTGGATAAGGGAAATGCATTTGATGTAGTCTACTTGGACTTCAGCAAGACCTTTGATAAGGTCCCGCATGGGAGACTGATAACAACGGTAAGAGCCTATGGCATCCAAGGCAATTTGGCAAAGTGGATCTAGAATTGGCCGAATGGCAGGAATCAAAGGGTGATGGTCAAGGGCTGTTTTTGTGACTGGATGCCTGTGTCCAGTGGGGTTCCACAGGGATCGGTATTGGGTCCCTTGCTGTTTATGGTAAATACAAACAATTTGGACTTGAACGTAGGAGCGTTGATCAGTAAGTGTGCAGATAATATGAAAATTGGTGGGGTGGCAAATAGTGAGGAGGATAGCTTTAGATTACAGGAGAATATAGACAGGCTGGTAAGATGGGCTGATCAGTCGCAAATGGAATTTAATCCGGATAAGTGTGAGGTGAAGCACTTGGGTAGGACAAACAATGCACGGGAATTCAGGATGAATGGTAGGACCCTGGGAAGTACCAAGGATCAGAGGGACCTTGTTGTCCACCAGCCCCTTAAGGTAGCAGAACAGATAGATAAGGTGGTCAAGAAGGCAAATGGGATACTTGCCTTTATTAGCCGAGGCATAGAACATAAGAGCAGGGACGTTATGCTGGAACTGTATAAAACGCTGGTTAGGCCACAGCTAGAGTATTGCGTGCAGTTCTGGAATCTGCTTTATAAGAAGGATGTGATTGCACTAGAGGGAGTGCAGAGGAGATTTAGTAGGATGTTGCCTCAGCTGGAAAGTTTGAGTTATGAGGAGAGATTGGAAAGACTGGGGCCATTTTCCCTGAGGAGATTGAGGGGGGACATGATTGATGTGTATAAAAGTATGAGGGGCATAGATAGGGTAGACAGGAAGGAACTTTTCCCCTTGGTGGAGGGATCAATAACCAGGGGGCATAGATTTAAGATAAGGGGCAGGAGTTTTAGAGAGGATGTGAGGAAGAATTTTTTCATCCAGAGGGTGGTGGGAATCTGGAACTCACTGCCTGAAAGGGTGGTAGAGGCAGAAACCCTCATTACATTTAAGAAGTATTTGGATGTGCACTTGCGATGCCATGGCGTACAAGGCTATGGGGCTAGTGCTGGAAAATGGGATTAGAATAGTTAGGTGCTTGTTTGACCAGCGCAGACTCGGTAGGCTGAAGGGCCCTTTTCTGTGCTGTAGACCTCTATGACTCTGTGACTCAATGCTTTGTTGCTTTTGAAAGAAAGAGACTTGCATTTATGTAGCACTTTTAACAAAGACCTGACATCTAAAAATGCTTTTAGCCAAATAAGTACTCTTGAAGTGTAAGTCAGTGTTGTATTCTACAAAATGCAGGAGCTAATGTGCACACAATAAATTCCCACAAACAGCAATGTGATAGTGACCTGATAATCTATTTTTTGTGATGATGATTGAGGGATACATTTTGGCCAGAACACCAGGGACAACTCTCTTGCTCTCTTTTGAGATAGTGCCATGGGTTCTTTTGCATCCACTTGAGCAAGCAGATGGGGCCTCAGTTTAGCATCTCACCTGCAAGGCATCACCTCCAGCATTGCAGCAGTCCATCAGTACTGCACTAGAGTGTCAGCTTTGATTTTTGTGCTCAGGTTCTGGAGTAGGACTTGAAACTGGAACTAATTCTGAGGCAAGGTTATCAACTGAGCTATGGTTGTGCGAAATCAGTCTGCACTCTGTCATGATGATGTGACATGTACATGTGGAATATTAATTTTTAACTTCATAAGCTGGTCAGTCTCCCTTGAACTTCTTTAAAAGGGCTCTTGCCAAGCAAAGACATTGACTTTAGAATAGCTGCAATAATCATCTGACCTACAAATTAGCCAAGCCTGGAAACATCTGAATGTGGATTTTCCAGGAAACATAGCTATAGGCAGTTTCCCTGGTGGACTTCATTCCTGCCATTGTCTAAACTCTCTATGAAACTAAAGGACAATGGGCCTCTAGGCTTTCCGACTACAGAAACTACTAGAAACAATGAAGAACTAATGAAAAAACAAAAACAGAATTACCTGGAAAAACTCAGCAGGTCTGGCAGCATCGGTGGAGAAGAAAAGAGTTGACGTTTCGAGTCCTCATGACCCTTCAACAGAACTAGGTGAATCCAAGGAAGGGGTGAAATATAAGCTGGTTTAAAGTGTGTGTGTGGGGTGGTGGTGGTGGTGGTGGGGAGTGGGAGCGTGGGGTGTGGAAGAGGGGTGTTGTTGGGTTGGGGGAGAGAAGTGGAGGGGGGTGGTGTGGTTGTAGGGACAATCAAGCAGTGATACAAGGAGATCATCAAAAGATGTCACAGACAAAAGAGCAAAAGAACACATAGGTATTGAAGTTGGTGATATTATCTGAACGAATGTGCTAATTAAGAAAGGATGGTAGGGCACTCAATGTATAGCTCTAGTGGGGGTGGGGGGGAGCAGAAAAGATTTAAAAATATTTAAAAATAATGGAAATAGGTGGGAAAAGAAAAATCTATATAATTTATTGGAAAAAACAAAAGGAAGGGGTAAGAAACAGAAAGGGGGTGGGGATGGAGGAGGGAGTTCAGGACCTAAAGTTGTTGAATTCAATATTCAGTCCGGAAGGCTGTAAAGTGCCTAGTCTGAAGATGAGGTGTTGTTCCTCCAGTTTGCATTGGGTTTCACTGGAACAATGCAGCAAGCCAAGGACAGACATGTGGGCAAGAGAGCAGGGTGGAGTGTTAAAATGGCAAGCAACAGGGAGGTTTGGGTCATTCTTGCGGACAGACCGCAGGTGTTCTGCAAAGCGGTCGCCCAGTTTACGTTTGGTCTTCCAATGTAGAGGAGACCACATTGGGAGCAACGAATGCATTAGACTAAGTTGGGGGAAATGCAAGTGAAATGCTGCTTCACTTGAAAGGAGTGTTTGGGCCCTTGGACAGTGAGGAGAGAGGAAGTGAAGGGGCAGGTGTTACATCTTTTGCGTGGGCATGGGGTGGTGCCATAGGAGGGGGTTGAGGAGTAGGGGGTGATGGAGGAGTGGACCAGGGTGTCCCGGAGGGAACGATCCCTATGGAATGCCGACAGGGGGGGTGAAGGGAAGATGTGTTTGGTGGTGGCATCATGCTGGAGATGGCGGAAATGGTGGAGGATGATCCTTTGAACGCGGAGGCTGGTGGGGTGATAAGTGAGGACAAGGGGGACCCTATCGTGTTTCTGGGAGGGAGGAGAAGGCGTAAGGGTGGATGCGCGGGAGATGGGCCGGACACGGTTGAGGGCCCTGTCAACGACCGTGGGTGGAAAACCTCGGTTAAGGAAGAAGGAGGACATGTCAGAGGAACTGTTTTTGAAGGTAGCATCATCGGAACAGATGCGATGGAGGCGAAGGAAATGAGAGAATGGGAAGGAGTCCTTACAGGAAGCTGGGTGTGAGGAGCTGTAGTCAAGGTAGCTGTGGGCGTCGGTAGGCTTGTAATGGATATTGGTGGACAGTCTATCACCAGAAACTGAGACAGAGAGGTCAAGGAAGGGAAGGGAAGTGTCAGATATGGACCACGTAAAAATGATGGAGGGGTGGAGATTGGAAGCAAAATTAATAAATTTTTCCAAGTCCCGACGAGAGCATGAAGCAGCACCGAAGTAATCATCGATGTATCGGAGAAAGAGTTGTGGAAGGTGGCCGGAGTAGGACTGGAACAAGGAATAAAAACAAAAAAAAACTGCGGATGCTGGAAATCCAAAACAAAAACAGAATTACCTGGAAAAACTCAGCAGGTCTGGCAGCATCGGCGGAGAAGAAAAGAGTTGACGTTTCGAGTCCTCATGACCCTTCGACAGAACTTGCGTTCGAGTCCAAGAAAGAGTTGAAATATAAGCTGGTTTAAGGTGTGTGTGTGGGGGGCGGAGAGATAGAGAGACAAAGAGGTGGCGGGGGGGGGGTTGTGGTTGTAGGGACAAACAAGCAGTGATAGAAGCAGATCATCAAAAGATGTCAACGACAATAGTACAATAGAACACATAGGTGTTAAAATTAAAGTTGGTGATATTATCTAAACGAATGTGCTAATTAAGAAGGGACACTCAGTGCCATGCGCCGCCATATGAACACACTCGACCTCTCCCTCCAGCAGCACCGCCGTACCCTTTTTCAAAGCTGCGCGTGCCCCCAGTTTCATTTTATCCTTCGGCTCATCCGACGCCTCAACAAGAAACTTTTTCTCTTTCTCTCAAGTGCTAAGGAATGCAAGCTGCAACAACTCATTGACACCAACACCCATCTAGGACCCTCCACCCCTGCCTGTTCCTCCGTCCCCACCCTTTCTTCCAATCCCAACCCCAGCCGTGTATTCACTATACCCCCTGACCTTCCCCTCTCCGATGCTGAACGTTCAGTGCTCAGCAAAGGATTTAGTTTCATACCCTTACGCCCTCACCTCAATGAATTTCGGGCTCGGCATGATGCTGAACTCTTCTTCCGCCGTCTTCGTCTCCGGGCTCACTTCTTTGGGCAGGAGTCCTCTCCCAGTTCAACGGATCCTTTTACCCATCTCCAATATTCTCCCTCCACCTGGACCCCTCCCTCTGGATTCTTACCTCCTCTTGATCTTTTCATTGAGAACTGTCGGCGCGACATTAGTCGTCTCAATTTCTCTGCTCCTCTCACCCATTCTAACCTGTCTCTCTCTGAACTTACTGCACTCCATTCTCTCAGGTCCAACCCTGACATTGTCATCAAACCCTCTGACAAGGGTGGTGCTGTTGTTGTCTGGCGCACTGACCTCTACCTCGCGGAGGCTGAGCGTCAACTCGCAGACACTTCCTCCTACCTCTCCCTGGACCATGACCCCACCACTGAACATCAAGCCATTGTTTCCAGGACTGTTACTGACCTCATCTCCTCTGGGGATCTCCCTCCCACAGCTTCCAACCTGATAGTCTCCCAACCTCGGACGGCCCGCTTCTATCTCCTACCCAAAATCCACAAACAGAACTGCCCCGGTAGACCGATCGTCTCAGCTTGTTCCTGCCCCACAGAACTCATTTCTCGTTATCTTGACTCCCTTCTCTCTCCCCTTGTCCAGTCCCTTCCCACCTACATCCGTGATTCCTCTGACACCTTACGTCACATCAACAATTTCCAGTTCCCTGGCCCCAACCGCTTCCTCTTCACCATGGACGTCCAATCCCTCTACACCTCCATCCCCCACCAGGATGGTCTGAGGGCCCTTAGCTTCTTCCTCGAACAGAGGCCCGAACAATCCCCATCCACCACTACTCTCCTCCGTCTGGCTGAACTTGTTCTCACACTGAACAACTTCTCCTTCAACTCCTCTCACTTCCTCCAAATAAAAGGTGTGGCTATGGGTACCTGCATGGGCCCCAGCTATGCCTGTCTCTTTATGGGGTATGTGGAACATTCCTTGTTGCAGTCCTACTCCGGCCCCCTTCCACAACTCTTTCTCCGGTACATCGATGATTACTTCGGTGCCGCTTCATGCTCTCGTCAGGACTTGGAAAAATTTATTAATTTTGCTTCCAATCTCCACCCCTCCATCATTTTCACGTGGTCCATCTCTGACACTTCCCTTCCCTTCCTTGACCTCTCTGTCTCAATCTCTGGTGATAGACTGTCCACCAATATCCATTACAAACCCACCGACTCCCACAGCTATCTCGACTACAGCTCCTCACACCCCACTTCCTGTAAGGACTCCATCCCATTCTCTCAGTTCCTTCGCCTCCGTCGCATCTGTTCCGATGATGCTACATTCAAAAACAGTTCCTCTGACATGTCTTCCTTCTTCCTTAACCGAGGTTTTCCACCCACGGTCGTTGACAGGGCCCTCAACCGTGTCCGGCCCATCTCCCGCGCATCCGCCCTCACGCCTTCTCCTCCCTCCCAGAAACATGATAGGGTCCCCCTTGTCCTCACTTATCACCCCACCAGCCTCCGCATTCAAAGGATCATCCTCCGCCATTTCCGCCAACTCCAGCATGATGCCACCACCAAACACATCTTCCCTTCACCCCCCCTTATCGGCATTCCGTAGGGATCGCTCCCTCCGGGACACCCTGGTCCACTCCTCCATCACCCCCTACTCCTCAACCCCCTCCTATGGCACAACCCCATGCCCACGCAAAAGATGCAACACCTGCCCCTTCACTTCCTCTCTCCTCACCGTCCAAGGACCCAAACAATCCTTTCAAGTGAAGCAGCATTTCACTTGCATTTCCCCCAACTTAGTCTACTGCATTCGTTACTCCCAGTGCGGTCTCCTCTACATTGGAGAGACCAAACGTAAACTGGGCGACCGCTTTGCAGAACACCTGCGGTCTGTCCGCAAGAATGACCCAAACCTCCCTGTCGCTTGCCATTTCAACACTCCACCCTGTTCTCTTGCCCACATGTCTGTCCTTGGCTTGCTGCATTGTTCCAGTGAAGCCCAACGCAAACTGGAGGAACAACACCTCATCTTCCGACTAGGAACTTTAAAGCCTTCCGGACTGAATATTGAATTCAACAACTTTAGGTCGTAAGCTCCCTCCCCCATCCCCACCCCCTTTCTGTTTCCCCCTTCCCTTTTTTTTCCAATAAATTATAAAGATTTTCCTTTTCCCACCTATTTCCATTATATAAATAAAAAAAAAACCCACTAGAGCTATACCTTGAGTGCCCTACCATCCATTCTTAATTAGCACATTCGTTTAGATAATATCACCAACTTTAATTTTAACACCTATGTGTTCTATTGTACTATTGTCGTCGACATCTTTTGATGATCTGCTTCTATCACTGCTTGTTTGTCCCTACAACCACACCACCCCCCCCTCCACCTCTTTGTCTCTCTATCTTTCCGCCCCCCACACACACACCTTAAACCAGCTTATATTTCAACTCTTTCTTGGACTCGAACGCAAGTTCTGTCAAAGGGTCATGAGGACTCGAAACGTCAACTCTTTTCTTCTCCGCCGATGCTGCCAGACCTGCTGAGTTTTTCCAGGTAATTCTGGAACAAGGAATGTTCCACAAAACTAATGAATCTCATTATGTAAGGGGCTAAGGAACCCCATCTTTTTGAATGACATCTTGATAACTTTAACAATGGGAGATCAAGGTGCTTCAGTAATATGGGTCACACTTCATTGTGTACCAATAGCAGCTTTCACATGACTGAAACCCCCTTGTAAAAAGTTAAGATATTAAGCTTTTCTTTTGGATACTGAGACAGATGAAGTCTGCAGAATGGACCTGTAACACCACCTCTCTCCCTGCTATTCTCAAGTTTAAGACCCGTATCTCTGTTACATTTGGAATCCATCAAAGAGAATTTCAATCGAAAGGAACTTCAGGTGCCACAGCATTCACTGTTGAAAAGAAATTGTCTCCAGAAATTGCAATTTACATCAGCTGCAACCCCATTGGAATTTCAAGACTATCGTTAAAGAACTGCTTCAACCACAAACAACAATGAAAAACTCATAAACAGTGAATTCTCCATTTTTTTGCTTTTATCATTGGATCTTAATTTGGCCAAAGTTTAACCTCCTATACTGTATAATTTATAATTTTGCATGCTTGTGTGTGTGTGTGTGTTGCGATGGTAGGGATGTGTGTTTACCTTTTCAAATATTTTTTATATCTTCACTTGGATGGGGTTTTTAGCTCAATAAAAACTAACCCCTTTGTGTTTAAACTTGAGAAAGTGTGTCAGACTGAGTTATTTGTAATCAGCACATAAACGGTTAAGTACAGACACTGAATTGATATCTTCATCCTTATAAGTTTTAAAAAAACCCTGTTGCGATCAATCGAGGAATGGGAAAGAACGGGGAAGTCCTTGCACCCATCTCCTCGCTTGGGTCATAGCAGCTGCTAATGGCTTTGTGCTTTGTTTATAAGGGTCTGTCACTAAAAACACAACATAGGCAAGAGAAAAGGAATGATGCTGCTTCTTTGGAAAGTAGTTCCAACGGTTAACTTTTACTTTGCACGGTCCTAAGTTTAGGATGAAAGAATTATTTTAGGATGAAAGAATTATTATTTAGGATGAAAGAATTATTTAAACAGGCCATGCATCTAAAGTAATTTCACAAAATTATTTGTGCAGCCCTCAGCTGCAAGATTTAACAAGACAAATGTAACTAGTGGGAAAAGTACTGCAATTCAGTTTGCTGTTCTCATCGATGTTTTTTGCTTAAAATTAAATCTTTATATATGTATAAATGCAAGCATAGGTGATTCTGGTGCATTCTTTAATTCTGGGCTTGTGGATGGGAGCTCTGTGATGGCATCTTTCACCCTGCACCACAGCGCTGCTGGTCTGGTGCTATTCTTGGCCCCTGGCAGAAGCCAGTCCAACTATGCTTTACTACTGGGATTAATGCCATTACAATTATACAAATAGTATTGTTGACCAGAAAATTAATTGAAGCACTATGAACTCTAAACAATTAACTCCCCTGCCCCCATCCTCTAAACTCTCATGAGTATAAAATGGCTTGTCCGTCCCCTATCACTGCCTTAGCGCTACCGCAAGAGACCAATTTCAGCCACTGCCCTCCCACCTGCCCCGACATCCCCCACTCCAAATTTTCTTGGTATCACTGAGAGTTCCTGGGACTGACCAGGTGGAAAACTCACTCATCCTCATGTTGCTGAAAGTATCAGATGATGGCAGCCATCTATTCTACCCTCATTTACCACTTTACCCCCTGTTACTCCCCTAGGTTGCCCTCTTCCTGTTCACGTCAGATCGCAGCACAAATCGACACTCAGGTAGCTATTAATGAGCAGGGTATGTTTGTGGGAGGCTGGTGAGATGGGTAACGAGGCTTACTGGGGTGATTTAGAGTCAGTGCTGAGGACATACACGAAGTCAAGGGAGAGGAAAGACAAGAGCTCTCAGCGAAAAGAGCTGCAGCTGTCTGTTTAAACTTGCATTGCTATTCATGGATTATATATTTGAATCAATTTCTGGATTGGCCTGGCAAATATTCCTTGCAGTTCACCTGTGTGCTCGAAGGCACCATTGCTGATTCATACCAACACTCTACTGATGATTGGGAGGAGGCTGATGGAGCAGTAACTGAGTCAGAGTTACACTGTTTTTCCCTGGATAACTAATGTTAAATCACAATACTAGGCTGAAGCCATTGTCATAGCTGCACTGGACCAACTGGTCTGGATGAGTGATAAGCCTTGGTGCACTGGTCTTTGACACCTCAGCTGGGATGTTCTCACTGCTCATAGTTATTGCTGTGTTCATTGAGTTTATCAATGTCTTGTGGAATGGAGTGATTCTACTGGACTCCTGTGATATTGGGGACCTTGAGGAGGCTAAACAGGATTGTGTGCTCCGCACCTTTGACTGAAGATGTTTGCATGTACTTTAACTGTTGTCTTCGGTACCCTGATGCAGGCTCACATCCTGTTTCAAGATGTTGGAAATGTGTGGCAACTCCTCACCTTGTTATTTGCCAGCGTGTCCACCTCCTTTCTTGACAAGGATGAAATGGGGTGCTGGGGTGGTGCGATTTAGGGGAGGGGGGGGTGAAGATGTTCAGGGAGGCGAGAAGGGGGTTGACGTGGGGGAAGGGCAATGTGGAGGGGCTGCAGGTGCCAGGAACTTCGCTCTGATCCGTTAGTGTAGGATACCTTAGCTAGCCTTTGCTCTTAAATGTACAGACAGCCCTTTATAGTCCTTGCATTAGAGTAATAACTTGTTCAAAGATACACATACTGTTGCTTCTGAGATGTCCTTCCACACCATGCATCGTATTAGGTGTCACCTGGCATGATGGTGTATAGGTCATGAGGTCAAAGAGAGCAAGGTGGGATAGTAACAGCTATAAACAAAGGATTGACTCACAAAGTGAACTCTTTTGATGTAATTAAAACTTATTAGTAATGTTTAAGCTTTAGTTGGAAATGATTGAGTTTAATCCAAACTGTGAGGGTACAAATATTCTTTCGGAACCAGATGTAAGTGAAATAGGTTTGGGCATCTTCAAACTAATACTGGTCAACAGTGCAAAAATATGATTGGTATTAAGTTGGCCATGTGACTGAGTACAAAGTTGGCAGCTGAGAGATATGGATGTTTGATACTAATGCAGAAGGAGAATCTGTGTGGTCTTGATTAGGACATACTAGTGTGGCAGAATAAATGGAGTTCTACTTGCATCAAATATTGCTATATTTTAATTTGAAGTGCTTGAAACAGACGCTGGATGCAAAGTCTGGAGGAATGTTCCTTCTTCATCACTTCGTTGAGCACAGAATATACCTTTCTCTAAAAATCTTGCATGTCCCTTGGTGCCTGAGAAAACTCCTCTGTTAAGGGATGTCCTCCATTCATTTACACCAGCTTTAATTCTCCTTGAATGGGAGCCTTCTAGTGTAAGGCTCTTGGCAGCAAGCAGGACTTTACATAGGTTTGCTTCTTGCTTATTAAAACAGTACTGAAGAAATAGTCCAGATATTTAATAACCTTAACAAATTTGAGTACATTATCTCACCAGTTAAATATGCTGTCATACAATGAAGACTCTGTATTTCTTCAAATTCCCAGCTGTTGTTGTATGGCCTCCTTTAGCCTGTAATTAAACAAGTGTCAGAAGCATCAATCCTAGATCACTGGGCTTCTCATCATTGTTGTTTTCCTTCAGCTATGCAGGTGGGTTTTGCTGCTCTGCTGTCTTGTTGGCAATAAACCAGTGTTTGCTGCTCCAATCTGTAATTCTTATTTTCTATTATGTGATAAAGAAAGGACTTGCATTTATGTAGTGCCTTTCACAATCCTGTGGAATTCCACAGTCAACTGAAGCATTTATTGTTTTGAACTGTAGTCATTGTTGTAACGCAGCTAATGTGGCATCTAATTTATGCTTAGCAAGGTCCCATCAACAGCAATTAAATTATTCACCAGATTATCTGTTTTAGGTATTGTTGAGGGTTAGTTGTTGGCTGGGCCACTTGGAGAACTCCCGGTTCTTTGAATAGTGCCTTGGGATCATTTATGTACACCTGTGAGGACAGACAGAGCCTCAGTTTAACATCTGATCCACATGATAGCACCTCAATAGTACTGAACTGAAGTGCCAGTCTAGATTTTGTACTTAAGTCTGATGTGAGACTTGAACCCTCAACCTGCTGACTCAGAGAAAAGAATATCACCATTCAGCCAAGACTGACACCGCAGTGACTTAGTTTGAGTTGACCTGTCAGCACATGATGCAGGAGAGAGGATTTATGCAGAACCAGTAAACTAGCTGAATTTACTCGCAGGGGAATCTTGCAAGTTGCTCCTAGTTTTCTCTGTGTGGTCTAATGCCAGGACAGGATGTCACAATTGAGATAGAAGAGTTGAATGAGGATGATAGGGAGCTGTGCAGTGCCTGATTAAGTGACAGTTTGGATAAAAAAAGCTGCCTCATTAAGTGTGTTGAAATATTAGTAAGAGTAGGTTTTGTTTATTGTATTCACTTTTTACAGAAGGAAATTATCCTCGGGAGAATTTTGGTTGATAGTGTATAATATATATAAAAAGAAAGTTAACTGGTTATCTGTTCATTATTTCATCACTATTTGTGGAGCCATGTTAAGTGTAAATTGGCTGCTGCATTTCACACATCACATTGGTGGTTACATTTAAAAAGTACTTCGTTGGCTGTAAAGGACTTTTAAACAGTCTGAGGTCAAGAAAAATAAATGCAAACCTTTCTTTTGTCAATCGGACAATTGAAACATTCTGTTGGGTTTTAGAAATCAGCAGAACATCCGAAACGAAATGGGCTGTTCAACATTTTATAACAGTTAATAAAAGATTAATACAATAGTTATTCCAAAAAATAGAGATAATGAAACATCTATTTTGGATCTCAAAAGCCAACTAGCTGTATAAGCAAGCATCTGATCATCTGGATGCTTTAACAGCCTGGTTCATATCTTCTTTCAGAAAAATGCAGAGGAAAGCATTGATCAAATTCCTTGCATTCCCCTCCTGGCTTTGTTTTGAGAACAGAAAAGTGATCACTTATAGGGGTGTGGTGAGGGAATGGCTATATCCTGTTATGGCAAATTCAATTGCCTGTAGGATCAATTATAGTCATATCAAGCCAGTCTAACACTGTCAAGTTGCAACACACGCTATGTTTATGGTGTAGTGAAGAATTATTACACATTTAATCTATTTAGCAATGTTTCCTGTGTTTGGTGCTGCCTCCAGGAACAACGCAGTTGTGACGTTCACTTGATCCACATGTGGTTACAGTTTTAACCCCAGCTGCATCTGTGTTTGAAATATATTTTGTGCCAGGCAGTTCAAATACTGAGAGCAAAGGGTTTCCGTATTAAAATTTGCGCTAAGTTCAAAATTCATTTTCTCAGGAGGAACTTTGCATTGCAACCCTGGTCATGTTCCTGGATTTGTGGTCATGAGCATAACTTTATCAGAGATCAGCTCTGACCACCACCTGGAAGTGCAGGAGGTGCAGCATGGAGAGGCGAAGAACAGGAGCAGTATCAATCATCTGCATCCCAAGCCGACCGAGCTCTAAAGGAGCAGTTCACTGGGACCAATTCAGGTGAACCATCACTCCCATCTTCAATAAACCAACTGTCCTGCAATGCTCATCACTACCATCCTTACTATCACCAGCCCATTGCCTTTGTTCTGTTCAGGCTCCCAGGTGTTGCCATCACTTCACTACAAACAGTGACACCAAAATCAGATCCAGAACAAAACAAATTGCAACCCCATCCCATCTGTTCATAATATTTAACGGGAATAATAGTAGCTGCCTCGTATGCTCGTTTATGTCTCGATGGTCATTTATATATCTTAGTTTTCAAACAGTGCCAAGTCGCTACAGTGTATGAGATGGAGGCTGCTGGCCTTTCATTGAGAATACTTCAAATGGCTGGGGAAAGAGGCACTCTCTCCTCTAGTTCACCACCGTGACCAGGGCATTTAAAGTGGCATCAGAGCAGCCGGGATCCCCATCTGCCACATCTTTAAGGCAATCCTTGCTGTGTGCGGCCAGAGTGCACCTTCGCTATAAGAGGTTGGCTGCCTTTAAGTGACATTCTTTACCACACACCCAAACAGATGTGTAGCTAATGAATTGTATAGTTAGCAATAGCCGCCTGGCTCATTATGCTGATTGAATTTCTAGAATACAGTGCCCAGAGACTATTCCATAATCTAAGTCTTGAAAACCTTCCATCCCTATGGTATCCAGATGTTTCTTCTTGTGTTCTTTGTCCAAAGACAGGTCCAGCCCAGAGAACCATGCCTTCCACTATGGGTAGGGCAAGAACTCAGGCCCCAAATTCACTCGAGCTGGAATAGGGATCGAACCCCTTGCTTTTGCACCAATATGACCCACAGTGACCATCTAGCCAACTGGCCCACCAGAGTCGCTGTGATACCATACACTTTTTTATGTATGTTATAGTCCAGAGCTATCGACAGTGATGGTAGAGACTCCAATTTTCTCTCCACCACGTGGCCGACCAGGAATCTCTCCTGCTCTTACCTTCTATCGTTGGCGTGAGCAGGAAGGATTTGCATATTGATACTCAACCTATTTGGCCCTGTTATGAACATACCTTCCTTGAATTTCTGGCTCAGAGACAGGGACACTTCCCACTGCGACACAAGAACTCCCAACCAGATATTTATTGAGTTCCTTTATAAAGGAATCAATTGCCTTGTTCCTGGCATTAGCAGCAAATGGATAAATACAGGATTTAAAAAAAAAATCATTCACAGCATTTGGGCTTTGTTGGCTGGGCCAGCATTTATTGCCCATCCTTAGTTGCCCTTGAGAAACTGGTGGTGAGCTGCCTTCTTGAGCCGCTGCAGTCCGTGTGATGTAGTTATGCCTACAATGCTGTTAGGAAGGGAGTTCGAGGGTTTTGACCCAGCGACAGTAAAAGAACAGTGATATATTTCCAAGTCAGGATGGTGAGTGACTTGGAGGGGAACTTCTAGGTGGTGGTGTTCTCATCTATCTGCAGCCCTTGTCCTTCTAGATGGCAGTGGTCGTGGGCTTGGAAGGTGCTGTCTAAGGAACCTTGGTGAATTACCACAATGCATCTTGTAGATGGTGCACACTGCTGCTAATGTGCGTCGATGGTGGTGGGAGTGAATGTTTGTGGATGTGGTGCCAATCAAGCGGGATGTTTTTATCCTGGACAATGTCAAGTTTCTTGAGTGTTGTGGGAACTGCACTCATCCAGACAAGTGGGGAGTATTTCATCACACTCCTTGTAGATAGCGGACATGCTTTGGGGAGTTGGAAGGTGGGCTATTGAACCCGTCGAGTAGGTAACGGTTCAGACACACCCCCAACTGCTTTGGCTAAAAAAGGCCAGTATCATTGAATTGTTCAGATTCTACAGTTTCCATTCTCCTCTCTGACAGAATATTTTCAACTTAACTACATTTGATGGAAGCCTATAATCTATAAAGATACTGGGAAAAAATAACAGCCACAGATCTCCAGCTTTGCTTGACCCTTGCCAAATTCTTACTCATGTTCCCTTATCCTGTGATCAGAGTTTAAGTAATATGACCTTACCCTCATTATTCATGCTTACCAGCAACTTAATGATCTGAAGAAGCACTGCTGAGCCTCATCATGTGCCATAAACAGTGAAGTAAATCCATTGACAGATGGAATGAATCCTTTTTTATAGAGAGATCCTATTTTTCAGTATCTGAAGAATTGCTATACTAGGAATTGTTCAATTAGGAAAGATTTGGAGAGAGTGCAGAGGAGATTTGCCAGAATGAGATCAGAGTTGAGGGACATCAGTTATTTAGCGATACTAAAGAAGCTGAGATATCCTCCTTAGAACAAGAGAATGTGAAGGGAAGATTTAATAGAGCTTTTCAAAATGATGTGGGACTTTAATAGAGTAAATAAGGGAAATTGTTTCTACTGGCATGAGGGATAAATTACCGGAGGACATTATTTAAAATAATTGGTAAAAAAGACAGGGGGGATATAAGGAAACATTTCTTTACATGGTGAATTGTTGGAATGTATTGCCTGAAAGGGTGTGGGAAGCAGATTCAGTAACAATTTCCAGAGGAGATTTGGATGTATACTTGAAGGATTAACATTTGCAGGGCTGTGAGGGAAGAGAGTGGGCTAATTGAATAGTTTTTTCAAAGAGCTACCACAGGTAAGGTGGGGCAGAAATCCTATTTTCTGCTATCGGATTTTACAATGAAAGAGAAATTAGCATGGTCAATGCTGAATAAAATAGCTGCTTGGGTGAGTCAAACTACACTTTCTGGTTCTAAACTGTGCTGGAGATAAAAAGAATCAGCCTGTGTCTCAAGTTGTCATGGTCACCATAACCTCTTCTCCAGTTTATGAATGGCTCAGGACAAAGATGTCACCTAAACGTATCCAGTTTATTTAAAGTTCAATGAAATCAGGTTAAATATCATGTCACATACTATGTTATCAAACAATCACAAGGTCTTTTGTGCATCTTTAATAGAAATTCACTTTCATATATTTTAATGCACAGTAAATATTGTTCTGCTAATGATATTTCAGAAATGATAATGAATAGATAGTTCACCCCCTCATTTCCCATTTTACAACTTGGCTTCCAGTCCTCATCTACCTCTTCCATTCTTTATACAAAGCTATTGAACTGGGCAGGGGTGAGGTTGGGCATCATAGACAGTTCTGATGAGAGACCATAATCAATAAAGTATTTTTCCCTTTCAGATAATGATTGATTTATTGTAAAGTTTCAGTAATTCTATTCTTAGTATCAAGCTAGAATGTCAACAATCCTACCAACACCAGATAAAATTGTCAATTTGCATATTTTTCTTTGCGGTACAACCACATAATCAGAATCATTCACTTAGAATTTAAACTCACTAAAAACACTTAACCAAAGCATAATGAACACATGCATGATTGCACTTCTTAATTGCACAGCTGTTCGTAGGTGAAAGTTGGCTGTGCATTGATTCTATTTAGTAAGTTGAACATTAAAAATCAGATAATTGAGGAACATTTTATGCTTAGCTTGGAATTCCGAGTTCAAGTATTATGTTTGGAACAAGAATTCAAAACCACATAAGTGATTGGGAAATAGTTTAGAACACTGAAATGCTATGATTGGATAAAGACTATATTTGGCTCAGTAATAGAGTTGAGTAGTAAGTAAAAGTGTTAATACTTTAAATTAATGTTTAGGCTCAGGTTGCAGGTCACTGGTGTTAACTGGATTTTGGAAACATATCCGCAGGTTATATATGTGACACTTGCTCAGTCTGTCACATGCATTGATGTGTCAGAAGTTGTAGGTTCAAATCTCAAACTAGAGGTAATAATTTAAGTTGACAATGTTGTCATGAGGCTATGCCTTTTATTTTTGAAAATATGATTTAAACTTTCAACTGACTAGAGATTTTGCAATTTGAAACGAGACAGAACAAACTACTTAAAAATGCAAGGACGTCTTCCAAAGATATTGAAACAATGGCTGCCACAGACAGACACGCCCAAGTCTGCTTGGAAATACACAAAGGGTGAAATGTAACAGGCCAAGCTGCAGCCGCTGTAGAGAAATTGCAATAAAGTTTTCCGCAAAGGAAACAGGCAGAAAGCTGAGCTCTCTCTCTTGCTCTCCCTCTCTCTCTCTTTTGGAGCAAGAATATTACCCGGCTCAGAAGCAAATGTTACTAAGGGCACTTTTTTTAAAATTGGACTCTAACTTTCCTTATTTCTGATACCTGTGTGTGTGTGACATTGCATTTCTATTATTCTTTTTCTCGGGTTTTGTGGTTAATAAATTTGCTCTTTCTTAACTCAAGAAAACTTTGTTTGACTGGCCCCTTATTTCTCACAACTTAAATAGTTAAGTACATTTGGATTTGGCAAAAGCATATCCTCTTGAAAAAGAAGCTTAAACTTTTGTTGTGACCATCCAAGAAGGCTGAATAGAGGGTAGCCAATTCACTCCTTCTCGCCTCACCATAACAACATTGTTGGAGGCGGCGTGTTTGGATGAGATGAAGAGCTACTGACATGAAAGTATAATAATTCTTATAATACAGTTATTTATTGTAAAAGTAGGTTGATAATGCGGTTTGGATAGTTTCTGTGTGTGTGGAATTTAGTTGAATTGGAGACAGCTGGTCTGGAGGCTTTGACTCATCAGATGAAGCTAGTTTTGAAATGCTAAATATGAAAACATGGCTGATGTCTTAGAATGTAAGGTGAGGAGAATTTGCATTTTTAGATAAATTGGGGCAGTTTGAATCTCAAAGAGATGGTAGGATGTTTACACGTAGCCAGAGAAACTTATCTTTGAATATTTGTTCAGGGGATGTGAGTATCACTGGCTGGGCCAGCATTTATTACCCATCCCTAATTGCCCTTGCTCAGAGGGCATTTAAGAGTCAATTGCATTGCTGTGGGTCTGGAATCACACGTAGGCCAGACCAGGTAAGGACAGCAGATTTCCATCCCTAAAGAACATTAGTGAACCAGATGGGTTTTTATGACAATTAGCAATGGTTTCATGGTCATCATCAGACTTTTAATTCTAGATTTCTATTGAATCCAAGTTCCACCATCTGCTATGGTGGGATTCAAACCCTGGTCCCCAGATAGTTACCCTGGGTCTCTGGATAACTAGTCTAGTTACAATACCACTACGGCATCACCTCCCATCAAAGCTAGGCCAAGCAGTATGTTTATTTTCTCCAAAGGTTACTGATAATATTAAGATGAAAAGATTTATGTTATGAGAAAGGTAAAATTCCAAAGTCATAAGGGAACAATGGAATTCACATTAAAAGGGAGAAACATGAATAAAGGAGAAGAGGCTATGTGTCAGGGAAGGCATTGTAAGATCTACCAGAAATGTTAGAAGCCTACAGTATTTAAGCATTAAGCCTGCAGTTTACAGAAACTGAAGCTAAGAAAAGACCCTTTGAATTCTACTATCCAAGGTATTGTGTTGACTTTCCTAGACCTGTTACATTAACAGGGGTGTAATTGGAAGCCAGATTAATTAGGGGTTTTAGGAGCTATTAGAGTAGTAATTTATAGACCTAGGTATGTGCTTGAAATCTTTTCTTTTATTAATAAATAGTTTTGTTTTCTAAAAAAAATCTCTGATGTCTTGGGCTTTTTACTTCTGAATTCAGGGCACGCGTCTCACAATAAATACAAATTTCAGAACCATTCTGATCACGTGATCAAGTTTCCGTTGTGGATTTGAGCCACCTGGCACACGTTCTCTGCTGTGTCATAACACCACTCTCTGTTCTTTAAGTACAGGTGAACTTGAAAAATCTTGTAATACAATTTTTAAAAGAGTGGCAAGTTCTTCTGAGGCCTAAACCAACATTCCTCCAACAACCAATAACACTTATGCCATTATTCATCTCAATGCACCATTGGAACTTTAGTGTCAAGTTATGACACTGTATTTGTCTATCGTTACTGTGGGGTTAAGGAAGATTGTTCTCACGGTGCTCTATTCCTGTCACAATTTGTTAGAATGTCAGGCCATAATTCTTTCATATTGTCCATTTTAACATTTTTATTCATCCTCTTTATTTCTGTGCCTTGAAGCCATGTTACATGGGACCCTAGAAAGTGCAGCCCAAGCATGAATCTGCTTTCCATACCATTCTTCAACTAAGCACAAGAAGTTGGATAACAGTGGCCTGTGTTAAATATCTCTTTGATTTTGTTTCCCTCCACTGTGAGGCAACACCCCCACACCTCCAGACACCTCATCCCAGCCCTTTCCATCCAGGCCCAGTCTCCTTCCTTCCCAACTTTTCATTGATTCTGCCCAATGTTAATAACAAACCAACCTCAAAGTTCTGTTCCCACTTTCCTCGCCTGCTGGTATTGCTTCAACTACTTTGTAGCATTTTCCCCAACTGACTGAAATACTGGCCTTCACAGTACATACTTGCTTCTCATTTTGCTGCAAACCCTACACTTTACTGAAGGTAAGACAAATAGATCCTGTGTACCAACATAAAAATATGTGAGTGCCTTACGGAGACATTGGGATATATACAAAGCTGAAAGGAATCCAGGAAGGACAGGCTTACCATATACAAATAAAGGCAATTAATGCTGGGTCAATTATAAATTGAAGACAATGACCAAGTCCAACAAGAGAGAATCTAACCATTGCCCCTTGATATTCAGTAGCATTACCATCACTGAATCCCCCAGTATCTACATCGTGGGAGTTACCTTTGACCAGAAACTGAACTGGACTAGCCATATAAATACTGTGGCTACAGGAGCAGTCAGAGGCTAGGAATCCTACAGCAAGTAGCTCACCCCCATACTCCTCAAAATCTGTCCACCATCTGTAAGGTATGTCAGGAGTGTGATGGAATACTCTCCACTTGCATGGATAAATGCAGCTCCAACAACACAAGAAGCTTGACACTATCTAAGACAAAGCAGCCCACTTGTTTAGCACCCCATCCACAATTACTCCCTCCACCACCGATGCACTGTGGCAACAGTGTGTACTATCTACATTTAACTGCAGAATCTCACCAAGGCTCCTTAGACAGTACCTTCCAAACCCACGACCACTACCATCTACAAGGACAAGTGCAGCTAACACATGCGAACACCACGACCTGGAAGTTCTCCTCCAGGCCATTCACCATCCTGACTTGGGAATATATCCCGGTTCCTTCACTGTCGCTGGGTCAAAATCCTAGAACTTCCTCCCTAACAGCACTGTGGATGTACTTACATCACATGGACTGCAGCGGTTCAAGAAGGCAGGTCACTACCAACGTCTCAAGGACAATTAGGGATGGGCAGTAAGTGCTGGCCTAGCCAGCGATGCCCACATCTCAGAATGAATATAAAAAAAATTGATAATTTTTTTGTTACCCAGGGGTATTAGGGATAAAGGGCAAAGATGGGTAAATAAAGATAGATCACAGAGCAGCCCTGATTTCATTGATTTGCAGAACAGGCTCGAGATACTAAATAGACCATAAAATGTAGGAGCAGAAGGAGGCCATTCAGCCCATTGAGCCTACCCTGCCATTCAATGAGATCATGGCTGATCTGATAACCCTCAACTCCACCTTCCGGCCTTTTTTCCTCCCTTGATTCCTTTACTAATTAAAAATCTGTCTATCTCAGCCTTGAACATACTTAATGATTCAGCCTCTACAGAATTCCACAGACTGACTATCCTCTGAGAGAAGAAATTCTTCCTCATCTCTGCTTTAAGTGGGCGCCCCCTTACTCTGAGATTATACCCTCTGGTCCTAGACTCTCCCACAAGGGGAAACAACCTCTCAGCATCTACCCTGTCAAGCCGCCTAAGAATCTTATATGTTTCAATAAGGTCGCCTCTCATTCTTCTAAATTCCAATGAATACAGGCCCAGCCTACTCACCCACTTCTTATAAGAAAATCCCCCCATCCCTGGGATCAACCAAGTGAACCTTCTCTGATCTGCCTCCAATACCAGTATATCTTTCCTTAGATAAGGGGACCAAAACTGTTCGCAGTATTCTAGGTGTGGTCTACCAAGTGCCTTGTATAGTTTTAGCAAGACTTCCCTATTTTTATACTCCATTCCCTTTGAAATAAAGGACACCATTTCATCTGCCTTACCTATTACCTGCTGAACTTGTATGCTAGCTTTTTGTGGTTCACGCAAGAGGACCCCCAAATTCCTCTCAGCTTCCTTCAGTCTTTCTCCATTTAAGTAATATTCAGTTCCTCTATTCTTTCTGCTAAAGTTCATAACCTCACATTTTCCCACATTATATTCCATCTGCCACGTTTTTGCCCTCTCACTTAACCTGTCTATATCCCTCTGTAAATTCTTTGGGCAGAACTTTCTCTTCAGCGCAGATGCATAAAATGATGCCCGGTGACATCGGGCGCACGTTTCGATGTCACTGCGCGTCTTTCTGATCTTCCATTCGGCGAGTGTGCGTCGGAGACGGCTGTGCACACGCCGAGCTGTCAAAGGCTTGTTAAGGCCGTTAATAAACCTATTGAACTAACTGACAGGGCTGCCTTAAAGTTGGCGGGCAGGCGCACCCAAGTGGCCTTCGCATTTTTCATGAAACCTCATCCAAAGGTGGGATGAGGTTTCATGAAGGTTTCATTAATTAATTAATATTTTTTACATATTTCATAAACATGTCCCAGCTCATGTGACACTGTCACATGAGGGGACATGTCTAAATAATTTAAATCTTTCTTTATTTTAAAGTTTCAAATGGAACTTAATCTTCCTGAAGCAGCTCCCTGCCTCTGGGAGATTTCTGCGCTCTTTCATGCACATGCGAGAAAGAGCACAGGCCCCGACTCTTCCTCCACACCCTGCTTGCACAGGTGGGTGCGCATCATGCTGGGTGGGCCGTAAGGGACCCGCCCATGTAAAATGGGGGCGCGCAGCCAATCACAGGCGGCGAGCGACTCCGTGCCCCTCCCGACCTGCCTGCCTGACAGGCAGAAGATCCTGCCCTTTGTATCAACCTCACCCCTTGCCTTCCCACCTATTTTTATGTCATCTGCAAACTTAGCAATAGTATAGTTATTTCCCCCATCCAAGTCATTAATATATGTTGTAAAAAATTGTGGCCCCAGTACTGATCCCTGTGGCACTCTATATGTTACAGGTTGCCATCCTGAAGATGTGCCAAATGTATCCCAACTCTCTGTCTTCTATTAGTTATCCAGTCCTCTATCCACGCTAATATAACCCCCAACACCATGGGCTCTTATCTTATTAAGTAGCTTTATGTATGGTAACTTATCAAAAACCTTTTAGAAATCCAAATATATTACATCTACTGGTTTCCCTTTATCTATCCTGCTTGTCACCCCCTTAAATAATTCTAACAAATTCATGATTTCACCTTCACGAAGTCATGCTGACTCTGCTTGATTGTATTATGCATTTCTAAATGCTCTGCTATTACATCCTTTATAATAGACTCCAACATTTTCCCAATGACAAATGTAAAGCTAACTGGCTGATAGTTGCCCTTTTTATGTCTCCCTCCCTTTTTGAAAAAGGGTGTAACATTGGCAGTTTCCCAATCCTCTGGTACTTTTCCAGAATCTAAGGATTCTTGAAGGATTACTACCAGTGCATGCACCACATCCACAATCTCTGCAACTATTTCCTTTAATATCATAGGATGCAACCCATCAGGTCCAGGTGACTTATTGGCCTTTAGCCATCAACTACCTTATCTACCTGCCCTGCTACCTTCATTAGTTTCCCTAGTAATTTTTCTCTAGTGATAATTATTGTATTTATTCCCCCCACCCCCCCCCCCGCAACCCCCACTTTTGCCCCATGATTATTTAGTATTTTTGGTATGCTATTAGTGTCTTCTACCATGAAGACTGATGCAAATTATTTATTCAACTCCTCTGCCACTTCCTGGTTTCCCATTATTATTTCCCCAGCCTCATTCTCTAAGGGGCCTATATTGACTTTGGCCTCTCTCTTCCTTTTTGTATATTTAAAGAAGCTCTTACTGTTACTTTATATTACTTGCTAGTTTACCCTCAAAGTTTATTTTCTCCTTCTTTATTTTTTTTGGTCATCTTCTGTTGGTTTTTAAAACTTTCCCAATCCCCTGGCTTATCACTAATCTTTGCCACATTGTGTGTTTATTTCTCTCAATTTGATACTATCCTTAACTTCCTTGGTTACCATGGTTGTTTTATCCCCTTCCTAGAATCCTTCTTCCTCACTGGGTTACATCTTTGTTGTGAGTCATGAACTATTTTCTTAAATGTCTGCCATTGTTCATCAACCATCTTTTCTGCTAAACCCCTTTTCCAGTCCACTCCAGTCAACTCTGCCCTCATTCCTTTATAATTACCCTTATTTAAGTTTAGCACAGTTGTTTCTGACCCAGGATTCTCACTCTCAAACTGGATGCAAAACTCTACTATGTTATGGTCACTAATGGCCTGCCTTGTTCTTACATTCCTACAGATAGCCTAATAGAGAGTAAGAAAGGAACCGACAGAAACATAGTTACAATCTTATATGAAGAAGTGTGTCAGATCCAGACACAGGAAAAAGGGTAGAGCACAAACAGAAAGTGAGAAAGGGGATAGAAGGAATTATATGGTGCAAAAGAAATAGTTACGGCATGACAGACACTTTTTGGGCTGTGATCAACACTACAAGAGATGAGCTCACTGTATAATGACACATGGGAGACTTCCTTTCTGTGGTAGCTGTGAGAACATAACGGGCCCATTCATGGTATCAGCTGTGGCTCAATTAGTTGCATTCATGCCTCTGAGTCAAAAAGTTGTGGGTTTAATTCCCAATCTTGGGCTGAACACAAAGTTCAAGACTGATACTTCGGTGCAGCATTGGGAATGAGATCTTAATGCAAGGCCTTACCTCTGCTCTCTCAGGTAGGTATAAAAACCTCCCATGGAGCTACTTTGAAGAAGAGCAAGTGAGTTATCCCTGATGTGTTGATCAATATTTATCTCTCAATCAACATCACAAAATCAGGTGCCATTTGTGGAACTTGCTACATCACAATATTGACTACATACATCAAAAGTACATCATTGTCTTTAAAGTGCTTTTGGACATCATGTGGTTGTGAAAGGCACTATGTAAAAGATGGTCTTTCCTTGCATTTTATAAAAAATGAGTTTATGATTTCAGTAGATCAAAACAAAGGATAGGACATTTCTGTACATTAAGGGCACACAGCTGGAGATTTAGGAGAAAATGGTGATCACACTGCACTCTATTCACCATCCAACAATGGGCAGGAAATTGCAGGAAATGCACTCTGAATTATCTGATAAGTTAGTTCCACTGCATTCAAGGTCTTTTGAGTGGTGCAGGAGTCTTGGGAGACTTATAGGTCCTGTAGTGTTGAATGGATTGCCTGTTACATGGTAAGATGCCTTCTTGACATTATAAAATATAAAATCTTCTGACTCATCGTGAGAAATACCATGAAAGAGGCACATGTTAATGATTTCATGTCTGGGTTTTTAAACACGTGACGCTTCCTCATAGTGGGATTGGGAAAGTGCCTTCAAGCAAACTACTGCAGTTATTGACTATCCCAGGTACAAAATATGAAAAATAAATATACCATGGAGTGGTTCCAAGACTAGGTCTCACCTTAAGGGTCAGATATCAGTAATAAACCACATGAGCTTCATTCCTCATAACAACCGTGTCCCACAATGAGAAAGTTGTCTTCTAATCATTGCCAGATACCCATTATTTTGATGTGTATATATAAATCTTTAACAGCTATATTGTAAAAGAAGAGTGCAGCTAAAACAACTTTAATTAGTTCTATAGCCTATAGTATTGAAGCACCTGGGCCAGAATCTTCCGTTCGGTGAGCGGTGACTGGCCCCACATGCCAAGGCAAAAATGACGTGCAGTGATGTCGGGCGTATGTCCCAATGTCACCGTGCATCATTCGGATCTTCAGTTCGGCAGGGGTGCACTGGAGTCGGCTGCGCACCCGCCAAACTGTCAAAGGCCTATTAAGTCCATTAATTACCTAATTAAAGTGATTGTCGGGGACTGCCCGTCCAACCTTAAGATTGGTGGGCAGGCGAAGAGACCAGGCGGCCTTCGCATTTCTCATGAAACCTCATCCACGGGCGGGGATGAGGTTTCATGAAGGGTTTATAAATTAAATTAAAAGTTTTCTTAAAACTCATAGACGTGTCCCAGCTCATGTGACACTCTCACATGAGGGGACACTTCTGAATAATTTTTTTAATTCTTTTTTTCAAATTTTCATAATCAAATTAGTCTCCCTGAGGCAGCTCCGTGCCTCAAGAAAATTTCTGCGCTTTTTCGTGTGCGTGGGTGAACGAGCTCAGGCCCCGACTTTCCCCCCTCCCCCCCGCACAGGTAGAGCTGAGCGCTCCACACTAATTTCTAATTTCCATTCCTAATTTAGAACTTGTGCTGTGTCAGGGAGAGAAGTTTCCCCGCAATACTCTCTCCATTCTTTTAGTTCAGTTTCTCAGTGCCATGGGATCAACAGTTTGTCATTTGAGAGAAGCCAAAGCAGAGGCTGAGCATTTGAAGGCTTATGGCATCTACACACCCGTGGTCATTGAGGAAATCTAGCAGTAGCACCCTTAATGGTTCAGTCAGCTTATCCAGTGAGGTGCTGAATATATAGGCCAGGAAGGTCCTAAGTTTGATCACTGGTGTATGTTGAGTTAGTTGATTCTATCTGTAGCGGAAAATCCTAATCAGCCAAGGTCTTTGTTCCTGGGTTCTATCTGGTGAACCCTGCATGCATTTGGACACTGGATGGCTTTGGTAACCTAGCCCACTGCCACACACTGTGAAGGCTCACAGAAATACACCAGGGAATACTAGTGAAATATGAAACTGCAACTAATGGGCAAAATAATATCGTGGGGGGTGGGGGGGTGGGGGATTTGGGGCTGTGAGGCAGCAGAATGCAAGTAGCACACCCCACCAGAAACCACGTTGGCATGGAGCCGACACGCTCCACGCTGACCCGCTCTGCTGCCTTAAGGTGCTGCATGGCAGACTAACGAGGGCCAAATGGGACTTCCGCCTTCTGGAGCTGCTGACCCATCCGATTAGCCGGCAGGTCCATCAGTCCAAGCAGCACTAGGAAGGTGTCAATGGCAGCTGCCAGGGCTGGCATCGGAAAGAGGAGGATCAAAGCCCATGGATCCCAAAGCGGGTAAGTCCGGGGTCTTGGGCTGAGACGATTTGGGGAGGTTAGATAGGAGGGTGGTGGAGGAGCAGAAGGGGGTGGGTCGAGGCAGGGAGTGGGTAGTAAGGAAGGGGGTTGTTTGACCCGAGTGGGTGGCCGGCCCATGATCGGCCAAGGGCAGACCCCAAAGAGCGACTCCTGCCTTCCTTTCCTTCCTTTAAACATTTAAGTTTAAAAAATGGGCTTCCTGCTCTCGCCCTGCTGTCCACACCAAATGTTTTATATGGCATGGGCAGTGTGCTATCCGGGTCAATTGGCTTGATAACAAGCCTAATTGAACTTTAACTTTTCATTTAAACATGGTGGGCGGGCCGCTGATTTTGGCACCCGTCCACCCCCTGTATTATGGGGCAGAGCTCCGGGGTGAGCAGGAAGGTGGGAGGATGGTTGCCCACCACATCTTAAGCGCCCTCAACCCCACGAGAAAAGTCCACGGGCGGCATGTGAAATTCAGTGTCACCTGTTTCTTTTCTGTTTTTTAAAAGCAATGTTGTGATTTCTGTGGCAACAACAACTGATGAATGGCAATAACCAAAAGGAGTGCAAGGTCACAAGTCTGTTATTCATGTTGGCTTAGCCTGAAAAGAGTTTAAAAGAATACGATCTTATTAGACGATGCTATAGAAAAATTACATCAGTCAAGTGCTATTTCTTTTGATAAGGTATGGAGAGGAGAATGTGACCAGTGAGTGATATAGAGGGGGACTGGGTGGTGGCAGAATACATTTATTGTAAAGATACACAACTGAACTACCTACCAATGGATAAGTTGAAAGACTGCTCACATAGCTTCAAACTCAGAAGAGGGAAGGTGCGCAGACAATTTTAATTCAAATGTCTTCTGTAGAGAGAGGTGAATGGGTCAGAGTGGATGGCAGAAAGGGGCAGTGTTTAGTGTTGACAAATTAACAAGGTTCCTTAATATAGTTCTGGAAAGACAGTGGTCACAGTACAGGCCCCTGGGGAACTCCACTGTATACTTTCCTCATGACCGAAAAACAGTTACTCACCACCAGTCTCTAATTTCTCTCAATCACTCAACTTCAAATCCATTTGTCACTTTCCCTTTTATTCCATAGGCTCAACTTTACTGGCAAGTCTGTCACGTGACACTTTATCAAATGCCTTTTGGACATCATAAGAGCCACATTCTTGAACTTTGGGACTAGACAATGGGCCACAATGGTCTCTTTGATTCTTGTACATTTCTATGTTCCTGTGTATGGCAATTTTGTTTGTTTGCTTTGACTGCCAAACATTATTCCAAAAGAACAAATGCAGATTGTAACAGTTGTAACCATAATGTTTCCCTTTCAAGAGCTGCAGAGAGCTTGAAATATGAACGTTTCAGCACGTTTGGGGACAATGAACCAATTGGTGTAGCTGTGTAATTTCTGCGACTTTCATTTCTTTCCATAAATGGACATTGTATGTCACCCAGACAGGAAACACAGCAAAAAATAACCTATGCACAGCCCATTTGTAGATTACTCTTATGTTTGATTTTGGGATAGTTCTAGGGAGTAAGTCTTGATCTTTAACAATGAATCCAAGATCACCACCCATTAAATAACTAATAAGTCTTTGGTGAATTCACGCTTTGCTTGATTTATCGTAAAGGATTAACAATGACATGTATTGAACACTGGGGATGTCATGGTGCTTTCTGTTCATCTACTTTTGTGAGCATTTAAAAAAATTCAGAAATGTTGAAGTGTGTTTAATGTTTCACTGAGTCAGGGGCCAAACATTTCAAGTATGTATTTAAGAGAAACACATGCAATGGAATATTTAATAAACATAATTGTATAATCACAATGTTTCATAAGAACCCAGCAAAAAACAGAATAAATTAAAGGTTGAGTATATTTACAAAGTCAGTCTGTAAAAAGAGGGTTGCACGCTGGTCCAACTTGGAAAACAAAATTGTACAGAAATAATGGAAGTCTGTAGCTGCATGTCCAATTTGAAATGAATCTTCATTTTCTTTTGTATTGGACTTCAGGATTATCAGGTCTATGCCTGGTCTAACCAATGGCTCTTAAAGGGACTGCCACTTGGAAGATAGGTTTTTCAAACAGACTTATATGAATGTGGAGCCAGGAGTGGTCTTTCCATCTCTACATTAAAACCATGGTTCCATACTGGTCACCACCTGTTCCCCTTCCAAATGCCTCTTACCCCTGCCTACATCCTCCAAGACAAATGTACTACCTCTGGGGCCAGAACACCTGCGTGCAACTCAGCAAATGAGCCCAGTGGATCAATTTAGTACAATCATGTCCCTGGCCTCTTTCAGCCATGCATTGCACACCGCACCAGGACCAATTTAGGAACGATATATTTTCTAGGCTGACGATTTTTGCTAGACAATGGGAATGCACCTTTTGCACTTGCTATCTTGGATCAGTTTAACAATCTGGTGTTAAGTGTAAAGGAATCCTGATGGCTGGTGCTCGTATTTCAGCCCCAGGATAGACCCAAAATTTAACATGGATTCCTCACTCAGTGTTAGTATCTGACACATCTATGTAAGAGTTAAAATAGTCCATACTGCTTAGAACATTGGAGCAGTGATGTCATGGTCACAAACAGTCACTTAATATTTTTATTAGATTTTATTGGCGAGTGTTTGCCACATCCCAGACAGAAAATGGGATTGCAGCCAGGAGACGCGGGAAAGAGGCCTTTATGGGCCTAGAACAACACTGACGTTATTTTACTTGGAGACTGTGCAAGTGTGCATGTTTGCAAAAATGAAGAGAAGGCAGGAATAATTTTCAAAAGGCAGCAGGCAATCGTTCAAATCGAAGTGATGCAAAGCAATATGTCATACATATTCAAATCAATGCGATACAAAGCAATGTGTCATAATTGCCAACCTATAAAATCTGACCATCTTCACAATAGTTCCACTCCTGCTGACTACTACTTCATTGCAATTTTTCAAATGCATACACAGAGTCATTTAAACCCCATTATAACTAAATTATTTTCGCAATGAAATATTTCACAAGTTTCAATGTATTTACCTCCTTCACCAGCTCCCAATACAGTGAAGGTCTGTGGAGGCTACAACTATAACCTAAGTATTTGTAATCAAACAAGCATTAATGTAACATATAATATATATATATATATATATATATAGTTGAGAAGTGTAGGCCTATGCCTTTGACTTCTTCCTGTCCTCAACTTTGTCCCATCCCTTTTGCAGTCCCATGAGGTCCTGATCTCTCTAATGAGTTACTGGGTGCAAGTATCACATGGAGGCACAAAGTGGAGGCAATTTACTTCTCCTCAGTGGAGGGCAAATCAGCAGCAGGCCAGGCACAAAGCAGCTTTAGCAAGAGATGAAGGAACACATTTCTTAGTCATTTTCTCAACCAGGGTGAATGGTCTCGAGACCGACTAAAAAAGGGGGGAATAATTTCAAACTAAAGACAGAAATAAAACATTTATTGCGTTTCAGTTTTACACATTTTTATTCTTTCCTGACAAGGCCAACATTTGTTGCCTGTCCCTAATTACCCCTGAGAAGGTGACAAAATAATTGTAAAAATGTGGAGCAGGTCAGTCAACATCGGGAAGAAAAACCAAACCTGGTTACAGTTTTGCCAGTTCTGATGGAAATTCCCACCTGAAATATGAAGCCGTATTTTCTCTTTCAGATGCAGACATGACAACTACGCATTTGCAGAATTTCAGCTTTTCCTTAAAATGTCCAGAAATCACACGTTTTCTTTTTCTCTGTGTAATGCTGACATAATCTCTTCGGATAGTTCTCACTGAAAGCTCATATTTTGACCAGTAATTTTTAACATATGCTATCACACCTCCCTCAGAGCTGAGTCAGATTTTCAGGATGGATAGATTTCCTTGGTTTTCCCATGAAATGTTGTTGTCAGATGTTATTGTGCCTTGGGGTCAGTTAAATCCAGTGGAATTATCTACTACTTAAGCAAAGCAGTTTTGACTCTTTGCTGATACTAAACGTGTCTACTGCGAATCAAGTGTCAACTGACTCCGAAGGGAGATCAGCTCCTCCAGGCAGTTTCAATTCATGTTGCTCCAGAGTCACATCAGGTCCTGACTACGATTTAGGCTACATTTACGCATAACTGCGAGAGCAGTGCAAAGTGGAGCTGCTCCACATGAATGTGAATGCACCTTTCCACCGGGATTTTCCCTGCCTGCAGGTGTCGGGCATGTTCGGCAGACAATACGGCAAGAAGTCCAAAAATCAGTTTCGCAAGGTCGTGTCATAATGAAGGTGCCAGGGGAGTGAGGTTGGGAGGGGGAGGGAGTACGGGGAGGAGGGGCTAAGGGGGGAGAAGACGGCAACTGGGGAGGTAGGTGTAAGGGGTTGGGTGGAAGATGTAAGGGAAGCAGGTTGTAGAGGGAAGGAGCGCGGAGAGGAGGAGCAGTCCAGGAGGAGGAAGGAGTGTGGAGAGGGGAGGGAGTCCAGGGGGAGGAAGGAGTGCAGAGAGGGGAGGGAGTCCAGAGTGGGTGGGGGAAGGAGTGTGGAGAGCGGAGGGATGAAGTAAGGGTGTCTGAGGGAGTCAGGAAGGGGGAAGGAGTAAGGCTGGAGGAAGGAGTCTGGAGGGGGTAATGGACTAAGGGTGGTGAAAGAAGTAAGGGAGTCGGGAGGGTGGAAGGACTAAGTGCTGGGGTGGGAGGAGTTCCGGGGGGGGGGTGGGGGGCGGGGGGGTGGGCGAAGGGAGCCAGAGTGGGGGATGTTCAGCTGAACGTGCAAGGGAGGGGTCTGATGGGTCCATGATTGCCTCCTGGGGAGCGAACTGAGGGTGGGCATGGTATGAGGGAATGGTGAGCATGATTGAGGGCAGAGTGAGGCAGTAGGATTGGAGGGTGAGGGTTCACCCGTAGCAGTAGAAGGGACGGTGTGGGTGGTTCGTAGGGACTCGGAGGCAGACACAGACCCTGGGGGTGGGAAGGAGGAGGTCGGGGAGGTGAATGTGGACGGGGTGGTATTTTCGGGAAGGGAGGGATGTGCACGTTCACCTGGACATCCCTGAAGGAAAAGGTTTGTGGCTGGTAAGTCACGGAGGGGAGGTGGAGTGTGATGCTGTGATGGGGGAAAGGAAATAGGTGACGGAGTGAGGGGAAAGATGGGGGAGTGCACGAAAAACTGAATCCAGACCATGCTGTCCAAATCTAAAGTGAAACGACTGTCGTGGTGGGCGAGACCGGATGCTGTATTGGAGTGTGATTGTTGGATGGGTGAGATGCAGGTCAGCTCAGATGGACAACTGAAAGTGAACCCCAGCAGGCAGCATTGAAAATGCTCAAGATGTTGAGGTGAGTATGAAACTTGAAGGAACTGCATATGTGGGAGAGAGCTTGTACGAGGCTCCTAAAGGCTGTGCCACGTACAAAATTTCCCCTCCAGAATCACTCGTGGGCCAGCAGCTCCCTTTGCGATGACAGAGGACTAGGTTGGGGAGGGGTGGGGGTGGTGCACAGGCAAAGGGGACTTGGAGGAAGAGGACAGCATCTGAATTCCTGAGTGGATGATCCAGGGGTGTCCAGCTACTGCTCCTCCTCCCTTCAGGTGCTCGGGGGCCTTGGGCTGACTCCTTGAGGGGAAGGAGCACCTGGAGAGATGTCAAGGTGCCCCGTTTCCCTCTTGTATTGCCACTGCTGGAACTCGCCCATGGATCCCGTAATGGAGTGCAGGTCTGCACACATCTCCTTGTTCTGCTGGACCAGGGTCTGCATGGCATCCACTATCCTTCCCATGAGACCTCCATATGCACACATGTGGGCACCACTTCATCAGCGAGCAGGCGAATACACTCGTCTGACTCACGTGCCACCCTGCTGAGAGATTCCAACAGCTCTGTGTGATGTTCCCTTGCCTCTCGCTGTCTCTCCACGATGAATTGGGAGGCCAAATCCAGAGGCTCATCATCTGATCCGGACCCCACAGATGCCTGATCGTCAGCAGTCCTCCAAGTGTTAGGGAACTCGGCTGAACCTGCCTCCTCCTGCTGCAGACGTGTGTTTGTGAGGTGACCACCAGACTGTGAACCCAAGCCTGCTCTCGATCGAGGTTCCACCGAGGTGTGTGTCTCTGCGCTGGTGGACGGTTTGGGTAAGCACCGTGACGGGTCTTACAGGCTGCTTATTCCCAGTTCTTCAATGGGGGAGATGTCCTCTTGGCTGGAGGTGAGGATGTAGATGGAGTTGAGAGACTGGCTGGCTGAGGGTGTTGGTGGCTTGGCGGAGCTCCCTGTTAACCAAAGTAGAGATATTTGGTACATGGCAGCAGAGTCAAAAGCAGGAGAGAGAGAGCACTCACATTTGCGTTGAGAGAGGGATGATGGGACACAGGGGTGTCCCTGCAGGGATGTTCACTGCCACGACAATGTCATCGCAGACACGGTCCATGGCCTTATCAGTCAGTGCGATGGCACACTCCTCAAAGTGAGTGATCCACTCTAATGTGGGTCACTCCAGCCCAGTCTGGGACCTCTTCCTGTTGATGTGAGCCAGTTTCTCCTGCATGAAAACAGATGGAGAGTGTGTGAGCAGGACACATGGCACTGTGTGGAACATTTGTGTGGTGAGTGGAGCCGTGGACAGGGTGAGGACGTGAGCTCCAGGGGGTTACGAGCCTGATGGAGATGTGAGGGTGTGTGGGAGCGTTAGTGGTTTTGTCCCTTGAGGTGTGAGATCCCTGTGGATGTGTGTTGGGCTTGTGTGAGTTGATAGTGATGAGAAGAGTGAATTATCTTGGTGGAACGGATGAGACCATTCATCCAGTTGCGGCACTGGGTAGCTGTCCTCCTTTGCAGGGCATTGGTGCTGACGACCATTGCCACCGCCTCCCAAGCCAGATTAGTGAGGTTGCTGCCCATCCTCTGGCCAGAGCGGGGGATAGAGGACATCCCGGCGAGTCTCTACTGTGTCCAAAAGGTACTCGAGTGACGCGTCATTGAACCTGGGGGCTGCAGTCCTTTTGCCTTTCGGGGCCATGTCCTCTTTGCAGCAGTCATGGGCTGGAAGCACAGAGAGGTGTGCGCACAGCTGCTCTTTAAATATGGCACCTGGTATGCTGAAGTAGCGAGGTGATGGTCTGGTGGGCGAATGAGAGTCCGCTCACCATAGAAACGGCGTGTTTCCTGAGAATGCATAATTAATGTGGGGGATTTGGGACGATATGATGTGAAACTCCGCCATTGTGGCCGGCGGGTAAAACATTGTTTTACCTGCCGCTACCACACTTAGTGCAAATCTAGGACGATTCTGGCCCTTGTTACAGTTAGGAAAGTGTAGTGATTGAAGGTATAGCCTTTTCCTGATGCCTATCAGGGGTCACGCGACTGTTCTTGTAGTCTCTGACCAATGAGCACTAAGCGTAGGTAATTGGGGAGCTTGGCTTTTCTAGTCGAGGACCTGGTTCAAGGATGTAGCTTCTGAAATGCTCTCGGTAATAAAGTTATCTGTTTCAAGTAGAAACCTGTTTGGCACAACAAGTCATTACAGAAAGGAAAGAATGAAGGAATATACCCCAATGCAAAGCCCTTGAGCACATAATCTAGATTGGAACTTCAGTGCAGTACCAAGTGAATGCTGTACTGTCAGAGGTGCCTCTTTTGGAGAGATGTTACCCAATTCCCCATCTGTTCTCTAAGATGGACGAATGATCCTTAAGTGCAGGTAATCCGGGGTGTCGGGGTGGGGGTGTGGGGCGGGGGGGGGATGCATAAAACATCCTGTAACCCTATTTAAAGAAGAGCAGTGGAGGTCATGGACATCATTTATTCTTCAATCAACACCTAAAGCAGATAACCTGATCATTTATTTAATTGCTGCCTGTGTGACCTTGCTGTGTACAAAGTGGCTGCTGTATTTTCCTGCAATACTACAGTGACTACACTTCAAAAGTTGGCTATAAAGTGGGGGACATTGCGAGTCCATGAAAGGTGCTGTATAAATGCAAGTTCTTTCTTGTATTGTTTCCTCTGTATTTAAATTGGATAAAAAATGTTTTCTATTTAATAGATCAAACAAAATAGTATGAGACCCTGCAATAATTAGTTCTATTGGTGTCAGTACTGCCCTTATTCTAAAAAAAAACAAGTCAGACGTGGCAACATTTCTTTCAATGTTAAAACTTACATAACTTTAGGTTTCCAAAATATTAATTTGTTGGATACAAGTTATCATATGAAACCTCTTTCCAATGGTACTTAGGTGCTCTGTTATTCTTGTGCTTACTGTATAAAAATTGGAGTCAGATATGATACCACTGTTGGAACTCTTTGTTTCCCAAGTTTCTATGGACTGTTATGATTCATGGGAAAATATAGAAAATTTCTTAGGGTTTGGCTCTCTGCTAATACAAAAAAGATTTCTGTTTGGCTTTGCAGTTGGTGTGGGGTCCAAGTGTTGTGAGACTGTGTCCTGGTGGTGGTCTCAGTCCCTTTGCTCCACTGTAATCCCCAGTCAGATTACCAGCATAACTCCCAAATTATACTCTTGGTATTGGGCCAATGCACATTCCAGTCTACTTTACCTCTATACAAAACTGTGAGCCTTAGGAGTCCATAATGAACAATTATGAAGATAATTAACATAATTACATTTCCCCTATACTTCTTGTATTTCCTTCAGACCTTGCATCCATGTCCCCCCAGCTCCCTTTGTTGTTTGAGGCAAGTTAACTGAGACTAAGTAATTGTCACCTGTTTAATGCAGGTTATAATCATTTTAGATTGGATTTCTTATGATGGTTTTTAAAAGTATTTTTGAACTGTAATCTCTGATATCAAAGGGGAACGAATGCTCAGAGTTTTCTCTATTTGAATCGGATGACTGATTTTTTTTTAAAGCAACAGGTCTTCGATCTCCAGATAGTCGGTACCCTGAAAGATATGCATGGGACCCATCAGAAGTCCCAACAGACACACATTCCTGGTACTTACCGCGGGAAGTTTAACCTTTTGTTTGCCGGTTTTTACCCTGCCCGACTTGCTCTGCAATTGGCCAGGACCGTGCTGACTGCCTGGGGTCCAGAGTCAACGTGAGTATGCCCAGGGCAACTCCCTCCTGGCACCATAGGAGCAGGTCAGGACAACAGATTTCCTTCTGGGGAACATAAGTGAACCAGATGGGATTTTATGACAATGGTCACTGAGATTAGCTTTTAACTCCAGGTTTATTAATTGACTTCAAATTCCACTAGCTGCTACCGTGGAATTTGAACACATGAACAATAGCCTGGGCCTTTGGATTGCTAGTACGGTGACAGTACCACTACACCACTGCCTCTTCTTATAGATGGTGCAGCCACAACAGCCCAACGGTGAAGGAAGTGAATGCTTAAGGTAGTGGAATGGGGTGTCGATTAAGTGGGATCCTTTGTTGGGATGGTATCACGCTACATGAGAAAATAAAGGAAAACTTTTGTGAAAATTATCGTAGGAGCTGACAGGTTAAAAACACAGGCTTCTGAGCACCATTACAATAGGTCTACTTATTAAGCACTCTTTAACTAATCGGTAGAATATTTTCCAAACAGAACATTAGGGAGATGGAGGAGTAGTATCTTCACATTTTTATTTGGGGGTATTTGATTGCATCATCAACTTTGAGTTATATTATTATCATTATGCTTTGGCGAACCCAGGCATCCAAAGCATGACTTCTAAGTTAATAGTGATCAATAACTCTGCTGCTGTAGAATGAGTAATAGTATTATTCCAAGAAACCCAAGAAGTAACTCTTGGCTCACCTACATTTTTCATGGATATGGACCATAAATAAAATATTCTTTGAACTGTTTACAGACTCCCTCCGATCATTGACTGCACTCATCTGGTACCACTGTTCTGCAAATTTTCATGTTAGACACGGACCATTGGCACAGGCCACTGTTATTGTTGATGAAGTGGGAAAGCTGAATTTCAGAAGAAATAAGAGACGTGGATTGCATGGCGCGGTCCAGAGATTCCTTAAAAAAATGAAATACGACCGAATGAGACAGTGATGCTAGAAAAGAAAACATTCATCGTTAGATGTTCAGTAGCTTTTCATGCCAACTTTTACATGGATGTGCGAATCGATTTAGAGTCGAGGAATCTCAATGAGCGATTTTTTTTCCCACAATGTGATCTGGGATTTAGTAACTTTTATGGGGGAATTTTCCGGTCGGTGAGCTGGTGGTGGCGGGCGGGGGGGGGGGTGGGGGGTCCCATTTGCCGATGCGTAAAATGACGCGTGGTGACATCGGGCATGCGTTCCGACATCACCGCGCATCATTTATACTGTCAATTCGGCAGGCACACAGTCAAGTCGGCTGCACCCCCACCAAACTGTCAAAGGCCTATTAAGGCCATTAAGAAAGTAACTAAAGTTGTTAAGAATGCTGCCCATCCAACCTTAAGGTTGGCGGGCAGGCGAAGAGCCCAGGCGGCCTTCACGCTTTTCATGAAGTCCCAGCCACGGGAGGGATGAGGTTTCATGAAGGGCTTATTAATTAAATAAAAATTTTTGGAAAAATTAATGGACCTGTCCCAGCTCATGTGACAGTTTCACATGAGAGGGCACATCCTTAATTTAATTTTTTTTGAACTTGAACTGATCTCCCTGAAGCACCTCCGTGCCTCAGGGAGATTTCTGCACTCGTTCGCATACATGCGCAAAAGAGCGCAGGCCCCGACTCAGGGAATCCTCCTCTGCCCTCACAGAGAACACACAGTGCTTCCAGGTGTGCATCATGCTTGGCGGGCCTTAACTGGCCCGCCCGCGTAAAATGGCGGTGTGGACCTGATCAGGGGCGCCGATTGGGTTTGTGCCAGCTCCTGTCCAGCCCCGCACAACACCGCCCCCCCCCACCAACAGGGGGAAAATTATTCCCTCAGTTTCACGGTGAAATTGCAGCATAAATCTTCAAAGGGACTATCCTTGACTACATGGTGCATGGTGTAAATGCTCCATACAGAGAGCAAATATATTGCGATCTAATCAATCTTGTGAAACACTGCCAAATACCTGATAAGTTCAGTTTTCAACTTCAAGTCTAAATCTGTTCTAAATAGTTCAGAATAAGTGAAAATCTCACGCCAAACATCAAGTGCAAATGTACTTCAATTTTCCGATGTAAGCTGATTTACAAAATTAAAGTTTTTGAGATCCCCTGCCAGTTGGAAATGGGGTACTAGTGCCCCTAAAATGATGGAGAACAATGTACTGTCCCATGCCCGCTGATGGGGTCCATGGCTGATGCTTCATTCCTGAAGCCCTGCACTGAGGTAGAATGCCTGCCTCAATCTTGGGGGAGATGGTGGCACAGTGGTAATGTCACTGGCCTATTGACCAGGAGGCCCCAGGCTAATGCTCATGAGATTTGAACTCAAGTGGCCTCTTATAAGCCCCAGTAAATGTTCAGTTCTATTGAAGCCCAATTTATATCGCTAGGGCATCACAATCTGATAGCGGCCTTTACCAAACCTGATGCAGTGGAGGGTTAACAAGTGGCAGAAGAAATAATGAAACCGCCCAGTATGCAGCCCCACTTTAATGGTTGCTGAAGTCAACATGATGCTGCATAAGGTACTTTCAAAAAGGATTGACTTCTGTGCCTTCTATAGTACCATCCTAGCCCCAATTACCAGATGATTGCAGTGTAGATGAGACAAAATTTAAATTTGCATTTCTTGAGCTGATACCTTTTCATGGCTGTACAGCAGCAGTGGCATCAGATTCAATGGCCAATACCAACTTGGAGCTAGCATCGCAACAGAAGATGCAGCCAAATTTTAAGTCCACAGATGACCATTCTCATCCCTTCATGTGCTAGGCTTCTGTTGCTTGGCCTATGATGGTATCCTTGCAGTTGATGTCACTGCTCTGCATCTAGTTCACTGTTGGCTAAGACTATGAGAAGACAGATGTCCACTGTCATTACCAGGTAATTGTGCAGTAATATTTAGTGGCATAAGGGCAAGCAGGAACAAAACAAAATCTGCAGAGAAATTATCTCCAAAGAGTTCTTTAAAGTATCCATCACCTCAAGGTCTACCTCTAGTAATCCTGCATGCCAAGTCTTAAGGGAGGGCACTGAATCTGGCACCCAGTGCTCTCAGCAGATGTGAAGGGTATTGGGGAACTTGAACATCCCTTTGTAATTAGTTAATTAACTTACTTTGACTAAGAGCTAACATCAGGCTTGATCAGAAAGGATTTAAAATAGGTGGCAATCAGGCAAAACTAATTTCTGCTTAACTTGAAGTTCCATTTCTTTCTGTTTGGGGAGCTGGTTGGGTGCACTGGACACTGAAAGGAGCCACATCATTTCTTGAATAATGTGACCTCATAGCATCTGATCAACCACACTATTGGCTGATCTCAAAATGCTTGTTAACATGCAGATATCACTGTATGCGGTAATGTTTCAGATCAGAAAATCACAGTTAATTTAATCTTAAAACATACAGTCAAAGTGCATATATATTGGTCTGGACTTCCTGCTCAGTCCTACTGGATTTTTTCAATGCAATTTGACCAAAATCGGTGAAACTAGCACAGAGGATTGCAGAATTTTAAGCCCAAATTGCATTCAGCACAAAGCAAGACTCTGCGATCTTTTGTATTAGTTTAAAATCATCTCATTCTCTCTCAGGCCCACCCAAAAATCTGGCTAATTCCCCGATCAAATTACTCACTATGCTGAGGCTTTGTGAGGAGGCTCTAAAAATTAAGCTTATTTTGGGCGATAGGACACTCTTAGGCACATTGTAAAAGCTTTTGATTTAATTTCTTTTATTTGCTAAGAAACTGACTACTGTACAACAATATAACGAGCAAACGGCCCGATACAGTTTTTTTTAAGTTATTTTGAATTATTTAAAATTGGACTACTTGCATGTGGTGTGCGTACTAAACACTGATAAAATGCTTACATTTTATGATAACCCTGCTTTCAGCTAAATTAATCAAAATGCACCAAGTTACCCCTCTTAAATGTAGCAAGAAATATTTAGTAAAGCAAAATTTTAAAAACAGACATTCTAAAACATTGCCCAATTGTGCTGGTTTATGGCAGATTTTGTGTCAAGTGATATACAAATGCATTTGCGGGAAAGTGTGAGCAATAATTGCTTCTCAAGACTAATGCAACTTTGGGCACATTTTGTGCCTGGATCTCATGTGCACGTGCGTGTGCGTGTGTATGTGTGACACAGTAGCTTAGTCCTTTGCCAACTCTGCGTGGGCCCATAGTATTGTAAGGATAACAACAAATTCAAGCATCAGGAATGGATGCCAAAACAAGTGTTAAATGTGAAACAGTTTGTAAATTTATTTGTGAAAGTCCAAACTTGCTCCACCTCCAAGCTAGATTCATTTGTTAATAAAAACACATGATGAAATACCGCAGTGTTCCGAATCAATGGAACAGTTGTACCATGTTTCTGCAATAGAACCCATGTGAGAGGCAAGTGGGTGAAAGCATGTTGTGCAATATTAATAAGTGACACATTCATCCATTTGTGTAACATTTCCCTCTATACTGTTTTAACGACAAAATAACCCATTTAAATCATTAGAATGATACCTTTGTTAAAATTGTAGACAAAGGAATTTGATGTAAGCACATAACACTCGTTAGCTAAACAGAAATGCTAATTGATTCACCTTAATTATTATTTTTATGATCTTGCCATTAATCTGATCATATAATTTCAACCATCACTGGAGCTTTGAAAATCTCTTTATTTCCCAAAAACACATTTCTTTTATTTATTTGCCATGTCGAACAGCTCAGTGGCGAACTCTGAGATACACAGGCAGGTACAATTGATTCACACAATTCTCCATTTATATACTTTGCAACCATTGCTAGACTATTGGTGTGTGAGGTGGGAATGAGAGTTCACACAGTCTGTGTACCTCTGTCCTGGGTTCTTTGTAGGATCAGGACATGATGAGTGAAAACCAACTTACTGCTGAGCATGTGATGCATTGTGTAAATGGACCAAAGGCAAAGATATTTGTTCAGATAAAAGAGACTAATGGAATGTGTGGAGCTCACACATCCATGTCTATAATTGTCTGTAATATGTCAGTTAGGCCATTTGTGTTTAGAGTAATAAAATGATTGGAAGAATTGGTAATATCACAATGGAGCTCAAGAGAGTCATGTAGCCATGGACAGGAATTTTCATCCGGTTTAGGAGGCGGGGGGTGGGGGGTGGGGGGGTGGGCAGGGTGTTTTCACCTTCTCCAATAGGCTGCAGCTGGAATTTCCACCCCTCATCCAGGTGGAAGTCCCATCTCAGACAGCTGCTGGCCAATGGCAGCTCTGCAGTCACAGAAACACCTGTGGCCAGGATTGGGACTACAGGCAGTCCCTAAATTCTAAGTCTCAGGAGCGGGTAAGTGCAGGGTTATCACGATGGGGAGGGGCGGGGAGGACCAGGAGGAATGGGTGAGGGGGTGGTGGGGGTCTTGATGGAGACACCACTGGGAAGGGGGCACTCACGGGGTGAAGACCTTGGGGGTGGGCGCCCGATGTGGAAAGGGGCCCCTGGAGGGAAGCACCTTCCCCTTCCTGCCCGTGGCTTGCACAGGGTGACCTTCTGGGCTTCCCTGTGCTCTAAACTCCTCCTGCCACCCTTAAAACTGAGGCCTGACAGGAAGTAGCCCTTAAGTGTCCAAGAACTCAGAACTTAAATCACTTCAGAGCATAACACTTAAAAAAGACATTAAATCCACCATTCGCAAGCATTTAGGCCTCCTGCATAAAATTGTGCTAACTACAATGTGGTTTAAGGTCAATGAAGCAATGGAAATTAGGTGTGTTTGTACTCGGCAGACATATCAAATGACTCTGCTGAGTGAGGATTTCCTGCCCATGCAATTCACACCCCGTCCCTTCCCTCTGCCAGCAAAAATGGGATCTGTGGGCATTTTTAAAGGTCTTGTTATGATCCCAGCTGTGGTTAACCCTGGATAAGCCTGATCCCAGAGTGAAACCCAGCTTGATAGATCCTAACGTTTAATTTGTTTGTTTAGATACGTGGAGAGTGGCCACTGAACAGAGTCATCGGAGTCAGCTAATGAACTTAAAGAATGAAAGAATAAAACCAAAGAATAAAATACGTATCGAAAAGAAAAGATGAACTATATTACAAGACTCCTCACCCACAATGATACCTTTACAGATATATACAGATTTGTGAGGATAGCGCAAGTTACAAAAGCTATCTTATATTCCAATGTTCACAGTAAGTGCACAGGTCATGTAAACCGATTGCCACCCTGATGTCAAGCACACCACACTAAAACCAAGTGACAGATGCCACCTCAGCCAGATGCTATGGATCTCTCTCCAACTTCCACCACACCCCCACCGACCTAATGAAATGCTTGTCACACTGTGAGCCAACTTTCATCTTTCACGCAAGGGTTTCCAATATCCACTCTCCAAGAACTCAATTTGGAATCTTTTCCCAAATTGATGCTTTCTCTCATATGCCTTCCGCAAGGTTTCACCTCCAGGGTTTCAAACTCTCATTCCCATGTTCCTCTCCCCAGGTCACCAATGCTTTCAAGCTGTCTTCCATGCACACTCTCTCACTGACTCAGCCGTCAACAGTACTGTTACTTCACATGCCTGTGGCAAAGAGTTACAGACCTTCAATTGTCTCTTTGAACCTTCTGGCCTCTTGCAAGCTGTTCTTACTTTAAATCTGCTTTCTGCAGCTTCTGTCTCTTTAACTATGAAGCTTGGAGACTTTGTCTCTGTCCCTCACACTTAACTTCGCTTAACCAGACCTTTTCTAGGTTCCTGTCCTTCCTTTGACTAGAAGGTCTGCTTGGGCATTTCTTGTGTTCCACTCCCCTGGATTTTGGGGTATTTTCTTTAGCATGGGACTGGCTGTCTGTCCCCTTTGCTCTAGTCTTTCCTGGCAGCTGTCTTCAAAACCAACTGAACTCAAATAGCTTCCAAATCAAACTACTGTTTCTAGTTTCTTCTGTGTGTGTCCGTGGGAGGGATTTGCCTCTCTGGGCCACTGCCATCAAGTCTCTCTGCTCTTGTTTGTTTAATTTAACTGCAACAGTTGTAAAACTCCCATTAGAAATGCAGGTACCTTTTAAAGTGAAACTAAAACTCAACTTGACCTCTTCTTAACATATAAATACAGAAATACAAATCAAACTTAAAGATTAAAGCTAAAACCTATTCCTAACACCCACACATACAAATATAACTTACTTAAACTATGTCTATTCCATAAGTCCCCTTTGTAGGAAAGAAAGCTGCACAACAGTGAAGGTTTCTTTACAATGACTTTACATCCACCTCTCACAACCTTAATATCATAAACCTCTAACAATAGCTTATTACGTACTATACAAATAAATTTTCCATTTCATTTCACAACTCCCCATCATATCTACAATTACAAAAATGTACTTAAACAAAGTCAATAAATGTAACAAGGTTAGTAGAATTTGCACATCATTGTATTATCATACCTCAACTCTTATGTTTCTTTTTCCTCTTATTACCAGCCTTTAACTCAGCAAAGAGTGTTTCATTTAAGTCAACAACCCAATCATCCATTTTGTTAGATGTAGGCATAATTCCACCCTCAAGCTCATTTTCTGAACTCAAATGTGATAAATTTTCATTTCGATTTAACAAGGTCAAAATGAGTATTTTTGTGAGTTAACATCTCATTTCCTCTCTGGTCAAAATCTCTCTTTGCCGTTTCAAGGATGTTGTTGAGATGCTTTTTATGTTCATACAAAAGGGTTTCATGCTCCTACTTGGTTTGATTCTTGAACTTTTTATGATATTGTTGTTTCTTCAAATCCCATTTTGTGCAGGTCTTTTCCAGTTCTCTTTGAGCAGCGTCAATTATATTCTCCCTGTGGAGTTTCATAGTTCATTCTGACACTTTGTCACATGAGGGGGATATGTTAATAATTTTAATATTTCTCTATTTTTTGCTTTTTCTTACCTTTCAGTAAACTCCCTGAGACAGCACGAAAAAGCGCACTTTGACAGTTGGGGATTCCCTACCCTACCCCCGGACAGGAAATGCATCATGCTTCCTGTCAGACAGGCCGCTAGGTGGGCCTTAATTGGCCCGCCCACTCAAAATGGCGGCGGGCCCCGTTTCGGCGGCAGGGGCTGGCTGCCTACCCACCGCTGAGCCGGTCGGGCCCCCTCGCCCACCAAGAGCAAAATTCTGCCCTTGATCTCTCTAGTATCCCCTCCAGTTTTAAATGTTGTGCTATCATCTCAACTATGTCTGCTTTCCTCACACCTTTGGATAATTCTTACTCTAATTTATCCACTAATCCCATTAGCTTACTCTTGATTAATTTCTGCAAAGCAGTCAGAGTTACATTTCCGATCTGTTAAAAAAACCTTAGCAACTTCCAAAGCCATTTCAAATTCAAACCCATATAATAATGCACAGCAACTCTAATTCCTACGTTCACAACCTCTTTATCTCCAAGTACTCGGTTTATAAGGATCCACAGATCCCACCAATGATCAAGGAGTTCCAGTCCCACTTATAATGATAGTGCTGAGCCAATTATTATTCCGTGTCCAATCACCCACTGTCCATGTTTCAAATCCCAGATGAGCCTCCACTTTGTTATGATCCCAGCTGTGGTTACCCCTGGATAAGCCTGATCTCAGATCTCGGTGTGGTGCCCAGTTTGATAGAACCTAACTTTTAATTTGTTTGTTTAGATATGTGGAGAGTGGCCACTGAACAGAGTCACCGGAGTCAGCTAATGAACTTTTATCAAAACATTTATTGAACAAGAAAAGATTAACTATACTCAATACTCCAGCCACAACTATACCTTTACAGATATATACAGATTTGTAAGGATAATGCAACTTATTAAAGCTTTCTTATACTCTAATGTTCACAGTAAGTACATAGTCCATGTAAACCAATTGCCAGCCTGTGGTCAAGCACACCATGCTCTGAAACCAAGTGACAGATGCCACCTCAACCAGATGCTATGCATCTCTCTCCAAATCCCACCTACCCCCAGATGCTGTCACACCATGAGCCAACCAATCTCACTGAACTCCATCTTTCACATGAGGGTTTCCAATCTCCACTGTCCAAGAACTCAATTTGGAAACTTCTCCCAATCTGACACTTTCTCTCAGACATCTTCCTCAAGAGTTCACCTCCAGGGTTTCAAACTCTTCTTCCCATGTTCGTCTTCTATGGGTCACCACATCCATTCAAGCTGTTTTCCACGCACTCTCTCTCTCTCACCGACTCAGCCGTCAACAGTAGCATTTCTTCACTTGCCCGTAGCAATGTTGTCTCTTTGGACCTTCTGGCATCTTGCAAGCTGTTCTCACTTTAAATCTGCTTTCTGCAGCTTTTGCCTCTTTAAACCTGAAGCTTGGAGACTTTCTCTCTGCTTCTCACTCTTAACTTCACTTAACAGGACCTTTTCCAGGCTCCTGTCCTTCCTTTGGCTAGAAGGTCTGCTTGGGTCTTCCTCTTGTTCCACTCCCATGGGCTTAGGGGTCTTTCTGTAGCTTGGGACTGGCTATCTGTCCCCCTTGCTCCAGTCTCTCCTGGCAGCAGTCTTCAAAACCAACTGAACTCAAGCAGCTTTCAAATCAAACTGCTCTTTCTAGTTTCTTCTTTGTGTGTCTGTGGGAGGGACCTGCCTCTCTGGACCACTGTTGCTAGGCAACAGCCCAGTTTCTTGACTCTTGATTGTTTAATGTAGCTAAAACAGTGGTAAAACTCTCATTAGAAACGCAGGCATCTTTAAAGTGAAACTAAAACTCAATTTGACCTTTTCTTAACACATAGATACAGAAATACATATCAAACTTAAACATCGCAGCTAAAAAAACTCATTTCTAACACCCACTAATACCAATAGAATTTACTTAAACTATCTCTATTCCTTAAGTCTCCCGAGTCATCCTGATTCACCAAAAACCTGAGCCACGGTGCCTTGGTTTAAATTTTTCTCTCAAAGACTAATACCAAACCAGAATGAATGAACGTTGATCTCGTCCCTGCTTGTGGGTCCTGACTGTGAACCGATTAGTTTCCACAATTACCGACATGACAGCTGTGACAACACTAGGAAATGTAATTCATTGGCTACGGAGACATTTTGGACACCCTGAGGACACTAAAAATATGGAAATGTTCTTGTTTTCTTTACGGGTAACCCTTGCATTTTACCTCGGGAAACTTAGGTTTCCACTTCAGATTTAAAGGGAGGTCTTTGGAATATTGAAGTAACTGATCATTTCACTTTTCAGAAACAATTGAGGCCATTAACAGGATCAATTGTACAGTTAAGGGACCTGCCCATCCAGCTTTAAGGTTAGCGGACAGGCCAGTAGCCCTGGCGGCAACTAAATAAAACATGAAACCTCATCCATCAGCGGGATGAGGTTTCATGTCGGGTTTTAAAAATTTTAATCAAGTTATTATGCAAATTATGAACATGTCCCATCTCATGTAACATTGTCACATGAGGGGGACATGTTAGGGAATTTTTTTTCTATTTTTCATATTTTTCAAAGTGTCAGCGATCTCCCTGAGGCAGCACTTAGCCTCAGGGAGATGTACACTCTTTTGTGCGCATGCGTGAAACAACGCACTCTCACTTTTGGGGAATCCGCCCCCCTCCACCCCACGCCCCCCCCCCCCCCCCCCCCCCCGTCCGCACAGGAAACACATAGTGCTTCCTGCCGGACATCACGCTGGGCAGGCCTTAATTGGCCCGCCCACATAAAATGGTGGTGGGGCCCACGTCCCCAGCGGGGATCAGCTCCCCGCCCACCGGTGATTGGGTCAGGTCCGCCCGCCCGATAGGCAGAAAATTCTGCCCCAAGAGTTCAAACTGAGTTACTGAGAAATGTAGACAGGAAGAATTTCCATTGCCTGAAATGGAATGCAAATGGTTTTGCTGTATGGATAGGCCCCAGTTACCTACACTCAGGAAGCTTAGATGCAGGTGGCAGGACACAGGCTTAAGTTATTGTAGGGATATTTCTTATGTTAACCAGCTAAAAACATATTAAGTACAGGAGGCTTTTAGAGGCTTGTCTGACAACCCTAACTTTAGGAAATTGGCCTGAGGGTTATCTGGAATGGAGTGGGCCCCAGTGATGTACCTTACCATTCAGGTTCGTCAGATGGCTTCAATGAAAATGAATATCAGGATTGGTATATAATGGGCAACTCATCCCATATCCCCAGTGCTGCACTTTTGCTGAAAAGTATAGTTATATTCCCTGCCATTGGTAAGCCAAACTGGCTAGTGTTATGAAATGGCTGATGGTAAATGTTGAGCTGCCCAAATCCCAAAGGGAAACTTGAAACAGCTGCCAAAATGTTTTTTTTTCAATTTGTATTGTAAGAGGAGAGGTTCTGAAATCAGTAAATGATGTCTCTGGTTACTTGTGATGATTTTATAGTAGAATAAACATTTATTAAAAGAATAAAGCAACACTAAACACAATTACACTTCAACACAAGAATGGCTTCACACAGTAAACAGTACTTTAAAACAGTTCCACAAGATCTTAATTGAACTACCCTCAGAGCTTACCATCCCTTTTCCTGTTCAGCAACTATCCTTACAGACTTCAAAATCTATAGAATTCCAGTCATTTTTACCACACACTGCCTTTTTTTTCCCTGGCGTGTCCTCTGAGGCTGATAGCGACTGGTTCTCCCGGTCTGGCCTTGTTCACACTGTCTTCTAGGAGTTCTGACCAGCTATCCTGCTGTATTCTGGGAGATCTAACTAACTACCCCCTCACCTAGGCTTCAGTATTTCCTTAAATGCGCTCCTTCCCTTTGATCTCTCTATTGTCTTAACTAGTCTCTTCAGAAATGCTTTCTTCCCAGAACTGATTTAACGTGTTTCTTTACCCTAGCTCTTAGACTTATTAAAACCAAACTTACCCTATCTTTACCTTACTTACAACTTTTTCCAACCTTCAAACTAAAATAACTCAGTTCAAAACTATTCCTGTTATTGTTTTATGTAAAACTCTTATTGAAGTTTCTCTTGGTTCATTAACATATCGTAACCACTTCTTACTGTTGGTTTTAGGCTCTTGCAGTCACTCTGGCTCTTGCTCCAATTAACATATTTATAAATCCCCAACAGCCTGTCTTCCAGTACATAAGGAATATAATAGGGTTATTAACAGAAAGAAAATATTACAATTTCTTGTTTTCTTGACTCTAGACAGCCATCAACTCAATTTACAGACCAATTTACAGACCATGAAGCTTTCATCACCAGACTTGTTAATCTCAGAAAGTAAAAGAAAGAAAGGTATGAAACCATATCATAATCTAACTGTTAAAACGCATCCTGAAAGGAGGATTTCTGTTTTTTATGGAACAATCATAAACAAGCTGCTTATGTACTCATTAATGATTTCACACCACACGTTGAAAAGCATAAATTGTTTCCTTCCCTGATATTTTGAAAGTGCCTAAGAAATTTGAACAGTTCCAGCCTTGTTTAGAATGGTTGGTCAAAAGGTATAGACGAGAAAAAAATATGCCTATTGACTGAAGGATTAAGAAGCAGAGGCCACAGATTTAAGGAGAGTGGCAAAAGGACCAGAACCAACATGAGATAAAACTTTTTTAATGCAGTGAGCAGCTACAACCTGGAATGCACTGCCTGAGAGGGTGGTGGATGCAAATTCAGTTGAGGCTTTCAAAAGGAAATTGGATAAGCACTTGAAGGGAATAAAGCTACAGGTTATGGGGAAAGGGCCCAGGACTCGCTAATAGCAGGACTAGCAGAGAGCCAGCACATTCTGCGCTGTAACCCATTCTATGATTCTATGGATTGGCCAGCAGAGAGGAGAGATTGAAAGCCAACATGGCTACTACAAGTCCAGTGTCCTTTTAAGTTATTCTACTTCTCCCTGTGCAAATGTCAAGCTCCATTTTTTTCCAGGAAATTAAAAATGGGCAACACTAGGCCCAAGAATTAATTATCACTGACCACGTCGTGAAAATCATCCAGCATGCAATTGGTGTATTAGTATTGTAATCCAGTTTCATTGAAAATACTGGAGAAAGATTCAAGACATGGAAGTAAAGATCTATGTACAATCAGTTTGGGAAAACAATTATGTCATTGCCTTAGAATTTCTGTCCCAATTAAAATAAACTCTACATTTAAGGCACGTTGTTGAGACAGCATAGAGGGAGTATTACTTTACATCTGCCTTAAGCGATGCCTGATCTGGATGTTGTTGAATCTAATGCCAGATGCCAAATAGTGGCAATGCATTTCATTCTACAGCCTGGGTATTCCTGACCTTGATGAACCAAATAATCAGCAACTGCCAGAATCTCCGCTTTCTTACTCAGTTGGGGCAATGTAAACTCCAGTCTTCAGATGGTAGTAACACCATGTTTGACCTCATTCGGCACTGTGCTTGGTCAAAGCAGCAAGGTTTAAAGTATTTAAATAGAAACAACATTGAGATTGTCTGACCTCTGAGTTCACTATGTACTGGGAAACTTTATGATGAGCAATGATAGATTGAGTTTTTCATAAATAGCTTAAAGTAGAACTATTGTTATTATTTGAATTGATTTTGCATCGACTGCTATCATCATAAAAGAAACCCCTGAAAGGCTTAAACCCTTTCCGATTCTGCTGCCCTCATGACAGATCTGACTATTAATCTAGCTTTTTGAGCAGGTGAGTTGGCAGGGCACTCTCAGGAAAGCAGTGGGCTCTTTTTTAACTGGCAGGTTTGGTCCCAATTATACTATTAACTCTCTAAGTCAGTTGTCCACTTTATGGCTCCTCCATACCATACTTTTAAAATTGGGACCACTGTCTATTTTTCCACTATCTGAAGATTAGGAGAGCATAAGAGGTCTTGTGCCAATTCAGCTGCACTGGTTTGTCTTTAGCCCCTAGGCAATGCCAATTATTAAGGGTAATTATTAAGGAATTATTAAGCAAGTAGTAACGGGACATTTGGAAAGTCAAAATGCAATCCATCAGGGTCAGCATGGTTTTATGAAGAGTAAATCGTGTTTGACTAATTTGCTAGAGTTCTTTGAAGATGTGACAAGCAAAGTGGATAATGGGGATCCTGTAGATGTAGTATGTCCGGATTTCCAGAAGGCCTTTGATTAGGTGCCGCACAAAAGATTTATACACAAGATAAGGTCACATGGAGTTAGGGGTAACATATTAGCCTGGATGGAGGATTGGCTAACCAACAGAAAGCAGAGAGTCGGGATAAATGGGTCTTTTTCTGGATGACAAGCTGTAACTAGTGGAGTGCCACAAGGTTCAGTCCTTAGGCCCCAACTATTTACAATCTACATTAATGACTTGGATTCGGGGATTGAAGGTACTATAGCTAAATTTGCAGATGACACCAAAATAGGTGGGAAAGTAAATTGCAATGAAGAAATAAGAAATTTACAAATGAATATGGACAGGTTAGGTGAATGGGCCAAAATTTGGCAGATGGAGTTTAAAGTGGATAAGTGAGAGGTTATCCATTTTGGTCGGAAGAAAAAACAAAGGTGACTTATTATTTAAATGGAGAGAAACTTCAGAATGCTTCAGTGCAGAGGGATCTGGGTGTCCTCGTGCATGAATTGCTGAAAGCTAGTATGCAGGTACAGCTGGTAATAAGGAAGGCAAATGGAATTTTGGCATTTATTGCTAAAGGAATAGAGTATAAAAATAGGGAAGTGTTGTTGCAACTGTACAAGGCATTGGTGAAACCGCACCTGGAGTACTGTGCACAGTTTTGGTCTCCTTACTTGAGGAAGGATGTAGTTGCATTAGAGGCGGTTCAGAGGAGGTTCATTAGATTGATTCCAGAGATGCGGGGCTTGTCTTATGAGGAGAGATTGAGCAGTTTAGGCCTATACTCGCTAGAGTTTAGAAGGATGAGAGGAGATCTAATTGAGGTATATAAGATGCTAAAGGGGATAGACAAAGTAGATGTGGAGCAAATGTTTCCCCTTGTGGGGCACTCTAGAATGAGAGGCCATAGTTTTAGGCTAAGGGTTGGTAGATTTAGATCAGAGATGAGGAGGAATTACTTTTCTCAAAGGGTCATGAATCTATGGAATTCACTACCTCAGAGTGCAGTGGATGCCGGGACGCTGAATAAATTTAAGGAGGAGATAGACAGATTTTTAATTATTAGTAGGTTGTAAGGTTATGGGGAGAGGGTGGGAAATTGGAGTTAAGGCCGAAATGAGATCATGATCGTATTGAATGGTGGGGCAGGCTCAAGGGCTGAATTGCCTACTCCTGCTCCTAGTTCTTATGTTCTTAATATTGTATTCAGTTAAGCAGGGAGTGAGAGTTTCATTACAGCCATTGTCTTTGGCACTGAACATAAGAGAATAACTTGAGAAGCCTTAAATGTAACCACTTGAATCATGATTGTTACCCCTTAGCTTAAATCTGAGAACAAACATGTTTGTATTAAGTACAAGGGTCAGACAGGCATGAAAGTAATTCTATAGGTTTGACTAGGGCTAAAATGCAATCCCAGTTGTATATTGATGTCATTAGGGGGATTTACCCTACTACTGTAGCCTGGTACAAAGCAGCTCCATTTAATGCTGATCCTACAGTTATAATGGTCGATTTTGCAAGACTCCATTCTACCGACAGGGTCTGCAAATGAGTGCAAAGCGAAAAAATCATAGGCAGCTGCATTTGATGTTCTGGTATACATCACATCTGTGCTAGTCTGACCTGAATCTGGAATCTTGCCTATTTTGACATCAGAGCAATGCAGAGGTGGTCTAATTCTACTTTCTTTAATGAGTCACTTTCTGCCTTAACACCTAAATTACGTGATGGGAGTTTAAAGTCAATGTGAAGGCAAAACAACTGCATGATGACATTAAACAGGCATAGAAAATGTCTCTATTGTATCTTGATCTGTAACTGTGTTGCATCCAAACATTACTTTTTTATGTCTGCCAGCACCCTGTTATGTCTTCTGCTTCCCATAAGTTAGAAATAATTGTATTCTAGACTTAAAATGCAGGAGCTTCATTGAGTGTATTTCTTGCACCTCTCCTTTTCTGGAAGACCAATTGGCTGATACATTGTTACTTGGCACATGCCTGCAGCGCAACAGCAACTGTGGCGCTCATGGGATATATTCCTATAACAATTAGTTCCTAGCTCTTTACGAATAATGTAACAAAGATTGGTTGAGTTGCTACCATTGTTGATAGAGTTGATCTGCAGACACTTCTTGGGCAGAAACATTCAGTTTATTTACAATACACTCAGCAGCAACTACATGTGTGCTTTCAACTCCAACTCTATCTCTACACTGACTGCTGAGGTAGCCCATGCCTCTCTTCTTTTGGTTACTACAGATCATGTGATCTTCCTGCACACATCTTATTCTTAAAGGTACATTACACATTAATTAAAATATAATTACTATATTCCTCCCCCTTTAACTCAGCTATTCATATTAGATTTAAGTACATATTTTTTCAAGACAACATAATATTTACACTGGGTAAGGAATTTACAAGTTCATGCTTTCAGGTGGTTTCCTGGTACATGTGGAATGTTACAGCTCCACAACTTCAGATTCTTTGTCAGGAGCCTCCTTTCCTGGAGTTGCCTGAACATCATGTGTTTCGGTGGGCACTTACATTTCTGTATCTTCAACTCTTACAGAAACATCAGGAAACACTTCCTCTCTCCTCACCGTCCAAGGGCCCAAACACTCCATTCAAGTGAAGTAGCATTTCACTTCCGCTTCCCTCAACTTAGTCTACTGCATTCGTTGCTCCCAATGCGGTTTCCTCTACATTGGAGAGACCAAACGCAGACTGAGTGACCGCTTTGCAGAACACCTTCATTCTGTCCGCAAGCATTACCCAGACCTCCCTGTCACTTGCCATTTCAACACTCCACCCTGCTCTCATGCCCACACGTCTGTCCTTGGCTTGCTGCATTGTTCCAGTGAAGCTCAACGCAAACTGGAGGAACAGCACCTCATCTTCTGACTAGGCACTTTACAGCCTTCTGGACTGAATATTGAGTTCAACTATTTTAAATCTTGAACTCTTTCCTCCATCCCCACCCCCTTTCTGTTTCTTCCTCCTCCTATTTGTTTTTTTCCAATAATTTATATAGATTTTTCTTTTCCCACCTATTTCCATTATTTTTAAATGTATTTCTACTCATTGTTTCTCTCTACCTTTTAGCCCTTTTAGTATTCCCCCACCCCCACTAGGGCTATCTGTACCTTGTCTGTCCTGCTTTCTACTCTTAATTAGCACATTCCTTTAGATAATATCACCACCTTCAACACCTCTTTGTCCTTTTGTCTGTAACACCTTTTGATGATCTGCTTCTATCACTGCTTGTTTGTCCCTACAACCACACAAACCCCCTCCACTTCTCTCCCCCCATCCAAACCCCCCCCCCCACCCACCCCCGCCCACACACCTTAAACCAGCTTATATTTCACCCCTTTCTTGGATTCACTCAAGTTCTGTCGAAGGGTCATCGGGACTCGAAACGTCAACTCTTTTCTTCTCCGCCGATGCTGCCAGACCTGCTGAGTTTTTCCAGGCATTTCTGTTTCTGTTTTTGTTTTGGATTTCCAGCATCTGCAGTTTTTTGCTTTTAGAAACATCAGGCATGTCTGTCCTGAGTTGAATATCCTCAAAAGGAAATGCAGACCTGATCATGATCACTGGGGGAGCCAAATCTTGGTGATTTGTCTCTTTCTTCCTTGAATGGTCCACATGTTTCCAGATGACCCATCCTTCCAACTCCACATAGTAAGATAGGGGTCCAGTCACCACACTTATTTCACCCAGTAGCCAATTTGGTCCTTCTCTGAAATTCTTCATGTATACTGGATTTCCCACTGTAAATTTCCTCTTGTGACTATGCCAGTCATGAATAGTTTTCTTGCTTCCCTGACTCCTTTATACCTTACCCTCTAAACCTGGCATTATTAAGCTCAGTCGCGTCCTGAGATGGTGTTTCAAAAATAACTCCGCAGGTGTGTCACCTGTTGTTGTGTGAGAGGTAGTCCTGTAATGAAAAAGAAAGTGTGCTAGCTTGGTTCCCAAGGAATCACCAGTTAGCTTTTTCATGCCTGCCTTGAATGTTTGAACCACCCTCTCAGCCAGTCCATTTGAGCAAGGGTGGTATGGTGCAGTTTTTACATGAATGATACCATTATCGGAAACTTCTAAAAGTCCATGAATGGCAAAACTCTGACATAGTTTCTCAATTGTAGTGGCCGACATTGGTGACTTTACCTCGTATATGACCAACCATTTTGAATGGGCATTGACAATGAGCAGAAATATTGTTCCCAGGGAAGGTCCAACGTAGTCAATGTGTAACCACACCCAATGTCTACCTGGTTACTTCCATGGATGTAATGGAGCTGTCACTGGCAACTTTTGCAGTTGCTGACATTGCACATAGTGGTTCACTAAACTTTTGCCATCTATCCCAGGCCACCATACTTAGCTGCGTGCTATGGTCTTCATTCGTGAAATTCTTGATGGGCACTGTATAATTTAATTCAAAGTGGCTCCCTTCCCTTTGGAGGAACCATCAATCATGCTCCCCACAATAAGTTGCCATCCTGTCTGGTTATTTCATGTCTTCTGTTGAAGTACAGTTTCATTTAATCAGATACGGGCTCCTGTGACCAACCATGCGGTACTTGTTCTCATACTTGAGATAGGACTGGGTCCTGATTTGTCCAGTCTCTGACCTGTTGAGCACGTACCGGTGAGGAATCTATGAAATTTAACAGTAAAATAAGTTCCTGTGGAACTGAGACATGCTTATCATTTTCTTGTAAAGGCAAACGACTAAGGGCATCGGCGTTTGCGATTTGATTGCACGGCCTTTGTACGAAAGCGTATTCATATGCTGCTAGAATTAAAACCCTATTAGTATTTCTATATCTTCTTTCTATGAGCCTTCTTCGTTCTAGCGCAGACTTTAACCTTGGCCTTATTTTTGACTTCACTTTTGGCCAGACTTCTCTCAGATGCCAGCTCAAATTGACTGAGATCAGTGGCAGAGTCTCCCAAAATTTCATTATGTTTCTGCTTCTTGAAAAATTCTACGACTTTTGCTTCCAAAGCCTCTTTGGCTTCATTTAGCTGATTCTTCAGATCTTCCATTTCTTTTTTGTAGTTGTTTGCTGCCTCCTGGTAAATTGAATATTGTTGTGTCTTCTCTGCCAATTCTTCAGTTTGTTCAGAGAGGTGCTGAATTCTTTCTGTTTCTCTTCATACTTTTCCAGAGGTATAAACTTTGATCTAAAGGAATCCTGCAGCGCGTGAAGGTCTTTTAACAGGTTTTTCTTTTTCCCTGCAGAGGTTGCTCACCTTGTCTCGAACTCTGTCATCAAGCTGGGTCTCTTCGAGTTTCTTCTGCTGTTCTTCCAGGTTTTGGTTTAAGACAGCCTGTATTTCTTCAGGTTGTTGAGACTTTACACACTCCTTTTTCAAAACAGGAATGCTTCCAGCTTCTTTTGAAATCTTGGTGGCCAATCAAGGTTGATTTCCCTTAGCCAATTTCACCCTTGAAGGCTTGGTCCTCTGCCTCTCAATACCAACACTGGTAGCTTTGCTAATTGGCTTCCACAATGGACAGTTACTCTGCTTTTGCCTTTGACTTGAAGGTCTTCACCCGTATATGTTTTGAGTTTGGCAGCAGTTTCTTCTAAACATAATTGATGTTCACCAATATTCAGATAAATGAAGGGATGTTCCCCAATACAATTACTGTAGTGGAAGCTCCCATGTCGACTTCCATTCTAACAGGTCTGCTATTTACTTTCACTGTGACAAATATTGGTCCTGTCTTTCCAATTTTCAGATTAAGCAATGAGTAAATGTCTGAATTTGTTGTTTCAGGCTCTTCAACATCATTGATTTCATTGGGCATCTTCTTCTGTTTATAAGCCTACTTGAGTCTTTCCTTGCACTGCCTCATTATATGTCAATTCCTGCGACAGTAATAGCTTTCCATTTTTTTAAACTGCCAATCTCTAAAAGACTGCTTGTTTCCACCTCTATTAAAACTATTCTTCAATTTCGCTGCTAAGTTATTTTTCTTCATTCTTCGGCTAGTGGGGGCTGTTGCCCGCTTTTCGGCAGAATCTTGCATTTTTGTGCTCTTTTTGGCTGGGATTCTGCCCGATGTGATCACTTACTTTGCCTTCCATGGCCAATGCTATCTCTAGTACCTTCCTGAAATCCATATTTATTTGGACAGTAATCTTTTCTGAATAGCGTCCTCATTCACAACGCACTCTGAACAACCCCTAAGCATGTCGTTTAGAGTCATACCGAACTCATAATGTTCCGTTAGGTGCTTCAAATTTACCACATAACATGTAATTGTCTACTTTGTGAATTAAACCTGAACATCTGCATCGTGACTGATGGCTTTGATTGAAAATGACCCTTCATGAGGCCTACCAATTCATCGAGATTTTTTGAATCTGATGCACTGGCTGCTATCAAGCACCATATCAGGCTGTAGGTTTTGCTCCCACAGGTACTCAGGAGGACCATTCACCTCTTCTTTTCCCACATAATCATGTTCGCTTGAAAAAAGAATGTGAGGCATTCTATGAAATGAGACCAATCATCTGAAGCTGGTTCAAAAGGATCAATTCTCCCAAATTGTGGCATTTTGAGAGGTGGTAACTTCTTCAATTCTTGCTACTTATAATCACTGGATGAGGTACAGTACCGAATTCTTTTTAACTTGATTGCTTCTGCTCAATCCTGTTTTATTCTCATTGCCAGTTTGTTGTAAGGTTGGCTGAGTTGCTACTATTGTTGATCGAGTTGATCTGCAGACACTTCTTGGGTGGAATCATTAAGTTTATATACAACATACTCAGCAGCAGTTACACGTGTGCTTTCAACTCCAATTCTATCTCTACACAGACGGCTAAGGTAGCCCATGCTACTCTCTTATTGGTTACTATAGATCATGTGATCTTCCTTAGCAAGTATTATTCTTAAAAGTACATTACACACTAAATAAAACCATAATTACTACAATAACTATACAATAACACAAAGTGTATTTATCTGTCTTTTCCAGTTGTTCCAGGCTGAGCAGTTAAATTTATTGGCAAAAGTGAGAATTACATCTTGCCTACTAACAGTGCAAAGACAGATCTTGACACTCTGTAAAATGGGATTCTGAAGCTGTTGCATGTTTAGGTCAACTGCTATTCCCTGAAGCAAATGTTTGCAATTCTGTAAACAGATTCTTAAAAAATCGACTACAGACTTAGGCATTAAAATACCTTCTTTGGTCATGATACTTTTGTTCTAAGAAAAGAAATTATGAGGTTAATTTTTGGGTGGCAGGTTTGAATTCTGGACCTCGCTGTGTACGTTCAGTTTTTGGCTTTAGTGCTGCTTTAGAGAGTATGACATACATATGATGCAGAAATCAATTTTTCCATGCAAATTAATAAAGACAATTTTTGATTAATATTTTAAATGGATAAAGTCTATAAATTGTTCTGAACCAGTCGTTGAGGGGTGTGTGTGTTGGGTAGCGATGGGGAGAGTTCTGCCAAATACAGTTTAGTTGGCTATTATCAACTTACAGCCAAAATGTTCATATTCAGGAATTAAAAGGACTTGCCCTAGTTTCTTAGAAGAGCCACATTCCATTAGCCATTTCTCCATTTTTGGTCAGGCTTTCTTTCAGACAGAAACAGACTTCGTCAGTTTGAATGACATTTTTTCATTCTTTAAGAATAAATATCCACCCAACGCTTTCTTAGGCATATGGTTCTGTAATTTATTTTTCTTTGGGTACTGGTCTTTTCAGCTGTGATGTTTGAGCACTGTTGTTTGAGTGAATGCTGTGTTTGAGTAAGAGTGTTTGATATTTGATCACTGGTGTTTGGCATTTGGTCACTACTATTTGATACTTGTTACTGGCATTTGATATCGCTGGTGTTTGGTGTTTGATCGCTGGTGTTTGGTGATTGATCGTTGGTGTTTGGTGTTTGATTGCTGGTGTTTGGTGATTGATCGCTAGTGTTTGCTGATTGATTGCTGGTTTTTGCTGATTGATCGCTGGTGCGTGATCACTGGTGATTGGTGTTTGATCACTGGTGTTTGGTGATTGATCGCTGGTGTTTGCTCTTTGATCGCTGGTGTTTGCTGATTGATCGCTGGTGTTTAGTGTTTGATCGCTGGGCTGGTGTTTGGTGTTTGATCGCTGGTGTTTGGTGTTTGATCGCTGGTGTTTGGTGTTTGATCGCTGGTGTTTGGTGTTTGGTGTTTGCTCGCTGGTATTTGGTGTTTGATCGCTGGTGTTTGGTGATTGATCACTAGTGTTTGTTGTTTGATCGATGGTGTTTGCTGATTGATCGCTAGTGGTTGGTGTTTGATCACTGGTGTTTGGTGTTTGATCACTGGTGTTTGGTGTTTGATCGCTGGTGTTTGCTGATTGATCGCTGGTGTTTGGTGTTTGGTGTTTGATTGCTGGTATTTGGTGTTTGATCGCTGGTGTTTGGTGATTGATCGTTGGTGTTTGGTGTTTGATCGATGGTGTTTGCTGATTGATCGCTAGTGGTTGGTGTTTGATCACTGATGTTTGGTGTTTGATCGCTAGTGTTTGGTGTTTGATCGCTGGTGTTTGGTGTTTGATCGATGGTGTTTGGTGTTTGATCGCTGGTATTTGCTGATTTATCGCTGGTGTTTGGTGATTGATCGCTGGTGTTTGGTGTTGATCACTGGTGTTTGGTGATAGATCGCTTGTGTTTGCTGATTGATCGCTGGTGTTTGGTGTTTGATCGCTGGTGTTTGGTGTTTGATCACTAGTGTTTGGTGTTTGGTCACTGGTGTTTGGTGATTGTTCGCTAATGGTTGGTGTTTGATCGCTGGTGTTTGGTGTTTGGTGTTTGATCACTGGTATTTGGTGTTTGATCGCTGGTGTTTGGTGATTGATCGCTGGTGTTTGTTATTTGATCGATGGTGTTTGCTGATTGATCGCTAATGGTTGGTGTTTGATCGCTGGTGTTTGGTGTTTGATCGCTGGTGTTTGGTGATTGATCGCTGGTGTTTGTTGTTTTATCGATGGTGTTTGCTGATTGATCGCTAATGGTTGGTGTTTGATCGCTGGTGTTTGGTGTTTGATTGCTGGTGTTTGGTGTTTGATTGCTGGTGTTTGGTGTTTGATCGCTGGTGTTTGGTGTTTGATCACTGGTGTTTGATGTTTGATCGCTGGTGTTTGGTGTTTGATTGCTGGTGTTAGGTATTTTATCGCTGGTGTTTGTTGTTTGATTGCTGGTGTTTGGTGATTGATCGCTGGTGTTTGGTATTTGATCGCTGGTGTTTGGTGATTGTTCGCTGGTGTTTGGGGTTTGATTGCTGGTGTTTGGTGTTTGATCGCTGGCGTTTGCTGTTTGATCGCTGGTGTTTGGTGTTTAGTGTTTGATCGCTGGTGTTTGGTGTTTGATCGCTGGCGTTTGCTGTTTGATCGCTGGTATTTGGTGTTTAGTGTTTGATCGCTGGTGTTTGGGTTTTGATCGCTGGCGTTTGCTGTTTGATCGCAGGTGTTTGGTGTTTGATCGCTGGCATTTGCTGTTTGATCGCTGGTGTTTGGTGTTTGGTGTTTGATCGCTGGTGTTTGGTGATTGATCGCTGGCGTTTGCCGTTTGATCGCTGGTGTTTGGTGTTTAGTGTTTGATCGCTGGTGTTTGGTGTTTGATCGCTGGCGTTTGCTGTTTGATCGCTGGTGTTTGGTGTTTGGTGTTTGATCGCTGGTGTTTGGGGTTTGATCGCTGGTGTTTGGGGTTTGATCGCTGGTGTTTGGTGATTGTTTGCTGGTATTTGCTGTTTGATCGCTGGTGTTTGGTGTTTGGTGTTTGGTGTTTGATCGCTGGTGTTTGGTGTTTGATCGCTGGTGTTTGGTGTTTGATCGCTAGTATTTGCTGATTGATCGCTGGTGTTTGGTGATTGATCGCTGATGTTTGGTGTTTGATCGCTGGTTTTTGGTGTTTGCTCAGTGCTTAGAGTTTAATCGCTAGTGTTTGATGTTTAATTGCTGGTGTTTGCTGTTTGATATTTGATTGTTGCGTTTGATATTTGTTCACTGTGTTTGGTGTTTTATCATAGATTTTTGCTGTTTGCTGTTTGATTGCTGGCAGTCACTGCTTCATCACAGATATGTGGCTGATGCTAATGTGAGCTCAAGAAATGACAGTCTTAAAAATCCTTTTTCAGAATGGTTTAGACCTCTTTTATATGTCATTTGTTACATAAGTTTCACATTACAAATATTCTATAAACGTGGAGGAACTAATCAATCAAATCTCACAATCAACGTTGGCATTATCAGCATACTGAATATTTTCATTATACCCCTCTGCCTGAAAGTTTATCAGAAACATCGTGACTAATACTCTAATATCTTAACCATTAAACTCTATGCTTATATTTTTAAATTGTCACTAATATACTAGGCTGCAATGAGTGCTATTCGACAAAATCATACTTGTCCTTGTGACACTTCCATTTTATATGATTTCCATTGTTAGTTCCTCCTTGAGAAAGATAACCGCAGTTAATAGGGGCTAAAGAACGCATTTGTGCTTTGAACTGGCACCAAAAATGATCTGTCGAACTTTAAGATCTTCAATGTCCTGAATAATTGTCACAGCAGCTCTGCTGTTCTCAACTGGGGTCAAGCTCAAGTGCCAGCCTTAAACAGAATAGTTAATGTTTTGAACATTGCACAAACTAAGAAGCAAAAGACAAAATAGTCAGAAGCGATTTCCCACAAACTTGTGGGTGTGTTTGTGTTAAGTGACTTGAAACAGTGCATTGGTTTGACTAACAGAATAAAAGAGGAGGATTATGACCAAGAAAAACAAAGTAACGGAATTCTTGTGTATTTATTTAATCAGTCATTATATACTTTTCCTTGACTATGAATGTTTAAAAATGTATTCATGGGATGTAGGCGTTGCTGGCTAGGCCAGCATTTATTGCCCATCCCTAATTGCCCTGGTTCAGAGGGCATTTAAGAGCCAACCATATTGCTCTGGGTCTGGAGTTACATGTCGGCCAGACCAGGTAAGGACCGCAGATTTCCTTCCCTAAAGTACATTAGTGAACCAGATGGGTTTTTACAACAATCATTTCATGGTCATCATTAGACTTTTAATTCCAGATTTTTATTGAATTCAAATTCCACCATCTGCCGTGGGAGGATTAGGTACCCAGAGCATTATCCTGGGTCTCTGGATTACTAGTCCAGTGACAATACCACCATGCCATTGCCTCCCCTTGTAATGAAGAGAGAGGCTAAGGGGGTATTTTTATGAAAGGTTTGTTAAGGTACAGATTGCTGCACCACAGATAGTGCTGGACACTAAATCAAAAGGTAATTGAGAATATTTGAAAAGAGAAAATTCAGAAGAGTGTGAAGAAAATGCAGGGGAATGTGACTAGTTAAATACTATCGACTCTCTCTGATGGCTGTAAAAGGATCTATGATACTGTAAAGAAGAGCAGGGGAAATATCCCCAGTGTCCTGGCCAATATTTATCCCTCAATCACCATCGCCAAAACAAATTATCTGATCAATATCATATTGCTGTTTTGTGAGAGTTTTCTGTGCACAAATTGGCTGCCAAGTTTTCTACATTACAACAATGACTACACTTCAAAAGTACTTCATTGGATAAAAAGTGTTTTGAAACATCCTGACGTCATGAAAGGTGCTATGTAAATGCAAGTTATTTTCTTTCATTCATTGAGCTGGGATTGGTGGAATTGGTCTCGTCCTGTGCGGTAATATTTTACTATTTAGTTCCTGTGCCTTATAATAAATCTTGTATTTGAGTTTTTCAGTGAAATTGTACTTGAAATCAAGCTACTGAAATACAATTTTGCATGCATGCATAAAAATAATTTGTTTCTCATTGCCAGAATATTTTCATCCCATTTCATATCCATTTCAGAATAAAAATTGCTGGCAAGTTTTATCCTGTCCTTGTTTGAGAACAGCACCCTGCAGTCACTGACTAACTAGGAATGTTGTTGGAGTTTCCATAGACGCTAAGTAATTGTAATTGGATTGCTGCAGTTTAATTAAAAATGTACAGTTGATATTTTCTTTCTGTCCTTGAGTTCATGTTCATTGTCTACTCAATTTTTAAAAAATCTATCTTTTAAGTTTTCCTATACACATTGGGTCTAGTTGATACTAATTATTTAATGGACTAATTCCATCCCAGCTGTTGAAAATAATATTTGCTAAATAATTTTCTTTGCTGTCCAAGAATTGCAATTCCAAAAGTATTTGAGTAGCATCTGTTGCCACACATCCTGAGAAATGAAAATATTCTCGTTAGTAATAGTGCACAGATATGTTCATTAGAAATTCCTCTATCTGGTATTTTAATCAAGGGCTTAGCTCATGTGATATGAATGTGCAGCACAATAACACCCATCGACTCCTTCAAAGCCAGATCATTACTAGAGGGCTGACTAGGATAGATAAATATATGTTACTTTGCTGTCACCCACAAATGACCTTGATATTAAGCTGTCTGACTGATGATGATGGTTTGCCCATCATTGTTGATGATGATAGCCTATAACTCATCTCCCATTCATCAAGTTATGTTGTTTAAATATCAGAGTGTGAACACTTTGCATACTAATACAAAATTCTCCATTTGTCCTCTATTTATTTTGAATTAGTTTATGCTCCCATTAAGGTAATGGATTAAAGGAATTTAATATTAATGGATTAAATGTTTGTACACACCTATTTAAATCCATTTAATTTTAAGGTATATGATGCTTTAATATATGGTTATTTTGATGATAGTTTATGTAACTGTGGTTCAAAATATAAAAAAATGACAGAATAAACACCAATCCAGACCTTTTTAAGAAAAATCATCAAACAGCTAAAAACAGCTACTATCCATTCCCTGTAGGATTTTCCTCTGGTTCTATTTGTTTCTGTTCCGTACTTGTTTTGACTATAAGTGACAATAACATCATGAGGAAAACAAGCTTTAGGAGAATTTTTTGGTTCCTAAGGTTGGTTGATGGAAGAAAATCATTCAAAGCAGCCTAAATAATTCCTGCACTTCGGGAAGGGTACAAAACTATATGGGGAGGAGTCTTCCCTCATTGGATGGGCTCAGCCGAGGTGGATGGGAGTGGTCTGGTACAGCATCTACTTAACTAGCTTCCCGTTAAATGACTCTATGCTATTTCATGAGGTAGCATGGTCCACGTCCTAACCACTATCTGAGTAAAAAAGTTTCTCCTGAATCCCTTAATTGATGGTAATTATATGGTCATATGTTTTGATATTAAGCCATGATATATTTAAAGTACAAAAGATAAAAGCAAAAAACTGCGGATGCTGGAAATCTAAAACACAAACAAAAATACCTGGAAAAACTCAGCAGGTCTGGCAGCATCTGCAGAGAGGAACACAGTTAAGGGTTCGAGTCCGAATGACCCTTCAACAGAACCAAGTAAAAATAGAAAAGAGGTGAAATATAAGTTTGTTTAAAGGGTGGGGGGGTGGGGGGGGGGTGCGGGTGGGATAAGTAGAGCCGGATAGAGGGCCAATGATAGGTGGAGATAACCAAAAGATGTCACAGACAAAAGGACAAAGAGGTGTTGAAGGTGGTGATATTATCTAAGGAATGTACTAATTCAGGGTAGAAAGCAGGACAAGCAAGGTACAGATAGAATTACCTGGAAAAACTCAGCAGGTCTGGCAGCATCGGCGGAGAAGAAAAGAGTTGACGTTTCGAGTCCTCATGCCCCTTCAACCGTTCGGTCGAAGGGTCATGAGGACTCGAAACGTCAACTCTTTTCTTCTCCGCCGATGCTGCCAGACCTGCTGAGTTTTTCCAGGTAATTCTGTTTTTGTTTTGCATTTCCAGCATCTGCAGTTTTTTTGTTATTATCTAAGGTACAGATAACCCTAGTGGGGGTGGGGTGGGGGGAAGGGATCGAAATAGGCTAAAATGTAGAGATAAAACAATGGATGGAAATACAATATATTTAAAGTGCAATCATTTTCTAGCATTTCACAAAACAGCATCTATTAATAAATGGTTAATTATTGAGCTTTTTTCAAATGGCTTTGCTAGTTTCATTTATAAATCTGGTCTTCCCACCACCACAAATATCATTGTGTGAGCATATGGCCACCAGCAGACGTAGCTTCCTGTCACAGTTCTGTTGAAAACAGCTGAAATTGTGACACCATGGGAATGTCTTTAAACAGACCAGCCCCCAGGAATCAAGCTGAGGGGCAGTTAAAATGCACTGTTTTACTTGCATGCTGGAGCTGCCTAGATCCTGATAGGACAGTGATTTTTACAATGAGGGGTATTTTTACGATGAGGGATATTACCAATGACCTGGGCGGCAATCAACACTGTGGAGCATTTTAATTAGGCCTTCTTTCCCTGGTTTCCTTTTAGTTTTTAATGCCTCTCCATATTTTCAATATTCACCTTAGACATTGAATGGCTGCCCATTGGTGATAATTTAGATTTCATTATTAAATACACTTGTGTCACCATATTAATTCTTGCAGGTTTTCAGGACATTCTTGTGGTCATCAGCAAATTCCTAATGAGAAACAGAAACTGTTGTGTTTCGTATAGCCTTGTGAAAACTGTTGCAACTGGAATCTGTAATGAACTCAACCAGGCAATAACAAATGAAGGGAAGTGGCCTGAATCTAAATGTGAGCGATGTTCTGGGAATTGCTGAGAGATTACCCAGGAATGTGTTAGCCAAAGAATCTGCTGATGTGAGAGGAATCAAGTTGAGTCTGTTACTCTCAGTGTGTTTTCTCCTAAATGTAATCACTGTCACCTGACTGCTCCTACAAAGAACTGGTAAAACACTCCTAAATGGAAAGTGGCCCATGTTAATGGATCTTTAGCTGATACTGACAGGTATGTAACTGTTGTGTTCAATGATGATAACCCTGCACATAGAGCTGTGCACCCACAGACACATCCTGTTTTGATTAAGGACATACAGCTTGCAGCCACCCTAAACAAATGAATGAAGATTTTTTTTTATTTAAATGATGAGCCCTGGTGAATTATCCAGCTCATTTAGGATATGAGTACAGGATACATTACTGTTCACAATTGACACTTAGCAATCTTTCTCAAGGAAACATTTTAAGGGAACATCAGTAGTGTGGTAAATAGTTTCACTGCAGTAATAAAGTAGGGGGCAAATGCTATGTTCCTTCTCTTTGTTCTTTCATGGGATATGGGTGTCACTGGCAAGGCCAGTATTTGTTGTCCATCTCTAATTGCCCTTGAACTGAGTTTGCTGTCATTTCAGAGGGCTGTTAAGAGTCAACCACATTGTTGTGGGTCTGGAGTCACATGTAGGCCAGGATTTTCCAGTCCCATCTTGGAAGATTTGGCAGCCCAGCTTTGGTGGGACTGGACAATCCTGGCTACAGGTGGGGCCAGAAAATCCCACCTCAGGTGAGGATGGCAGTTTTCCTTCCCTAAAGGGCATTAGTAAACCAAGTGGGTTTTTACAACAGTCTATGATAGTTTCTTGATCACTATTACCAAGATTAGCTTTATATCCCAGATCATTTAACTGAATTCAAATTCCACTAGTTGCCATGGTTGGATTTGAACCCATGGTCCCAGAGCATTAGTCTGGGTCACTGGTCCAGCAACATTACCACTATAGCACCATCTCTCCATACTGTGTGCCAATCATATATATGCACCCATTGTTGCTCCAGGATTTGCATTTACTGACCTGAACTCTTCTTCTGGGCATGACAAAGGGGGTCTGTATTTGGCACCTTGACTTCACAAAGGAGGGTGATGCTCAGCTATGCCATTCCTTGGTGCCAAGTTGCAAACATGCACCTGCTTCTTTGCATTGCAAGGATTAAACTCGTGTGCCAACATATTCTGAAGCCACAGCCAGCATCACGCCAAAACAGTTAAAATCTTTACCAAGCAAACCTATCTCATTCCACACAACTTTCAGCACAGCTCTGGTCCTACACTGCCTCACAGTCTGTGATGTTTCTGATGGCAGGTAAGTTGTGTTATGGGCCCTGAATTTCTTCTTGCATGTTAGCGTTTGATCAAAATGTTCTTCTCCTGTAAAATGAAGACCATATAGATTTCTTGAGAGAAATTGTTACAGCAGAGGGAAGGCAGTGCAGCATACTGGGAATAGAACAATAGAATGGTTACAGCACAGAAGGAGGCCATTCAGCCTGCCATGTTCATGCTGGCTCTCTGCAAGGGAAGCTCAGCTGGTCCTACTCTTCCACCCTTTCCTGTTAGTCCTGCAGATTTTTTTCTCTTCGGGTGCTTACCCAGTTCATTGTGAGCACCACAATTGAAGCTGCCTCCACCACACTCTCAAGCAATGCATTCCAGATTCTGAAACTCAGCAAAATTTCCAGCCTGGGTAGAACTCTGCTGAGGTTAGGGCTGGGCTTACCTGTGGGTTTCCCCCACCCCCCCACCACCCCCTGCCTGCCTGTCAAATGTAATAAAAAAAATCAATTGCCTTTGTATACCCAGCAGTTCAGGCTGCAGCTGTAGAGAGAAACAAAAGTTAACCCTGATGAAGAGTCATCATGACCTGAAAGGGGAGGTGGTAGCATGATGGTATTGTCTGGATTGGTACTCTAGAGACTCAGGGTAATACTCTGGGAACTGGGTTCGAAGCCTGCTATGGTTGATGGTGGAATTTGAGTTGAATAAAAAATCTAGAATTAAAAGTGATGACCATTACTGATTGTTGTAAAAACCCATCTGATTCACTAATACCCCTTAGGGAATGAAACCTGCTGTCCTTACCTGGTCTGGCTTACATATGACTCCAGAACCACAGTAATGTGGTTGACTCTCAAAATGCTCTCTGAATAAGGGCAATGAGGGATGGGCAATAAATGTTGGCCCAACCAGTGACATCTGCATCCCATGAATGAATAATAATAAAAAAAAAAGAACTAGCAATTTCAGATTTCCAGCATCTGCATTATTTTGCTTTTGCCCTTATAAACCACCTGACCTTCTGCTTAGGTCATCCTGTGATGCTACTGACACTTTGCTATTCATCCTTGAGCATGAAGTTTCATCACTTGTGTGAGGTATGGGAGAATTGCTGCTTCATCTGGCAGCAAGTACTGGTGCCTTTAGGAGATGAGAGGAAAGAACAGGAGGGAAGCAGCAACAACTTTATTTATCTTTCTACAGCTAGGAATGTAGGGCCACTAGTGAAGAAAGGAAAGGTGTGAATGTGAAACTGCGTGAATTAGCTTTCAGAAGCTTCTCTATAAAATAAACCAATTTGAAAGGGAAACATAGCATATCAGCCTGGGAAATGGATGAGCACCAAGCTCCTGTTACAATCTGGATTCCTGTACAACCTAATGGATAAAATCTTTGAAAGACAAGAGTGACTTCTGTTGCTTAGCTTTTCCAGTCCTCTAATAAGTTTGAATAAAGTTGCGTAACTTGTAGTTTAGAAGCTAAGTATCCCTAAACTTTGATAACAGTGGATTAGCCGACCACCTTAGATTGCTGTTACCAATAAACTGCATACATTTCATAACCTTCTTATATGTCTCAACCCTGGAGATGTCCACCAGTCAGACAACAAAAGCTCTGACCAACCCTAATGCTTAATTTTTCTGATACAACATGAATATCCGTCTGCTTTTCTGCCTTCCGTCATCTTGCTTCTGTTCTTCCACTAGTTTTTGATTCCTCTCTTCAACTGATGACTTTTGCTGCACTTGCTGTCATTCTCTGCATGACCAAATTTGTTAATAAGCTTTCCCTGCTGCACTCGTCAGTCAGATTTTAGCAAAACAAATCCCTTAAGGACTGTTACTCAGAACACATGCAATAACAGATCCGTATCAGTAACACTCAGCTCTGCAGTTTCCTTTCTGCGAGCAAATGAGGCAGGCAGGACCGCCCAGAAAAACAGGTCACACCACAGGCATCTCTGCGCAACTGCCACCCCCACCACCACAACACCTTCTGCAACACCACCCTTCCCCATCCAGTTACTGGAACACCCTGACTGTATAATAATGATGCAAAGTTGTATCCTCCCAGGTCATGATCAACTCTGAGGCAGATCGTTCTGCTGTGTGGACAGCTTAAAACACTACCCCTGCAAGACCAGACGAGTGCACCAAGAAACAGTGTATTGATAGATCAGAGAAACACAAGTCTGTGTTGATAAGTTTATTACTGCTTTCAGCTCTGGCTTTCACGCTAAAGCAGCTTGACATGGCTATAAAAATCTAGTTTGGTCGTAATCCTTCTTAAAAGACTAGATTCCTAGAAAAACACTGCCTTACCTGAAAAGCTGATCCTTCCTGTGTGTTTGCACTTCGCTTTCTATTACCTTTGTTAATGGGATGCTATTATTCTTGCCATTTTATTAGGAGTTTAGTGTAATATTTATTGGACAAGATTTCGAAGCAAAATATTTCACATCAACCAACTCCAATTTTGTAATTATTCCAGGAGTAGTTTCTAAAAAGCGCTCCTACTCAAGAAGTATAAATGGGAATGCAAGATAACCAAATGCACAGGCAGATTTGAGACTGTATTGGTTATATATTTTGGTTAGAAAATGTATATATACCTTAGATCACACCTCATTGTATCTCTCTGAGACTTCCCGAAGAGCTTTACATACAGTGTATTATTTTGAAGTAGGGTGACTTGCTACATAAGTGTTATGCAAGCAAAATTTGATGGCAGTTTGTACCCAAGAGGATTCCAGAAACATTAATAAAAAGAATGACCAGAGAACACAGATTTAAGTAATTGGCCAAAGAGCCAGTAGTGAGAATAGGAGATTGTCTTTATGTATAGTCTGGAATGCACTGCTTGAAATGATAGTAGAAATAGATTCAATTGTAGCTTTCAAAAGGGAATTGGGTAAATACTTGAAGGGATAAAAAACTATTTACAGTCTATATTAACAACTTGAATGAAGGGATTGTAGCATTGTAGCCAAATTTGCTGATGATACAAAAATAGATGGGAGAGCAAGTGGTGAGGAGGATACAAAAAGTCTGCAAAGGGATACAGATAGGTTAAATGCAAGTGGATAAAAACATGGCAGATAGAGTATAACATGGGAAAATGTGCATTTGTCCACTTTGGCACGCAGAATAGAAAAGTAGAACATTATTGAAATGGAGAGTGACTGCAGAATTCTGCAGTACAGAGGGATCTGGATGTCCTCGTGCATGAATCACAAGAAGTTAACATATAGGTACCAAGGAGTCATTAGGAAGGAAAATAGAATGTTGGTCTTTATTGCCAGGGAGATGAAGTATATAAGTTGAGAAGTCATGTTATAACTGTACAGGGCATTGTTGAGGCTGCGTCTACAGTTTTCGTCTCCTTACTTAATGAGGGACATACCTGGATTGGAAGCAGTTCAGAGAGGGTTCACTAGGCTGATTCCTGGGATGAGCAGGTTGTCTTATGAAGAAAGGTGTGCAGGTTAGGCCTATACTCATTGGTATTTAGATGAATGAGAGGTGATCCTATTGAAATATATAAAATTCTGAGGGGGCTTAATGCTGAGAGGATGTTTTCCCTCATGGGGGAATCTAGAACTAGGGGACACATTTTAATAATATGGGGTCTTCCATTTAAAAAGGAAAGGAGGAGGAATTTCTCCTCTTAGGGATCATTAGTCTTTGGAATTTCCTTCCCCAGCAAGCAGCAGAGGCTGGGTCACTCAATATATTCAAGGTTGAGTTAGACAGATTTTTGATCTACAAAGGTGTCAAGGATTATACGGGCAGGCAGGAAAGTTGTGTTCAGACTTCACTAAGATCAGCCATGATCATATTGAATTGTGGGGCAGGCTTGAAGGGCTGAATGGCCTACTCCTGCTTCTACTTATTTTAATCTTGTTATCCTAAATTGCCAAGTTTTGGGGAATGAATAGGGAAATGAAACTAAGTGGACAGCATTTTCAAAGAGTTGGCAGAGGTGAATGGGCCAAATGACTGTAAGATTTTATAATAGTTTTTCTTATAATGGAGATGCTTCTGTTCATCTGAAAATAGCTGCCTGATATTTCATAACTATGGAGATATTTTTCATAATTCTAGAATTACAGTATTGCAATCAACTATTGCACATCCTGGTTATGGGGACAATGCAGTTGTTAGATGAGCAACAGCTATAAAAATAATTTTTAAAGAATTCTTTAAAGAATTTAATAGGTTAAATTGTGAGAACAATGGCCTGCATTTCCTGACTACAGTAGACCAAGAGTGATCTGACTGAAGAATTTAAGACAATATATGGATTGATAGCATATCGTGAGAGAAAATATTTCCTCTGATGGAGAGGCAAGAATGAGAGGACATACTCTTAAAACTAGAGCTAGGCCATTTAGGAGGGAAATCAGGAAGTGCTTGTCCACACAAGACTGTGATCAATAACTTCTTATGGAAGGTATTAAGGCAAATGGAGCTAAAATGGCTAAATGGAATTGAGATGTAGATCAACAATGATCTACTTGAATGTAGGATGAACTTGAAGGGCTGAATGGCTTATTTTGGTTCTTATGTTCCTCGCACAGTCCTGAAAGACATGACCTGCCAAGGGTTATTTTTATCCTTCTCTATTTTGTTCTCCATTTGTAGTTTGGGCGATTAAATTGGCTGCAGTATTGTATTCGCTTTAAATTCAAAAGCTGTCCCAGTAATAGTTAAACTAAACATTAATTGTTGCTTCTTCCAGAAGAAGAAGGAATTTACTAATGCTGCGTTACACTGCACCAATTAGTGCAGTACTGATTGCACTATTATTCGCAATGTGCTCACACCAGTTATATCTTATGGCTCATTGCACTTTTGAGGCCTGGTCAAAAAGCAGAGCTTCACCCCTGCAAACTTAGCATGAACCCCTGACCGAGAACTTTTCATTGGGATGGAAGAAAACCTAGAGGGTGAATGAGCCCGAGCCATTCTTGCGCAATTACTAGTGTACAGATCATGAGCGACAATAGCAAAGATCCAGAAGTAGGCTCCTGAGAACAGGCCTTTGGTTGCTATCAGCAGGAGGGACCTAATAATTACTGAAAAACAAAAAAAAGCAAATAAGTACCAAATGTTTGAACTCACTAACTGAAACAGACCTGGAAGAATATGGAATTATTGTCAAATATCCAAAGAGTGCACTCAATGACTGATGATTCCCACGAAACTCCTAATATAAGCATACAGTTTGGAATTGTATGTGATTTTCTTATCACTGACCTGCTTATGAAGATGGATAAGCTTCTTCAGAAATGAATCTGCAATTAGAAATTTAGGCAGGAAAAAAGTTATACAACTCTGAAATTGATCAGTTGCTATATAGGTGCAATTGGTTGTAACTGCCCTGTATCTGTTATTAGTAGCAGATACATTTACTTACACTTTGAATACCGCTTGAAGCATTTTGCTCACACTTTTACATTACTCTTCTTGTGGAATTATGTGAAGTCTTGTTTCCCTACGCTTAATGTTTAACATTATTCTAGAGTTACTGTGTGTGTATTAGTGTACAGTATCTATATTTTGTATGACATTGCCCACTATTTTAACAGAGGCTTTAGCCAATTTAAAATAAATGGTTGAATGAATACAAACTTATTAAGCACTCATGTCAATATTGCGGTAATTTTCTCCGCTGCATATTTTGGTGATTTATTTCCAAGTTGATTTGAAGTATAAGACTGTAAAATGTTACATTGTGAAACATGCTGAAGCAGCTTCCTCTCCCGTCACTTCTGTGCATTTGAACGATTTTGATAATAGGTGCCAGATTTCCTGCAAAAGATTCCCTCAACACTTCAGCTTTGGTTGGATACAGTAGCAGTCCATTACAATCGACAAGAGTGTCTCTGCTTGTCCAAATGTGTCTGAACACAGTAGCACCTCAATTGTATAGATGGATGGCCATGAAGATAATTATTGAGGCCCATTGTGGATGGTGGCTTAGGCAAAATAAATTGCTAGCTATATAAGCAAATTTTTCATCAGTTGCAAGGGCAGCTTAGACAATGAATAATTTTATATTCGTACAGTGCACTTGCTTCACAATTTTTCCTATTATTTGAATAACTTGTTATGGAAGCACTTGCAATCATCTTCAGTCAGAAGTGCTGAGTAGATGATCCACCTCTGCCTCCTCCTGAAGTCCCCAGCATCACAGATGCCAGTGTCTACCACCTAGAAGGACAAGGGCCGCAGGTGCATGGGAACACCACCACCTCCAAGCCACACACCATCCTGACTTGGAACTATGTCACTGTTCCTTCACTGTCACTGGGTCAAAATCCTGGAACTTCCTTCCTAACAGCACTGTGGGTGTACCTACACCGCATGGACTGCAGCAATTCAAGAAGGCAGCTCACCACCACCTTCTCAATGGCAATTAGGGACGGGAAATAAATACCTGTCTATCCAGCAACACCAAAATCCCATGAAAGAATAAATACATTTTTAAAAGTAGTTTTTCAAACAAAGTTCCCAGTGTATATATACCTAGAGAGAATATATGGTTTGGAGCTGATGTCATGCAGCTGGTAATCAGCAGTAAACATAAACATAAAAATAATGAGTGAAGCATTATCATTTAAAAGAGAATGGTTTACACCCTATTCCAATACCTGAAAATATTCCCACATGTTACAGGCAAGCACCCAATCTTTGTGGGTGTGGAACTTTACAATTGTGCTTATAGGTACAAAGCATTGTGTTTGACCCATGTTAATCTGAAATCAATCAAAGTATCTATAACCATTTAATCCACTGTTTCTCATCCCATCTCTGACCAACAAGAACAACTCACTTGTTCTTATTGCGTTTGCCACATAACAAACATCCTAGAGTAGCTTACAAGAGTTTGGAGAAAGAAATGGAAGACAGGTTGTAGAATTTGATTGAAGAGTTATGTCTTGAGGAGACATTTGAAGCTGATAGATGATCAACCACACAAAGGGTCTACAGAACCCAGGGGCAGGGTGCTCCAAGGCTCCACCGTTGATTCTAGAGTGAAATCCGGGGAATCGCACTACAGACCAAAATTGGAAGCTGCAAGTTGAGACATAGACCCTATAAGAAACATAAGAAATAGAAGCAGCTGCAGGCCCAATGACCCCATAAACCTGCTCAGGCATTCAATAAGATTACATCTGATGATCTATTTCAACTCCATGTTCCTGCCCTATCCTCAATTGTAAAGTTGCTCATGAACAAGAATAGTTCATTCAATTCTTCAAGACCCTCCTTTCCTCCTTACTCCCGACGACTAGGCCCAGTATAAATCTATCATTCTCCGGCCTGAAAATGTTTATTGAGCCAGCCTCTTCAGGCTTTTTGCCAACAGAGTTCCAGATTTCTACTGCTCTTTTTGTGAAAAGTACTTCACCTCTAAATGGCCTAACTCTAATTTTAAGTTTATGCCCCCTCGTTCAGAATTTTCCCATCAGAAGAAATTGTGAATATCCTAACGAATTCCTTAATCATTTCCTTAATCATTGCAATTAAATCATCCCTCAACATTCCAAACTCAAAAGAATACATACAAAGTGATGCAAACTGTCCTTATAATTTAACCCTTTAAACCCTGGTAGACCTGGGGAAACTGTCTTGCACACCTTTTGCAGTCAATATATCTTCCCTGAGATTTTCTTTATTGTTTCGTGGGATGTGGGTTTCACTGGCAATGCCAACATTTGTTGCCACCCCTAATTACCCTTCAACTGACTTTGCTAGGCCATTTCAGAGGGCAGTTAAGAGTCACTCACATTGCTGTAGGTCAGGCCAGGTAAAGATGGCAGATTTCCTTCCCTGAAGGGCATGAGTGAACCAGTTGGGTTTTTATGACAATCAGTGCTCAGTCCATGGGCAGGAATTTTCCCGCCCATGGCAAGCCATTGAAATCTCTGTTTGCAGCAGTGGGACTGGAAGATCCCACTGCCATGAGGGGCTGGAAAATTCCAGCTGTGGTCACCATTACTGAGTCAAGCTTGATATTCCAGAATCATGAACTGAATTCAAATTCTGCCAGCTGCACAACCCATGCCCCCAAAGCATTAGTCTGGGTCTCTGGATTACTAGTCCAGTGACATTACCATTACACCAGTGTCTCCCCTAGGTGCCAAACCATTGAATACAGTAATAAAAATAAAAAAACTGCGGATGCTGGAAATCCAAAACAAAAACAGAATTACCTGGAAAAACTCAGCAGGTCTGGCAGCATCGGCGGGGAAGAAAAGAGTTGACGTTTCGAGTCCTCATGACCCTTCGACAGCACTTTGGGGGCGTGGGTTGTGCAGCTGGCAGAATTTGAATTCAGTTCGTGATTCTGGAATATCAAGCTTGACTCAGTAATGGTGGCCACAGCTGGAATTTTCCAGTTCTGTCGAAGGGTCATGAGGACTCGAAACGTCAACTCTTTTCTTCTCCGCCGATGCTGCCAGACCTGCTGAGTTTTTCCAGGTAATTCTGTTTTTGCATTGAATACAGTACTCTGGCTGAGGTATGAACAAAGCTTATTCTAGCTGAAACATTACTTCCTCCTTTCTGATTTCCAATCCTTTTGAGATAAAGGCCCACATTTCATTTGCCTTTTTGATTGATTTTGTACCCATGTACTAATGATTTAATGATCTGCGTACATGGACACCTAAATTCCTATGCTCCTCCACAGCTCCTATGATCTCACCATTAAAAACATTTATTCTATTTGTCTTTCTCAGATCCAAAGTGGATGAACTTTCCCCACCTTGAACTACACTTGCCATAGTTTTGTCCACTCACTCATTGCTTCTTTGTATCTTCCTGCTCCCATCCAGATGACCTACTGTGCCTCTTAACATAGTGTCATCTGCAAACTGGGATAAATAACCCTCTATTCCATGGTAGTTAAAGGGTAAATAATGGGCCAGGCATGAGGTAAATTCCCCTGCTCTTATTCAATTAGTGCCACGGTGCATTCTGCGTTCAGCAAATCAGACGAGGCCTCATCAAAAAGACAGCACCTCCAGCAGGACTGCACACTGTCAGTACTTCACTAAAGTGCCAGCCTAGATTATGGGCAGAATTTCTAGCTCAGCAGGCGGGTGTGCGCCTGATCTGATGATGTCGGGTGAGCGTTCCGACACCATCCTGTGCTTGTGCAATATTTTGGTCAACGGGCACATGCAAAAGTTGGAAGGGCACCTGCCAGCAAGAAAGAGGCCAACTAAGGTTTTCCAGGTAATTCTGTTTTTGTTTTAGTAAAGGTGAAATTGCCTCTGATTTTTCATGACTCATCCAACCTTATGGACAGGCGACTTTGCATTCCTCATGAAGCCTCATCCAAGGGCGGGATGAGGTTTCCATTATTAAATGAAAGAAAAATAAAAATTTATGGACAGCATTTTTTATCACGTGACTGATTGTGATGCTTGGACATTTTTTTTTTCCTGATTTTACAAACTTTATTTAATGCTTTTCAGGTCTTCAGCTCCCTGAGGCAACTCCCTGCCTTCAAGGAGCTTCCTGTCAGTGCTCGCCCGTGCCCACATTGACGTCAGCGCCCTCCCACATCCCACCCCCCCCCCCCCCCTCCACCCTGGCAGCGCTGAGCTTCTCAGCATGTGCTTCATGCTGGTGGGCCGTTAATCGGGTGGGGGGGGAGGGGGCGATCACAGTCAGCGGTCCGTTCCCCAGCCAATCCCAGACCCGCCGATTGCCTGTCCGCCAGCTGAAATATTCTGCCCTATGTGCTCACATCTCTAGAGTGAGTCTTGAACCCAGACCTTTCCGGCTCAAAGGTGAGTCCTTTCTTTGAGCCAGGACTAACATGTGCCTTCTTAATTTTACTGTCCCTGAAATAATAGAACAAGAAGCAGTTAAGTCCAGATATATGCATACTTGACCGAGATGGAGCATTCCAGTTCAACAAGCCATGTCTCATTTACTCCTATTTTACAGAATTCCTAATCCAAACATAACACTTAAATGCAAAATCTCAACTCAAGCATAAAATATTCCTTAATTATCTGCTTCAAAATACTTAGCACACCAAATATAATTAATCAACTGCTAAATTTTGCTAAAATTTAGTAAAACATTGTCAAATTCAACAGGAAGAATTTTTTGATTGCTGCACAGGGGAATTAAAGACATTTGGCCTAACAACGAAATATAGACCAGATTGAGTGTTTAAGAACACCAAATTGTCTCTTGATTTTTTGAGATTTTACTTCGTTCCTACCACAACTGAGAGAAAAACTCCAGCAATGTTAATGGTAAATTCATCTGTAAATTCACATTCCAAACCCATGACAACCATCTAGACACAAGGGCAGCAGGCACATGGGAAAATCACCATTACCTGGAAGTTCCCGTCCAAGCCACTCACCATCCTGACTTGAAAATTTAACACCGTCCCTTCACTGTCGCTGGGTCAAAATCCTGGAACTCCCTCCCTAACAGCACTGTGGGTGTACCCACACCACATGGACTGCAGGGGTTCAAGAAGGCAGCTCACCACCACCTTCTCAAGGGCAATTAGGGATGGGCAATAAATGCTGGCCCAGCCAGCGACATCTACACCCCGCAAAATGAATTTTAAAAAATTGTTTACCTTGTATTAGCAGATGTACCAATTCTACACAAGTAAAACTGTTCTAAATGGGTCCTTATTTTCTGAAGTGTCAGTCATGCATTTCAGTTAACTACAGGGGGGCTCCCTAATTTAAATGATTTCTGGAGCTCAACATGCCTTGCTGAAACTTACTTCCCAGCTGCTGGGCTAACAGCATTGAAATGTCTGTAACAGCACTCATGTCACAAAGATGTTAATCTATATAATGTTATTGGAAATTACTTTAAATTGGACATGTCGTAGCGTCTGTGCCTGTGCGTGTGAATGTGTGAGTCTTAACTGGATTAAAGCCAGCTAGTCTGGGTTCTTTGATGTATAGTAGTTTTAAGATGTTAAACAGTAAGAAAGTTAAGGTATAGAGTACATTTGCATTTTGTTGAATAAACCATTCAAAGACCAGGGTTGAATTCTTGTACCTAGCTAGGAGACACCAAGCAATAAGTTTATATTACTAATAAAATTGTACTATGAAAGAGGTTCATTGTTAGAAGAGGTAGAGTTCAAAGGGTCTGGTGATATAATGAGAATTTGCATTCAAAAGGATGTCTTGGTATATACAGAAAAGAGTTTTGTGTGTGAGTCAGAGGCATGCCGCCTGTAAGTCTACAACTGTGCGAAGGAACCAAATTGAAAGGAACCTCATTTTGAATTTGTGAGATAACATGTGCTTTGCCTGGTGTCTGTTTAAGCCTATGGGATACTGTTGCCTTGGGGAAGATATTTACTTGGAAGTGATTAATTTGGGGATTTGTTTAAAAGTTATTCTGGTAGCAATTTGTAGACATGTGTATGTGTTTAAATTTGTTGTTAAATTAGTAAATGTTTAATTTAATTTATATAAAAAAACCTCTTGAGGCTTGGTGGTTTTTATTCCTGAATTCAGAGCTGCATCTCAAACATGCCAATTGAAAATATAGGTTATGACAGTTCTTTAAACCTTCCCTCTGGGATATTAAATAAGTCGGTCTTTACCAATTGCTGTGTCATAACAGTAAGGAAACTGCTTGAGCAGAGCCCTGTGCCAGTCATATGCAACATGCAGTAGATTATCAACTCCCATATGTTACACCGAGATCCAGAATGTTTTTGCTTTATTGCCTTCAAATGTAAGAAGGAAACTTTTGGTTTTTACCTTTTGGAGGTGTTGCCTGTGGTTATTGATATCCACAGGACCTTAAACAAGTTACAGTGAATCTATGGCACATTAAAACAATGGTGTTCTGAAGTGTTAAACTGAACAACAAATCACTCATTCACCTAAAGGTTAAAAATCCCTGTATTCAGGATGGTGAAACTTATTTGGCATCTGTCGTTCTTGTGCTAAAAACCCAACAAAATGGTTTAGACACCATTTTGAAGAGTGAAAACGCTGAGATCAGCACTAAAAGAAATCCTGATTCTAATCTGTTGCGTGGCTTCAAAGAGGAACTGTGGAAATTTCTCAATATACAGGGCAAGGTATTGAGGTCATCGGTCAGGCGAGGTGGGCAGACTGGGAGTGACCGGGAAATGATCTGCCAACCGCTATCGGCCCCTAGCCGGCCAATTAAGGCCCAGCCCAGCGTGAAACGAGGCTCCGCATGGCCCTTCGCGGCCGTGCGGGGGTGGGGGGAGGGGGGGTTGGGATTGTCCGCTGCTGGGTCCAATGGCGACCCGGTGGCTTGTTTAAATGTGGCTCAGGCAGCCCCTGAAAGGCTGCCATGGAAGGACATCTGTTCCGCAGTCTCAATGTCGAAGGTATGGTGTGGAGTGCAGCTGGACACGGCAGGCAGGGGGCAGGTCGGGTGGGCACTCGGCCCCCACTTTTCAAACGAGTGCTTTGCCATCCTCCTAGAGGAGGTGGCAGCCAAGCGAGATACCCTCGTCCCCAGAGATAGGAGGAGGAGGCCACTGCACCTCACCAAGAGGGCATGAGAGGAGGTGGCAGCACCAGTGAGCAGTTGTGACTTGTTGCGGTGCAATGCCGGAAGTGCTGGTGATATAATGAGAATTTGCACTCAAAGGGAAGGCTAGGTATATACAGATATGTGTTTTGTGTGTGAGTCAGAGGCATGCCGTCTGTAAGCCTACAACTGTGTGAAGGAATCAAATTAAAAGGAACCTCATTTTGAATTTGTAAGATAAAATGTGCTTTGCTTGGTGTCTGTTTAAGTCTAGGGATTACTGTTGCCTTGAGGAAGATATTTACCTGGGAGTGATTAATTTGGAGACTTGTTTAAAAGTTATTATGGTAGTAATTTGTAGACGTGTATGTGTTTAAATTTGTTGTTAATTTAGTGAATGTTTAAGTTAATTTATATAAAAAAAACCTCTTGAGCCTTGGTGGGTTTTATTCCTGAACTCAGAGCTGCGCTTAGGAAGCGTGAGTACCGTGTTGACATGGGTCAGTGTGCAGAAGTGATAAGGTGTGGCCGTTTCCCCATGGACCTCAGGAGTGCTAGATTCTGAGAGTCAACTGTCAGTGACAAGCTAGTCAAGGGGGTGCACCCTGGCTGCTTGGACCGAGTGCCTTGTGGCTCAAGGGCCACGACTCAGATTTGTAAGGTGTTCCTCCGCTGGGGTTGTCCAGGCTGCAATGATGCCGCAGTTGGTGAGTGGACTAATCAATGCTCCTCTGTCTTTTCAGGAGAAGACAAGCCATAACCAGCTAGAGAGGGCATGTACAGTTGGAGGGCAGCTTAACCTCCTGCTGCTCTGCAGGTTCGAGAAAGATGCCCTCAAGCTTGACAGCAGGCACGGTCCATGTGTAACCGGGCATGGAGAGGCGGGGGCACCAGATGAAGGTAAGGGCGCAGTGCACAGAGGTGAGAGTTTCAGATTGTGCAACCATTCTATTGTAGTCTTTTCATTGATGTGAGCCTCGAAACTGGAGTCCCCATTTATCATTGAAAGATGATGGCACCATGATGCAAATCTCTATTGTCTCACCAGGGTGCCTGGCATGCACAATGACAGAGTGATGACTTTAACCAATGATATGTCCTTTTCTCCCTTTTAGGTTTGCTGACAGGCATTTACTCTGTGGATCCCAAAAGGCCACCCCGACACCGAAGGACCACCAGGCTTCAGTGGCACCTGCATCATGCCTGCTCTCTGAACCAGGCACCAACACAGATAGCAGCACCTCGGTGGGCATTAAATCGGCGGCTAGTATCTCGGTTCACATTGGTGAGGCAACTTCACACTCGCTTGAGGTGCAGGCAGAGGCAGAGAGTGCTCAGGGCGCCGGCAGTCGGAGGACTGTTGGAGACCAGGACAATGCTGAATTGAAGGCAGATGATGAGCCTCTGGAGTCGTCCATTAGGCGGCAGATGCTGGCTGTCCAGCGAGATGTGCGGGAGGATCTGGTGGAGATCCATGAGGGTATGCGTGCCATGGTCTCTGTTACAGAGGAGTCTATGTGGAGCATGAGCACTGCGTTGAATGTCATGGCTGACAACACTCTTTCCTCCACTGAGAGTGGTGACTCTCACGGAGAGGCAGCTCCAGGGATGGAATAAGGGTTTCCTGGGATTGCGCTCGGACCTCAGGTGGTCAGTGCCAGTGTGGGAGATGGATGAGGCACCCAGCATCGCAGGCAGATGCCCGTCCATCAGTGGTGGGCAGGGAGGTCCAGAGCCACCTCATGTTGGCACATGACCTGCTTTGTCTCTGCGGGCTCCTCTCAGGGCACTCTCAGGATGACGGCAGCAGCTCCTCTGCCCCTCCACCAGTGACCGTGGCATCTGATGAGGCTGTGATGTCTGGGGAGATGTCAGCCATGGCGCTGGCCACTCCCTCCCAGTCAGACGGCACAAGCTCCACTGGCCAGAGGATGACTGCCAAGGTTATCAGGGCCAACAAGACAGCAGAGTCAGCAGGCTGTCTCCAATGCCGGTGCCAGCGAGGGTTGGGGGGGCACCGAGAAGTAGCACTCGCAAAGATAATTTAAGGGCACCGTGAGCACAAGAGGGACAGTTCAAGGTTGATTTTATGTTCATTCATGTTTGCTTTATCTATACTGGTCTGTAAATGAAGACCAGAGAAGGTTATGTAAGTTGTTTGGAATTGTCAAAACGAGATAAATTTTGTTTTTGTTGTCATGGTCTGAGTATGCTTCACCTTTTTATTTTATTGGTGCACGGTACGCCAGTATGTAATGCTGGACCTAAGTGGTTCTGAACTTTATTGCACAGGCACTGAGTGTTCTTTGTGTTCAAATGATAGGGTCCTTCCGGGCATCTGGGATGGAGGCAGTAGCACTGGCATGCAGTTGAAGCTGGTCTTTGGTAGCCTAGCTGAAGGATCGTTCATTCTAGGCACCCCTGGTGTCTCTGCCTCCTTGGAGGTTACCGAGGTCTGCCTCCAAGCCCTCAGCGTTCTCCTCACCATGTTCCTCTTCTGACTCACTATTGGACTCATCATCTGTGGCCTGTGGAGCTGCGTCAACATCCTCTTCCTCCAGTGGGTCCCCCCCTTCCAGTGTCAGATTGTGGAGGGCGCAGCATGCAACCACGATCAGTGATACCTGCTCTATAGGGTATTGTAGTGCTCTTCCTGAACTGTCCAGGCAAGGGAAGCACATCTTGAGAAGACCTATGGTCCTCTCTACCATCACCAATGTGGAGGCACAACTCATATTGTAACGCTGCTCTGCCTCTGTTCTTGGATGGCGGAGAGGCATCATGAGCCACCTCTTTGATGGATTGCCCTTGTCCCCCAGCAGCCATTCATCCAGCCAGGCTGGAGCACTGAAGAACCTCGGCACCTGGGAGGGTCTCAGGATCTAAGCATCGTGGGAACTGCCAGTGTACCTTGCACAGACTGGAAGATATGCTCCTGTGGTCACACATTATCTGCACGGTCATGGAATGGAATACCTTCCTGTTGAGGAAGGCATCCGGCTGACTCACTGGCAGCTTGATGACCAACATGTATGCGATCGATAGCACCCTGGACAGGGGGAGCCCAGCAATCGCTGCAAAGCCTCTGGCTCACTCAGCCTGGCTAGTCCCGTCTGTATGGTAAATAATAAAGGCCAGTAACTCCCTGAACAGAGCTTTTGTCACCATTTTGACGCAATTGTGGACAGCTGATTGGGGGACTCCACAGAAATCTTCCACTGACCCCTGTAAAGAGCTGGAGGTATAGAAGTTGAGGGCCACTGTGACCATCAGTGCCACTGGCATGGGGTGTCCACCCACACAGTCAGAGCTGATATCAGGCCAATCACCTGGCAAATGGAGGTCACGGTCTCCCTTGAGAGGCGGAGCCTCCTTCAGCATTGCACCTTGGACATATTGAGGTAGCTGCATCACTACCTGTATACCCTGGCAGCAGGATAGTGGCATCTTCTGCAGCCCCTTCCACCTTGATCTTCCAGCTGGCCCTGCACCCCTTGTGCCTGTGCCTCTTCTCCCATCGGTTGCTCCCTTGGGGCTGCATAAAGCTGGATAACTTGGCTTCCCCTCCCTTCTGGCCCTCTCTTCCTCTTCAGAGGAGATGCCACCAGCAGAGACCACAATCCCTATTATCAGGGTGACGGAGACTGTCTGATAACTGGAAGGGTCCACATGGTCTGAATCCTCTGGGGGCCTTGGAGACACGAAGGAGTCCTGAAATGAAGCCTGGAAATGCAAGGAATGAAGCCTCGAACAGAGCTGAAGCTGCCAAGTACCAAAAAGTCACCAGCAACAAACGATGTACCAAACTCCCCCCCACTGACACTGGAACTGCTGCTCACCCCTTTTATCCTGTCTGCGGATGAGGTGTTTGAAAATGCCGGCTGTCCGCCTGCCCGTTTTGCCTGTGCAACAAATGCAAAGGGTAACGAAAAATCGCCATGAACTGGATTATTAATGGCCTTAAATGGCCTTTCAATTTATGGCAGTTGCATCTCCAGCACCCGCTCGCGCCCACCAAATGAAATATCATGCACGCGTGATAATGTCGGGATGCTCACCCAATGTCATTGTGCGCTATTTTACGCCCAATTGAGTCTGGCACATACTCGCCCGCAGGTTTTAAAATTCTGCCCATAGAATCAATGCCATGACCAGCAATTTCTCCTTGGTTTTAAGTTCATGAGTAGCCAGTGCCCAGAAACCAGGTGGTTTGCCAGCAATCGGCAATGCTGCTCTTGACAACATTAAGCAGAACAATCTAAGAATAAGACCTTTGAACCCCTCATGACTCCAGCCCGGGACAGTTCAGACTTCACACCACCCTATTCAGATCTTTGAACACCATCACAAAGTGAATGAGAGGGGTTCCCTGTAATACAAGAAATAAAGGCAGGCTGTCCCTTCTTTTAACTCAGCCCTTGAAACTCCAAAATCAACAAATTGATGTAAGGGGTCATTGACAGTGCTATGAAGCGGCACTTACTCAGCAAAAACCTGCTCACTGACCCTCGGTTTGGGTTTTGACAGGGCCACTCAGCTCCTGATCTCATTACAGCTTTAGTCTAAGCATAGGCACAAGAGCTGAACTCAAGAGGTGAGGCAAGAGTGACTGCCCTTGACATCAAGGCAGCATTTGGCCATGTGTGACATTAAGGAGCCCTAGTAAAACTGGAGTCAATGGGGATTGGGGGAAAACTCTCCAATGTTTGGAGTCATACCTGACATACAGGAAGATGATTGTGGTTGTTGGAGGTCAATCATCTCAGTCCTCACTGCAGAAGATCCTCAGGGTTGTGCCCTCGGCCAAACCATCTTCAGCTGCTTCAGCATTGACACTCCATTATGAGGTCAGAAGTTGGGATGTTCACTGATGATTGCACAATATTCAGCACCATTTGTTATTCTGCAGATAATGAAGCAGTTCATACCTATTTGCAGCAAGAACTAGACAACTATCAGGCTTGGGCTGAAAAGTGGCAAGTAAGATTTGCACCACACAAGTGCCAGGCAATGACCATCTCCAACAAGAGAGCATCCAACTATTTCCCTTGAAATTGCATCTCCATCTCCATCCACCAGCTTCAACATTCACTCCCTCCACCACCGATGCACAGTGACAGTAGTGTGTACCATCTACAAAATGCACTGCAGCAACTCACCAAGGCACTTTCAACAGCACCTTCCAAACCAACAACCTCTACCAGCTAGAAAGAATAAGGGCAGCAAACGCATGGGAACACCACCTGCAAGTTCCCCTCTAAGCCACTCACCATTCTTACTTGGAAATATATCACCATTCCTTCACTGTCGCAGTGTCAAAATCCTGGAACTCCCTTCCTAACAGCACTGTGTGTGTACCTACACCACATGGACTGCAGCAGTTGAAGGCGGCGGCTCACTCTTTTCAAGGCAATTAGGGATGGGCAATAATTGCTGGCCTAGCTGGACAAGCCCACGTCCCATGAAAGGATAAAAAATGTTGTGTAGCCCACTTCCGGACTCCTTCCAATAACCCTCTAACTTTTGCACTAATTTGAAGATTAAAACAAATTTCGGGCTCCAGATAAAACTTTGACATCAACTCTTTAGTTACACCCCTAATCACTACATCCCAACTTACATTTCTTTGTTTTACCACTGTGGACAATGAACTTTAATGGCATTTAATTTCATGGCTTTAATGACATTTCTACTAAAATTCACAGATTTGTTGCTCAGATTGTCAGCCTTAGCTCAGTGATGGTACTCTTATCTCAGCGTGCTAAGTGTACCTGCTTCTGAATCAGCAGGTTGTAGGTTTAAATTCTACTCGAGAGACTTGAGCATATAACCTAGACTGGCACTTCACTTCAGTACTGAGGGAGTAGTACAGCACTGCTGGAAGTGCTGTCTTTAGGATGAGACATTAAACTATAGCATGCTCTCTCAGATGGATGTAAAAGATCCCATGGCAATATTTGATGAAGTGCAGAGAAGCTCTCCTGATATCCTGGCTAACATTTATTCCTTAACAGCCAGACAATCACTTAAAAAAAAATCCCAGTCATACCTCTTTGTTATATATGGTTCCTTCTGTAAATTAGCCTACATATTTTTCTACGATAGTGACTACTCTTTGAAAATACTTCATCAGATGTGGAGGATTTTCCCATGTCCTAAGGTAATGAAAACTGCTCAGTAAATGCAAGTTCTTTCTTCCTTTCCTCTGCTGCTTCATCATTTAATGCATAATCTAACTTCTGGATTTGTTTGAACTTAACTTCATTAATTTTTTGTAACATATGTTTTTGAAGAACTTGAGCTTCTGTTTAAAGCATCTTCATACAAATACTTACTTGGATAGTTTCATGATTACTAGTGAGGAGAACAAAAACCTACTTCAGATTTTCTTTAATTTTATGGAACGTTATTTCTCATTTGGAACCTCCCACCTCAAAGATAAAACATTTCAGATGATTGTTTGGCCAAATTATACAACAATTTGCAGCCTAATTAACTTTTATCACTCTTGCATTCCTCGGTATAATAAATCCTGGAATTTCCCCTCGAGCCTGTGGTTAATAAGTCAAAGAGCCATTTGGTGATACTATGAAGTGAGCAAAAGTAGGACAGAGGCTAAACATGACATTTTCCAGCAATTAGAGCTCACAGAGAATAAAGCACTGCATTAAATGTCAAGGCCATGGCACTCACATTCAATCCGCCCACGTATTCTGGCTTTCGGGAAGTAGGCTAATTACTTTATATGCAGCAAAAAAAGAACAATATTGGAATAGCAGGTGAAAGTGTTAGCCTGCATTTTATTTTCCATTTTTATCAATCCAGTTCAAATCAATCTTTTTCGTTTGGCTACTTCCTCCCCCATCCCTTGACTCAGTGGCAGCTCTCTCATCTCCTAGGAAGAAGGTTCCAAGTTCAAGCCTGACTTCAAAGGCTTGAGCACATCACTGAGGCTGACACCTCAGTGCAGTGCTTTGGGAGTGCTGTACTGCCTGTCAGTTGAGACTTTAAACAAAGGATCTCTCAGGTGGATGCAGAATATCTCTAGCCCTTTTCAAAAAGCAACAGTGATATCTTCTAACACCACCAGAACAGATAATCTGGTGATTTATCTCGTTCCTGTTGTGGGACTTTAATGCGTGCAATTTAGCTCATGTATTTCCCTACATTCCCACAGTGACCACATTTCATTTTTAAGGTGGGGTGGAGGCCAAAGATTCATTCCTAAACCCTAAGCCAGCACCTGGCAAATGCTGAGCGTAGGAACGCCTAATCTCACTGTGTACACTGTGCCAAAAGGAGCAGAGGATTCCTATTGGAATCGAATTGAGGGTTAAAGTCTCAACAGAGCAAAATTTATTTCAGAAAGGTGGAAGTGGCCCCCGACTAATATTCTGGGAAGGGGTGGAGGGATTTTTTTGAAACAAATTTATATAAGAACCCATCGGCAGCAAGCGTATTTTGTGAAGTAAACTTGTCTATAATTAATTGTAATGGAAGAGTATTGAGAAGTATAACAGCAATTATAACATGTATACACATGTAATAATTTCTTTATATTGAGAGATATGTACAATATTGACATTAACCAACAATACTTAATTTACCTTGCTTCCATGGTATCTGTGGGTCTTAGCCCCTCACCTAATTTTGTTAATTTAAAACAACTGATTTATTTTACGTTAAGTTCACAAAATTCTGGGATAATTGAATCCATGAATATATAAAAGGTGAGGCCAAAATTTTTGGGCGGTCATGCATTTGCTGCTGTAATGTGCGTTATTAATTTAGGGGAAAATTTCTGCATTTTTAAAATATTTCTATTTCTATTTCTTAGAGGAAAATTTGTTTTATTAAAGAAATTGTACCTATTAGTACCTCAATAAGCATTATTCTATGATTTGGTTTTATTAATCTGTTCAGTGAAAGCTTGGCGCTTTAACCTAGTGTGCTAGAGTTAATCTAGTCATTGGATCTTTGATTCAATGGCTGCAATGCTATTATTCCTACTAAGTGGCACCAAATAAATAACTTCCTTCTTTTTAAAGTGATGTCCACAGTAAAGGTGCATCTCTCCATAAAGCACCAGTTCTACCAGGTCTATGAGCACATGGACAGGATTTTGACATTGTTGGCTGGGCCCGGGAGCAGCCGGGAAACAATCTGCCACCAGTGATCGGACTCTGACTGCGATTCCACGCTAGCAGTCCAACTAAGGCCTGGCCAGCGTAAAACGCGGCTCCACATAGTCGAGAAGGACTGAGCGAGGGCTGGCACTGGGTCCAATGGCGAACCACGGCCGGTTTAAAATCTGCCCAGGAAGCCCCTAGATGGCTGCCATGGATCCCCAAACCGAAGTTATGGGGTCAAGTGCTGCTGGACAAGGCAGGCAGGAGGGCAGGTCAAGTGGGCAATCGGCCCCCCCCCCCCCGGCTTATCTGGTGAGGGCCTCGCCGTCCTCCTGGAGGAGGTGACTTCTGGGAAAGACATCCTTGTCCCCAGGGATGGGAGGAGGAGGCCACCTCAACTCACAAAAAGGGCATGGGAGGAGGTTACAGTGTTGGGTAGCAGCCATGGCATAGTGCGGCGCACATGGGTGCAGTGCCGGAAGCGCTTCAATGATGTGCTGCGCTTAGGAAGGGTGAATACCGTGCTGGCATGGGTCAGTGTGCACAAGTGTTAAGATGTGGCCATGGACCTCAGGGCTGCTGGAGTCTGAGAGCCAACTGTCAGTGACGCTAGAGCTGGCCAAGGGGGTGAGCCCTGGCTGCTTGAACTGAGTGGCTTGTGGCTTGAAGGCCAAGATTCAGATGCACTTTGTGAGGTATTCCTCAGGTGGGGTTGGCCAGACTGCAATGGTGCAGCAGGTAGAGTGGATTAGTTTAATACAAAGATAAAAACAAAAAAACTGCGGATGCTGGAAATCCAAAACAAAAACAAAAACAGAATTACCTGGAAAAACTCAGCAGGTCTGGCAGCATCGGCGGAGAAGAAAAGAGTTGACATTTTGAGTCCTCATGACCCTTCGACAGAACTTGAGTTCGAGTCCAAGAAAGAGTTGAAATATAAGCTGGTTTAAGGTGTGTGTGTGGGGGAACTTGCAGGTGGTGTTCCCATGCGTTTGCTGCCCTTATTCTTTCTAGCTGGTAGAGGATGTTGGTTTGGAAGGTGCTGTCGAAAGTGCCTTGGTGAGTTGCTGCAGTGCATTTTGTAGATGGTACACACTACTGTCACTGTGCATCGGTGGTGGAGGGAGTGAATAAAGAGACAGGTATAGCTGGGGCCTTTATGGGGTATGTGGAACATTCCTTGTTCCAGTCCTACTCCGGCCCCCTTCCACAACTCTTTCTCTGGTACATCGATGATTACTTCGGTGCCGCTTCATGCTCTCGTCGGGACTTGGAAAAATTTATTAATTTTGCTTCCAATCTCCACCCCTCCATCATTTTCACGTGGTCCATCTCTGACACTTCCCTTCCCTTCCTTGACCTCTCTGTCTCAATCTCTGGTGATAGACTGTCCACCAATATCCATTACAAACCCACCGACTCCCACAGCTATCTCGACTACAGCTCCTCACACCCCGCTTCCTGTAAGGACTCCATCCCATTCTCTCAGTTCCTTCGCCTCCGTCGCATCTGTTCCAATGATGCCACCTTCAAAAACAGTTCCTCTGACATGTCCTCCTTCTTCCTTAACCGAGGTTTTCCACCCACGGTCGTTGACAGGGCCCTCAACCGTGTCCGGCCCATCTCCCGCGCATCCGCCCTCACGCCTTCTCCTCCCTCCCAGAAACATGATAGGGTCCCCCTTGTCCTCACTTATCACCCCACCAGCCTCCGCATTCAAAAGATCATCCTCCGCCATTTCCGCCAACTCCAGCATGATGCCACCACCAAACACATCTTCTCTTCACCCCGCTTATCGGCATTCCGTAGGGATCGCTCCCTCCGGGACACCCTGGTCCACTCTTCCATCACCCCCTACTCCTCAACCCCCTCCTATGGCACCACCCCATGCCCACGCAAAAGATGCAACACCTGCCCCTTCACTTCCTCTCTCCTCACCGTCCAAGGACCCAAACACTCCTTTCAAGTGAAGCAGCATTTCACTTGCATTTCCCCCAACTTAGTCTACTGCATTCGTTGCTCCCAATGTGGTCTCCTCTACATTGGAAGACCAAACGTAAACTGGGCGACCGCTTTGCAGAACACCTGCGGTCTGTCCGCAAGAATGACCCAAACCTCCCTGTCGCTTGCCATTTTAACACTCCACCCTGCTCTCTTGCCCACATGTCTGTCCTTGGCTTGCTGCATTGTTCCAGTGAAGCCCAACGCAAACTGGAGGAACAACACCTCATCTTCCGACTAGGCACTTTACAGCCTTCCGGACTGAATATTGAATTCAACAACTTTAGGTTGTGAGCTCCCTCCCCCATCCCCACCCCCTTTCTGTTTCCCCCTTCCTTTTTTTTCCAATAAATTATAAAGATTTTCCTTTTCCCACCTATTTCCATTATTTTTTAAAAAAAACACCCCCACTAGAGCTATACCTTGAGTGCTCTACCATCCATTCTTAATTAGCACATTCGTTTAGATAATATCACCAACTTTAACTTTAACACCTATGTGTTCTTTTGTACCATTGTTGTTGACATCTTTTGATGATCTGCTTCTATCACTGCTTGTTTATCCCTACAACCACACTCCCCCCCACCTCTCTCTGTCTCTCTATCTCTCCGCCCCCCACACACACACCTTAAACCAGCTCATATTTCAACTCTTTCTTGGACTCGAACTCAAGTTCTGTCGAAGGGTCATGACGACTCGAAACGTCTACTCTTTTCTTCTCCGCCGATGCTGCCAGACCTGCTGAGTTTTTCCAGGTAATTCTGTTTTTGTTTTTGTTTTGGATTAGTTTAATGCTGCTTTGTCCTTTCAGAAAAAGACAAGCCATAACCAAGCAGAGAGGGCACGTACAGGCAGAGGGCTGTCCAACCTCCTGCTGCTCACCAGGTTCAAGCAATGTGCCCTGGAGCTCAAGAGCTGGCATGGTCCATATGCAACCAAATGTGGAGAGGTGGGGGTGCCAGATGAAGGTATGAGTGCAGTGCATAGAGGTGAGACTTTCTGATTGTGCAACCATTGTAGCGCAGTCTTTTCATTGATGGGAGCATCGAACCTAGAGTCCCCATTGATCATTGAAAGGCGATGGCACCATGATGTAGATCTCCATTGTCTCACCTGGAGGTGCCTGGCATGCACAGTGACAGTGTGATGACTTTAACTAATGACATGTCCTTGTTCCCCTGTCGTAATTATAGTTTTATTTAGTGTGTAATTTACCTTTAAAAATGTTACTTTTTAAAGAAGTTCACATGATCTGTAGTAACCAGTGGGAAAGTAGTGCAGGCCACCTCGGAGTCAGGGCAGAGATGGACTTGGAGTTGAAAGCACATGTGTAGTTGCTGCTGAGTTTATTGTAAATAAACTTAATGTTTCCACCCAAGCAGTGTCTGCAGATCAACTCTATCACTAATAGTACAACTCGGTCACCCTGCAATTTCTTCCTTTTATGTTTGCCAGCGGGAGTTCACCCAGAGCTAGGAGGGTCGTCCCTGACACCGGAGGAACACCGAGCTTCAGTTGCACCTGCGTCACACCCACCCTCTGATGCAGGCACCAGCGCAGATACCAGCACCTCAGTGGGCATTAGACTGGCACTAGTCAGTGCACATTGGTGAGGGCACTTCACACTCACTTGAGGTGCAGGCAGAAGCGGGAATGCCCAGGGTGCCGGCAGTTGGAGGACTGATGGGAACAAGACGGTGCTCAGTCGAAGGCAGATGATGAGCCCCTGGAGTCACCCATTAGGCGGCAGATGCTGTATGTCCGGCGAGGTGTGCAGGAAGGATCTGGCAGAGCCATGAGATTATGCGTGTCACGGTCTCTGTTATGGACGGGTCCATGTGGAGCGTTGGCACTCATGGCTGAGTTCACTGTCTCCCCCATTGGCGATTCTCATGGAGAGGCAGCTTCAAGGACAGAACGAAGGGGTTCTGGGGTTGCGCTCGGACCAGCAAGTCCTCACACAGGCAATGATCTCAGGTGGTCAGTGCCAGTGTGGGAGATGGATGAGGCACTCAGCCTCCCAGCTAGGTGCCTGACCATCAATGTTGAGCAGGGAGGTCCAGAGCCACCTCATGTTGGCACATGACCTCTCAGGACGCTCCAGATGATGGCAGCAGCTCACCCACCCCTCTGCCAGTGACCGTGGCATCTGATGAAACTGTGACAACTGGGGAGATGTCAGCCCTGGCACTGGCCACTCCCTCCCAGGCAGGGTCAGCAAAGGCTCTACTTGTCAGAGAACGACCGCCAAGGTCATCAAGGCCAACAAGACAGCAGGGTCAGCAGGCTGTCTCCAATGTCGGTGCTAGCAAGGGAGGGGGACCAAGACGTCGTATTCAGAAACGTAAGTTAAAGGCACCATGATCACAAGGGGGACAGTTCACGGGTGATTTTATATTAATTCTTGTTTACTTTAATACATTCTGGTCTGGGAATGAAGATGAGAGAAGGCTATGTAAATTGTTTGGAATTATCAAAATAAGATAAATTTTGTTTTTGTCGTCATGGTCTGAGTATGCTTCACCTTTTTATTTTATTGGTGCAGGGTACGCCAGTATGTAATGCTGGACCCAAGTGGCTCTGAACTTTATTGCACAGGCACTGAGTGTTCTTTTTGTTCAAATTAAAGGGTCATTTCAGACATCCAGGATATTGGCGGCAGCCCTGGCATGAGGTGGAAGCAGATCTTTGGTAGCCTAGCTGAAGGAACATTAGGTCGAGGTGTCCCTGGTGCCCCTGTCTCCCTGGAGGTTACCATGGTCTGCCTCCACACCCTCTGAGTTCTCCTCACCATGCTCCCCTGCTGACTCACTACTGAACTCATCATCTGCGGCCTGTGTAGCTGTGTCAAGATCCTCTCCCTCCAGTGGGTCACCCCTTGTCAGTGCCAGATTGTGGAAAGCATAGCATGCCACCATGATCAGTGACACCCACTCTGGGGGGTATTGTAGTGCACCCCTTGAACTGTTCAGGTATTGGAAGCACATCTTGAGAAGACCTATGGTCAACTCTACCACCTCTCTCGAGGAGGCATGACTCCTATTGTAACACTTCTCTGCCTCTGTTCTTGTGTGGCAGCGAGGTGTCATGAGCCACTCTTCAACAGCTGCCATGGTACCTTGCACAGACTTGCACAAACTGCATCCTGTGGTCACACACTATCTGCATGTACATGGAGTGGAATCCCTTCCTGTTGACAAAGGCACCCAGCTGACCCGCTGGTGCCTTGATGGCCACATGTGTGCAGTCAATGGCACCCTGGATGCTGGAGAACCTACAATCGCTGCAAAGCCTCTGGCTCGCTCAGCTTGGTCGGCCTTGTCTATACAGTAAAGAATAAAGGTCAGTAGCCGCCTGAACAGGGCTTGTGTCACCAGCTTCTCACAACTGTGGACAGCTGATTGGGAGACTCCACAAAGATCCCCCACTGAGCCGTGTAAAGAGCTGGAGGCATAGAAGTTGAGGGCTACTGTGACCTTTAGAGCCACTGACATGGGGTGTCCACCCACACAGTTGGTGCTGATCTCAGGCCCAATCATCTAACATATGGAGGCCATGGTCTCCCTTGAAAGGCAGAACCTTCTTTGGCATTGCATCTCAGACATATTGAGGTAGCTGCATTGCCACCTGTAAACCCTGGCAGCAGGATAGTGTTGTCTTCTGTGACCCCTTCTGCCTTAGACTTCCTGCTGTCCCTGTGCCCCTTGTGCCTGTGCCTCTCTTCCCAAAGGTCCCTCCCCTAGAGGCTGCATTGGGACACCTGGTCTCCTCTCCCTTCTAGCCCTCTCTTCGTCCTCAGAGGAGGTGCCTCCAGTGGAGACCACAATCCCCATTACCAAGGTGATGGGAGGCTGTCTGACACTTGGAAGGTCCACACAGTCAATATCCACCGGGGTCCTTAGAGACACCAAGGAGACCTGAAAAGAAGCTTGGAAATGTTAGCAATGAAGCCCCAAACAGAGATGAAGCTGCCAAGTACCAATAAGTCACCAGCATCAAACTATGTACCAAACTCCCCAATGCTCACATTGACAATGCTGTGCAATTGATTTATCCTGTCTGTGGGTGAGGTTTTTGAAAATGTCAGCCTGCCCATTTGATGAACACAATATCACATGGGCAACGAAAAATCACCGTCAATTGGATTGTTAATGGCTTTAAGTGGCCTCTTAATTAATGGTGGGCATGGCCCCAGTACCCTCTTGCACCCACCGACTGAAATATCGCGCGAATGTGCGATGACCTCGGGACGCTCACCCGACTGCCTCATGTCGCGCAGTTTTACGTCTAAATATAGATAGATATTGAAACAAATCGACTATTTTTCAATATCTGTCAGCCATGTTTGTATTGTTAATATCGAAGTCAAATTTAGGAGAAGCGAAACTCTCAGAAGTTGTACCGAAGATTTGTAGTGACAGCACGGACACATTATTTACACAGTCATTTACAGTTTCACTACATGCAGCTAAAATTAGGTGTCAGCTCTGTCTCAGTTAGCAGCACTCTCACAGCTGAGTCAGAAGGTTGTGAGGTCGGGTCCCATTCCAGGACTTAAGCACAAAAATCTATGGTGCAGGATGGAGGGAGTACTACACTGTCAGAGGGATGAACTGTAGGCTTTGAATTCCAGATTTTTATTGAGTTTAAATTTCACCATCTGCTGTGGTGGGATGTGAACCTGGGTCCCCAGAGCATTTCCCTGGGTCTCTGGAATATTAGCCCAGTGACAATACTAATATGCCTCCAGAAAAGAAAACTTCCTTCATTCTAAAAATAGGGGTATTGCTAAGTTTTAAAGATTCCATTCATTTTTAAAAGAATAGATTAAAAATGATATACTTTTGTAACAGCTTTATCATGTCTCTCAGAAATATCACATACAGATCACATGACAGTTATTAAACAGGAAAAGGGCAATATATTTTAAAATGGCTGCCAATGATTGACATTAACAGCTTGATTTGGGTTAAAGATTTTCTTCTGGTAACAATGTAAATATTTATAACTTTTAAAGTGACTTGTTGACATACTCTTCAACAGCATTTTTTCACTGTCTGATACATAGTTGGCTAGTGTAAAAGAAATGTCTCACAAAGCATTTTTTAGAGAAAAGACCTGGTTGATCAAAATCGTTGAGCATGTGGTTAGATCACAGAGAGTCGTAACCTCAGTCTCTTCCACTGTTAACATACGACTGTAAATAATAATCCTTGGTGCAACATTCCAATATGCATTCGTATGCAAGAAAAATAAGGCTGGTAATTATTAAAGAATGTAACAATTGCATTTTTCAACTTGTGTAAATCTCTCTTGCCCCTGAAACTGCAAGAATACTTTTAGATAGTTAATAACATTGCACAATCGGTAGGCATTGTACATTCACCATTCAACTGCAGGCAGGGGTGTTCACAGTTTGACTTGTGTTGGGCATTAATCCACCAGAGACAGATGATGTACAATGAACAGTTATTCTGCTGTATAAATAAATGTCAATAATTCATTTCTAGAAAGTGTTAAATGGATTTCAATAATGGGATCTCTGTAATAAGCTGACATGTAGAGCATGTATTTCTCTGGAGATATCCCTGTTGACCTAGGCAAGGGATGCCCAATATTATACAGCATTTATTTTTGCCTAAATTAAAGTAGAAAATGCTGAAAATGCTCAGCAGGTTCGGCAGCATCAGTGGTGGGAGAAACAGAATTAATTGACTGAATTTTCACCGAGTCGGATGACTCATGAGCCCTTTAAAAATGGAGGGCAGGTTTTGATTCCAGGATTTCTGACCCCGTTCCCAGGCTTTCTAATTTTTGGGAGTGCTTTTAAATGGCGTGGGCTAGTTCCTGTCAAAAGTCGTGGTTCATGACCCTTCAGAGCAGTTGTGAATCCTAGTCTGCATGAGGGGATCTTTTAAAAGATAAGTTCAAAAGGTCCTCCTCATGCCCCCCCATGCCAAGATATGCCCCTGCCCACCAACTATGGCTCCATCGTGCCATCCATATGTGCCCCCTCCCATTCCCATGGCCCCTCACACTCCTTTTGTCGAGCTATGGCACTTCTATGGCCATTGACCGATTATACACTGTACAGAACCAATGAAGCCTATAGCGACAGTAGGATGTTGAAGACAGGACAATTAGGGAGCTAATGGACAGAGCTATAAATATTTTTGCAAATGGCAGACTTAAGGCTGTAGAGGTCAGGGTTGGGGGGGATTTAGAGAGTGAGTTTAGTGATAGTATTTTCTCAAAGGTGAAATGTTACAGAGGAGGAGTTAGAGTGGGCCAGATGGATGTGTAGGAGAATAGAAATAAGGAAATAGTCAGAGAGAGTCTTATCAACAATGAAAGTTATCAACTGCAATGGAGCTATGCGAACAAACTTCTTCCCCTTAATGTTGTTGTCTGAGCTACATTGGACATTGTTAGCTGCATGAAAATATCATCTCACGGGGCAGCATATTATGGAGAGGGGGGGGGGTGAACGGTGAACAGCTCGCTGACCCCTCCCCACCGCTCACTCACTCCATGCCAACCTTCCATAATGCATTGCTACAAGCTAAATAGGCTGCCTGTTGGACTCCGCTCCCTCACTGGGAGGACTGGTAGCTCCAGCAGTCCCAGCAGCACCAAGAGCACATTAGTGGATGCTGCCGGGACTGCAAGAAGAAGGCCCATGGATCCTGGAGCCAGGTAAGTCTGGGATTTTGGGTGGGGAGTGTTTGGGAAGTTTAAGGAAGGGAGGTGGGGAATGATGGGCTTTACAGAGCAGGCGGACAGGAGAAAAGCGGGGTATTATCCTAGGGGGGTTGCCCCCGCAATGAGCAAAGGGCACCCCCCCCCTCCCCAAAGATTGTGCCCCCCCTTCCTTCCCTCCCTTTTAAAATACTATTTCACAAAATGACCTGCCTAGTCCTGCCGGACTGCCCACACGAACTATATTATGATGTGGGCAGCATGTTCTCAGGGTCCAAGTTCAGGCACTGTATAAAAATAAAGTTGTTAGTGCTGTTGATTGTTAACAGTCAGCCTCTTTAGCACTGAAAATTAACTATTACAAGTGTGGGGTATCATTCCTACAGGTTTTAATTGTTGGAGATTTTTAAAAATGTAAAATTTACTATTTTAAGGTTTTTTTTTCACTTTTCCTCGTCTCTCACTTTGTTTTCCATCTCTTGTAATCCAATTTTTCCCTTCCTTCTTTTCTTTCTGTACCTGCTTTGACATTAAACTCACCAAGTCTAACTGATACTTCAGCATCAGAAGACTAGCGGGCATCAGCTAAGATATGGGGTGGGAGGAGATTGCAAAGCCATTTGTAAATATGGATGAGGATTTTGAATGACATGAGTTGGGGAATGCAATGATATTAGAACTCACCTCCCACACCCATGACCTCTAACCCTTAGAAGAACAAGGGCATAGGGTGCATGGGAGCACCACTATCTGCACGCTCCTCTCCAAATCACACAATATCTTCATTTGAAAATGTATTGCCCATTCTTTAGTGTTTGCTGGACCAAAATCTTGGAACTCCCTCCCTATAAGCACTCTGGGTGTACCTTCGTTATGCGGAGTACAGCAGCTCCAGAAGGTCGTTCACCACTAGGTGAGGTGAGAGTGACTGCCTTGAAATCAAGTAACTCACCTCCTGACTCCCCAAAGCCTGTCCACCATCTACAAGGCATAAGTCAGGAGTGTGATGGAATACTCTCCACTTGTCTGGATGAATGGAGTTCCCACAATACTCAAGAAGCTTGACATCATCTAGGACAAAACAGCCCACTTGAGTGACACCCCATCCACAAATATTCACTCCTTCCACCACTGACACACAGTTGCAGCAACGTGTACCATCTACAAGATGCATTGCAGCAATTCACCAAGGCTCCTTAGGCAGCACCTTCCAAACTCACGACCACTACCATCTAGATGGCCAAGGGCAGCAGATACATGGGAACACCAGCACCTGGAAATTCTCCTCCAAGCCACTCACCAGCCTGACTTTTCTGTCGCTAGGTCAAAATCCTGGAACCCCCTCCCTAATAGCACTGTGGGTGTACCTACACCACATGGACTGCAGCGGTTCAAAAAGGTAGCACACCACCACCTTCTCAAGGGCAATGAGGAATGGGCAATAAATGCTGGCTAGGCAGCGATACCCACATCCCATGAATGAATAAAAAAGCCTCTCAAGGGCATATAGGGACGGGCAACAAATGCTAGCCTTGCCAATGATACGCCTTATTTCAGAAAACAGGCATATAAGAGCTGACTTTATTCATATGTGCATCCAATGCAGGGTTTTGTGTGCTAGTAATAAACATTGGCAATCTTTTTTTAAATCCCACTTCCTTGTGGCAAAGTAACGTTTGTACCTTTTTTTGATAGTGTGTTCCTTTCCAAGTACGAAACAAAAGCCCTGAAACTAGGCAGCAGGATCATTGCATATGAATGATCAACAGACATTTGACACTCCTGTTTTCTACTAACATAGCAGAGGCACCAAAAGCATCTGAAATAACTGGGTTAATGCCTCTGCCCAAATAGCAGAGAGTGAAATTTCAGACAAAACATGGCGAGGGTCATTTTAACCCTCACTGTCTGGGTAGTACCCTGGATGAGGACACTGCTTTCCCATTGGAGAATCTGTCCAAATGTTGTCCGATTGAAATCAGGCGGAAAAGCTGACCAAGGAGGCTCTTCAACTTTCAGAAGCTGTCACCTCACGGCATCATTTTCACTCCACTGAGAATTGGGAAACCAAATTCCAAACAGGTTGAAATTATTTTCAAGCTAGGGAGTTGGTCTAGTATTTCAGCTGGCTGAATCTCAGACCAATTGCCTTTGAATTGGAAACTGAAATTTTCCAGCATGATTGCAAGTATGTACAGGAGCTGGTTGCAAGATACACACTAATCGTACATTGTTCAGGCTGCAGATAAAGTACTGTATCCAATTCTGGGCACCACACTTGTGGAAGAATTTTCAAGGGCTTGCAAAAGGATGCAGAGGAAATTCACTGGATACCAGCGATGTGTGACTTCAGTCATGTGGGGAGACCGTAGAAGCTGCTATTGTTAGAGCAGAGAGAGTTACAGGAGATTTGATAGCAGTGTTCAAAATTATCAAGGGCTTTGGTGGAGTAAATAGCGAAAACTGTTTCCACTGGCAGAAAGGATAGCAAAAAGAGGCCACAGATTTAAGGTAATTGGCAAAAGAACCAGCACTGAGAGGAGGAGACTTTTTTTTTAATGCAGAGTTCTCATGCATTGAAATGCACCACCTAAAAGGGTGGTGGAACAAAATTCAAATATAACTTACAAAAAGGAATTGGATGAATGACTGTAAAGAAAGAAAATGCAGGGCAATGGGAAAAGAGCAGGGAAGTGGGATGTATTGGGGTGTACGTTCAAAGAGTGAGCACAAAGCCAATGGGCTGAATGGCCTCCTTGTGTGCTGTATAATTCTTTGGGCCGAATTTTACAGCACCCCGCTGGGCGTGTTTCCAGAGATGGGGTGAGGGGGGGGGCGAAGGTGGACTTGTAAAATATGTCTAGCGACTAACTGACTGCCTTCCCATCCAACCCCGAATCAGTCCCCATAATACATGGAGTGGGTAAGGTGCCCATTAGCCTGCCTATCTTTAGGCATCGTTAGGGCCTTAAATGGCCAATTATTGACCACTTAAGGCCCTCAATCTGCCTTCAACGCCATTATACACCAGGCAGTGGCAGGTGGGCGAGAGTGGGAAGGCCTTTCTTTTTATAACTTTGGTGAAAAGGCGGAAAGGAAGAGGCCAACTCATTAGGGGTGCCCTGTGTGCACCTTTGTACCCGCCCATTGTGACTCCCACCTGGCCTCCAAATCTTGCCACCCCCCCCCAACGCCCCCACCCCCACCCCCATTGCACCCTTCCCTGGGGGTGCCTGATCCCTCTCAGTCCTAAAAGCCAGGGGCTCACCTATGCCCAGTGTCCATCTCTGATCTCCGTGGCTCTGTTTGCAGTCCCAGCAGCGCCCACTCCTCTCTCCTTGTGCTGCTGGGACTGCAAGAGCTGCTGGCCAATCAGATGGGCTGGCAGCAAACAAGGGCGGGACTTTCTTCCACTGAAGTACTGAAGTCCGACCCTCAGTTTGTTAAAGCTGCCCGGAGCATGTTACTGCATGTGGGGGGAGGGGGGAGAGGGTGAGGGGAGCGAGAGGGGTGGAGGGGGTGGAGGGCGGGGGGGGGGGGGGGGGGCGGGTAGAGGGGGGGAGAAGGAGGTGGGGAGGGAGAGGGTGGGGGTAGAGGGAGAGGGTGGGGGGGAGAGGGAGGGGGGGGTAGAGGGAGTGGGGGGGGTGGAGAGCGAGGGGTGGGGAGAGAGAGATGGGGGAGAGGGAGAGCAGGGGGCCTTCTTTAAGATCACTCAGTTTGGAACTGACTTTCCTCCGGGAAGACGGGCAGTACAAACCCCTGCGCCCCATCACTGCGCCGTAAAATCCAGCCCTATTCATGCATCCACATACGTCCACCGGGGCAGAGCAGTGTGAATAGTTAACTTTTATCCAATTTCATTGTAGCTATAGTGTTAGTCCAGATGACAAAACAGTGGATGCAAATGAGCCACACTGTGGGGCTCAATGATGATTGATCCTCGGTAGCATGACCATGGCTAAAGGCTGGTCTAGGAATCGTCCACCTCAGCATGGACGTGAGCAAGAAATTCCAACATTGAGCTCCGCGCTGGAGAAGATTTTTCCATGTTCTTGTTCCTTTGATGGTCCAAAATAAAACGGTTGATCCCAACGATGTGATTTCCAGAAACCCTGGCCCAGCCGCAATTTCACTTCTAATTACTGTAGCACATAGCACACCGAGCTAACACGGAAAGTAATTTATTTTACCTGGATTCGCAAATGCGGGCAGACATAATGCACAATCCACAGGGCTGTTCCCCGTAGGAACTTCAAACTGCAGATGGGCATGGGGGTGTGGTGTTGGGGAGAGTGGGGGGGGTGGGGGGGAGGACATCCATTTGGGGTTGGTAAGGGAAAAAAACCAGAAAAGAAAAGAAAATGGTAGAAAATGTCTAGAAGCATTGAGATTTTCTTGAGGAGCCATTGAATGTTACAAAAGCAGCCTTTGTCCCTATCCTAAGTAAATGGTTTCTTCAGACCATGTTCTCGCAAGTATTGGAAAATAACAGTTGTTGTGGCCAAACATACTACAAATTAACTAGATTGAATTCATATGTTACACCAACAATCATCTGTTTCCAATTTGCTGTTAAGGAATTGGCATATTCTGGGCATACACAGAGGACTTTGTATTTGTATAGCTTACTCAGTGAGACTGCTGTGGCATGCAACACTTACAAAGAAATGACAAGTGAACAGTTAAATAAAGTTATGGTCAAATTTGACTTCCTTTCTGAGTGTGGTGTCCTTAAGTTGGAAACCAGGTGGGAAGGCCTGCCTAAATAAAGTATTCAAGTTATCAGTGAGGGCCAGATCTAATATCTAAATCCACAAGTTAATTCTAGGCCATATTCAAATCAGTTCAAATTTGGAATGCTAACCCCTTAAGATTTCACTCCTTAAGATTTTGCTTCTTTCAGTATCCAGGCCCTGCTATTTTCATAAGTCTCATCAACAGCATTCTGCAAATTCTGCTCATAGGGACTAGCTTAAATTAATATGGGAAAGTGACAGCAATTGACAGAAAGCAGGTGAATTGGAGGGCTTACTCTTTTCAACTTATGGGGTTGGAGAGGATTTTCACTGTATTCCCTTACTTGGCAGAGATCGTTGTTAAAACCCCTGAGTTTGCGGGAAACTCCCCTTGGATCCTGCCATTTCAAATTTTAATGGACAGCCTTCTAAGCCTGATCAACCTGAGGTTGGTACGTTGACCATGGTCTGATGATGTCATTGGCACCAAGAGCAATTTTGGTTTTGGTCTGAGCAACTTTCCTGCCAACTAGAAGAGGATTACTCCTTCAGGCCCTGGAAGGAAATCTAGGCCTCCCCAGGCCTGGGCTCTCCCTACTCTTGCCCACCTTTTCCTTACTGTGAGTCTGCCCCAGGACCCCTTTCTTCACACTCACCTGAGTGTTGGCAAGCAGCGAAAGACTCTGGGCTGGATTTTGCCGCTGGCGAGCAGGGGGTGGGGCCCGCTTGCCGATGGCAAAATGATGCGGGATGTTCCCCCCGGCGTCACCCCGCCCCATTTAAATTTTCAGGAAGGCGAGATCAGCTGTCCGCTCGCTGACCTGTCAAAGGCCAATTGAGGCCATTGACAGGATAGTTAAAACAATTAAAGGCCCTGCCCGTCCAACCTTAAGGCTGGCGGACAGGCCAGGAGACCCAGCGGGCTTCTGATAATACATGATAACTCATCCACCGGCGGGATGAGGTTTCA